>NC_045170.1:19571033-19651033 GCF_900700415.2 Clupea harengus
GACTATTAGATACTTTCACCTACTGCCTTGACCTGAGAATCCCCCCCCCACCCCACACACACACACACAAACACACAAACACACACGCACAAACACCCCAAGCAGCCCACTATCTTTGCCTCAGTAATCACTCAGCTATAAGTGCCAAAATAGGTCAGTCGCAGCTTCTGGGAAACAGCTGATAATGAAAAGTGCCTTCAAAGTTCATTACCCACATTACGGGATATCTCTATTTTTATTGATGCCATGTTAACTAACTCCTCCCACTATCCCTGACTGAGGCAAATGCCCTGACTTTTAGTGGAAAGGCCTGTGGCCCACTGAGAAAATTATACTTGGCAAGAAGACTATGATTCTTGGTCCATTATTTGTTGGTCGACTACAACACCCGTGGACCCGTGACTGCCTATAAGCTACCTGCTGTTATCATGCCCTTATCTGTTTGAGATGATGGCTTTAAGGCCACAGTACTGCCACAAATAGACCGTCATGTGCTTAGTGGAACATGTTTTCTGTTTCCTTGTTTTGATTGTCTTAAAAGTTTGTCCTGTTCGGAACAATTTATATGACATCTTGACACCCTGTTGCTGGTTCTGCTACATGTCAATGTGATTGCTATAGTTAATATTTTGAGATTGTCTGTTTATATTCAAGCCATTAAGCAATAATCTGTTTCTGTTTAGATTGTATTAGTTATATGAAGCCAAAAATAATACATTTTAATTTATTGACCTCTCGTATAGGTTGGGAAATCTACGAAGTTGTTTTAAGACACGCCTAACAAGGTATTTATACATTTGTGAATATATCGGACCACTGTTTTCAGGATCTGCGCAAGGTCTAAAGAAAACATATAAATGTTACATTTTATTATACTTTCAAAATGTTTGAGTGCTTTTAATACATCATTGTTGAGATGAGGACACAACAGAACCATTGTGATCACTTCTTTGTGACGCAGTGATTTCCTTACCTCCAAGTAAGTGAGGTGAGAGGTGGGCTGGTAAGGATCCAAATAGGAGCCGGGGGCTTCTGCCGGGTAGATCTGTCTCTCCATCGGTGTCATCGCTGCTACTTCGATTCCCACCGCTGTTTGGTATATTAACCGCTGCTTGGTGAAGTGAACTCGGTCTGGTACCTTGGGTGTATCTGGTCCTTTGTCCCATTTGCGAAATCGCCGCTGTACCTCTCAACCCAGCAGTCCTACCTGCCCCGTTACTAGAAGTGGACGAAGGGACATCCGAGCCGGAATAAGCTCTGACTCGCCCGCTGGTGGCGGGAATACTCTGTTTTGGTCCCATATTTTTTGTCTCAGGTGTGAGGTCTCACCTGACTGCTGTTGTCGACTCACACGCACAGAGTTGGGATAAGTATTAACTGTGGATCATAGGTTACCCTGCATAGTCTGTGGGATACAAGGAAACGAAGCAGCGACTCAAAATAACACAACACAGCGATGGCAACTATTGGACCTATTGCTGTTTTATAAAACGTTAGGAAAATAAATAAGTATCTAACCTTGGCTGATCACAATAGGTGACGCAACAAATTCTTAGTGCACTTGTTGCGCTTCAGTCCCCGAAGTCATGATATCCAGGTATTACCAAACACCTCCCCGAAATCTTGTTTTTCTATCTGTCGTACGACAACAAAGCAAACTGGCTGTCGGATTGCGAGTGCCGGTGTGGGCAAGACGAAAACAAATGCCGACGAAAACAGTAAGGTTCAAGAGCGTAGAGGTTCAGACTGCCTACTTGAGGCCCTCGCGCTGTGTTAAAAGCTGGGATTGCCCTCCTACTGCATGTGCGTCAGGTGACGTCAGCGCTGAACTAAAAACTCGACGACAACAGCTTTGTACACACGGCAGCTCTGGCTACATCAGTAACCACAACCTGGAATCAGATGGATCTACACTTGGGTTCTTTTATCTGGTATTTAATTAACAGTAACCTATATTTCAAGATCAGTAGTAGGTCGGCAAAAAGTATTGCAGTTCCCAAATATTTGCCACAGAAGTAGCATACAATTAGATTCACCATACTACAAAATGCCACTATAGATTTACTTCAAAAACAAAAGAGAGACAGCAAGATTATTGCCTCCAAATAGTTTATATTTAAGAATTTCACATAATCTGGACAACATAAAACACAGAGTCCTGGGAGAAAAAAAACTCAGGTAACCAACTAAAAAGGGGTTGGAGAAAACGACCTAACATACATGTCCAGAAGCACAAGTTACCTGACACATTAAAACAAACCATAGGTGGATCTTTAGGCGTGTTCTTAAAGGCCATGGGTCAGAGAACTACCGCAAAAGCATCACAGTGCACAGACTTAACAATGTATAAGAAACAAACAAACCAATTTAAAAAAAAGACATTCGACCCATAGTGTAATAACAATATTATTAATTAATAATGATAATAAATACATACAGAAAAAAAAACAGCAGCTTCAACTTGTGTTACCACAGACTTACACGCAGTGGGCCTCTCTTTTACGCTGTTAGCGGAGCATGGACAGGAAGACAGTGCATAAATGAAAGATGGAGGAGTGTGTCAGTGTTAGAAGGAGCACCAGCAGCTTGTAATCAACAGGCTTTTAAAGTCATAGGCATCCAACCCCACATCCCTGGTTGCAGCCTGTGGTTAACCTTGCAGGATGCCATTGGCTTGTGTGTGAGTATGAGCATGTATCTAGTAATGGGTATTGTGCTGCCTAACAGCCTGATCTTGCAGTGTACCAGAATGTTACGACAGTGTGTGTGTGTGTGTGTATGTGTGAGGCCAGAAATATATACTTTCAAGAAATGTTCCTGTTTTTTTTTTCCAGCCCATTCTGCATCTTTTGGATGAAAGTGAATCCCACAATTGTGCCTTGTCTCGAGTATTTTGATATTGCCCTTGAATCCTGATGCGACAGGGACTTCTGTTAAAAAAAAAAAAAAGAAAACCTAAATGCTTTGGTGCCTCCATCACCAGTATTTTCAATGCAGCAAATATCATCAAAAGAGCACAACGAACCAGTTGGGTGTGTCTGCAGTGATCAAGCGCTATAGAAGTGCAAGTACAGGGACTATTCTTAACATCTCATAGACGCAATCAGGAAAAGTCAGTGAAGTCTCTGATCCAGCTTGATCAAAGACCGACGCCTGCACTCTCAGGTACTCTTGATACAGCCCCTCCCCCACACCCCCACGCACATACAAACACACAAACATAACATAATCAAAACCATCTCAGTAGTCAGGTGACTCTTTCAGGGACCCCTTAATCATTACTGAGGTAACAGAGAGAGAAAATGTAAATACAGTCTCTCTCTACTTCCCAGTTGCTCTATATTCTCAGCATGAACTACCCTGCCTTAGTGAGTGCTTAGGCCACTGAGCCATGACAACAGGAAACAATAGCACAATAGCTCCCTGCACTGTAAGCTTGCACCCATCAAATCATCTCTCAGTCTCTTGTTATGAGTATTAGTTGGGTTTGTTGAACCAAGTAAAAGTGCTACCAATATATAACCCTCTGCGTTTACATACTAAATGATGCATATTCAAATGAAGAGAGCAGGAAGGGAGGGGAATTCAACTAATCAGAGGACTTCACTATTGACAGGGCATGATCATACACTTCAACAGGCTTCTTTGAATACCTGTGTCCAGCCCACTATATGTGCTTGGGTTGTTGTGTAGTGTGTGTGTGTGTGTGTGTGTGTGTGTGTGTGTGTGTGTGTGTGTGTGTGTGTGTGTGTGTGTGTGTGTGTGTGTATGTGTGTGTGTGTGTGTGTTTGTGTGGAGGGGCCGGTGTGAGCACGTGTGTGTGAGTGTGTGTGTGAGCATGTGTGTGTGTGTGCCTGTGTCTGTGCGTGTGTGTGAGCGTGAGTGTACTGCGTGTACATTTCAAGACAATCATCTGACCTGACAAGCACCAAACTTAAATGTGGACAAAAATTTAAATTTTAAGTTCAACTGAGCATTTGTGCAAGATATGAGTTAAGCACAAAATAGATCCGAGCATCAACTTACATTATATGTGCGCATATCAGAAAGTACAGTAGAGAAGAAAACCTGGCTGTGGAGAGAGAGGGAGATAGTACAAGTAGGACTGAGGAGTGTGGAGGGGTGAAAGTATGAGAATGAAAGCGGATGACAGGTGTGTGTGTGCGCGTGTGTGTGTGTGTGTGTGTGTGTGTTAATTAGCGGAGTGTGTCTGGGTGTTTGGCAGGGAGCAGAGTGGGGGGGGGGGGTCTCTCGGTCGGCCATCACTGCTGGCTGACCCCCATCTGCTGATGGTCTGTCTCAGGCTCTTCCTCCACGTCTGCGTGGTACTGCTCAAACGTGTCCTCATCCATGTCTGGAAGACCTAGGAGCTGCAGCAGGAACAGTTCACCGGGTTCATTTCAGACACGTAGCAGCATCCGCTAACATAGCAACTGTATGCAAAAACCTGACATGCACTTACAATATTTGTGGACAAAACATTTGCATACGTGCACACTGCAAGGAAGTTATGCAAGCTAGCTCCAGCTGAGTAATATGACTGGACAGCAGGAAATCTCAAAGTGCTTACATTGTGTATAATTCTGGCCTGTGCGCAATTGGTTTGGCAGGGAAATCTTAGAATTTCTGTCACTATGCACCATCCTGTTGATGGCCCAAAAGCCTTCATAGAGGTATGTCTACATGTACACAACTGAGAAGTGCTGAACAAACTCTATTGCTCAAACACTGGCTCTACAAAAGAGAGATTTATCATATTTTGTCGATACATACTTAGTGAATGATGACTGTCCCATACTGTGATGATAATTGTAGTGTGCCTACTTACAGGCCTAAAGGACCTGAAGACTTTGTCCAGGACCTCCAGCAGAGTTTTCTTTCCACAGGAGGAGATGTAGTCTTGGGCCAGCTGCAGAAAAGGCAGGCAATCTTCACTCTCACTCCATACATGCTGGGGAGAAAGGGAGAATGGGAAAGAGAGAGAGAGACAGAGAGAGAAAGAGAAAGAGAGAGATAGAGAAAGCAAAGGAGAGAGAGGGCAGGGTAAGAGATAAAGAGAATGGTAAGTGATGAGTGTCAGATCAACTGTAGCATCTCAGCATCACAAAAACAGACCTGCTACTTTGAGAACTTCATGATAAAATGTGTGGTCAGGGCACATAATTAAATTATGAAGATTGCATTTGTAAGCCCTCCCCTTATGTACCTCTTTGTGCCCTGGTACGAGATTCCAAACAGAGCTGCCATTTCCTTTCCCACAGTGTCAATTTGTTTGCACTCCAGATTCTCCACACTCATCTCGCTAACATATTTAGCAACTCGAAATTACACACGATGTGCCTTGGAGTACGCAAGAGACTTCAGTACTCTGTCAACAACAGTGCCCCTTCAACATTTAACACACAGCTAAGTATTAAAATTGTAAGTGCTCAAAGAGATTCAGCCAACCCAGAGAAACAAGACAAACCTAGTAAGAGTGAGCGTTGTCACCCGGTGTATTTGGGTCATCACTGCAGCCACACTAGACTGATACAGTACTATCTGTTTCAAAATGAATCATGTTTCAGTTGAGAATCAATGGACCCATTCATCTTCTCTGTTAATGGACTTTTCAAGGGGAGACAAAGATGACCTCTCTCATAATATAATTGCTCCACTGGGTTCAAAGCAGAGACAGTGTCTGCAGAAAGCAGTGAAGCAAAACCCATTCACACACAGCCACCACAGAGAGGACTATGACCACACATGCTATGACAGCATGTTATCAGGTCAGCTGTGAGTGTTGTCAAGAGTGTGTTGTTTACGTATGACTGAACAGAAGGAGGCTACACAGCCTGGGCATAAACAAAGGAGCGCCCTCCGGTGGCTGGAGGTGAAGGAGCCTATGCAATATGTGTAGATCAGTGGTCCCCAGACTTTTCTTGGCAGCGCCACCTTTGACAATCAGAAAAAAATTATACTTATATTTTGAGACCCCCCCTCTGGAACACTGAGCACACTTTAACAGTGCCAATGGGATCAGTGCATCACGTGACATCGACTGAGTGAATATATGCTTCTTCTCTATAGATAAACTAAGAGATAAGATAAACTTTTATTAATCCCCTTGGGAAATTCAGCAATATACCCAAAGTGTTTTACATACAGGATAAGATAATTTATCTCACCAACACCAAAGTGTGGCACCAACCTGGCTTATGTGACAGCAACCATTTTGTGCCACTGCACTCACCAATCACTGGCTGCATGTGTGGGAAGGTGAGAGGACAACAGGCTGGCCAGTTGGTTGTTATGGGCAAAACTGTCCAGAAGAAAAGGGCTTTCCATCCCGAACTTTCAAATCCTGTACAGATACTTCTTTGAATTCTTTAACATTATGGGCCAGACAATGACTGAAATAAAGAAACAGCCTTTTTGGAGGGGCTTTGATTTGATAGACAACGAAGCCATTTAGAATTGGGTTGGCAGAGATGTTTGACAGAGCTGTTTTGTGCTCACAGGCAAACGGACAAGTGAATAAAGCTGATTTAACGGGACCTTTTTGTGATTCCACTTCATTCCCAGCAAAAGGATGTCCTTAATAATACAATCAAATGCAGCCACCCTGATCAATATTGCCATCATTCCTTCATTGATATTACTGATGAAAGTGCAACCCAGTATTTGCACCTACTTTTCTATCTAAAAATCACATGCTAAATTCACAGTAACAGGATTAGCTATAACAATTCTTCACTAGCAAGCTTACAAATTTGCTAACTATCGCAAAATGTTACTAATGGCTGGTCAGAGATAGATGGGTAATTTGATCTCACCACATGTTTGTTCTCAGGAGAGGTTTGATCCTTGTATTTTGTCTCTCTTTTTTAAATCACCATAGATGAGTAGAGTGGTTAGCCTCAGGACAGATTACAATACACAGACATGTTGCAAAGAAATGCTCAGCATATCTGATCTGAATAAATATGTAATGTGTTAAAGTACACAAAAGATACAACAAACCCATAAAAGATCTATGGTGCTGAGTTATGCAGCTCTGCTTTCTAGTACACAGTCGCTGTGAGTATATTCCCTGCTCTGCTGGAGAAAGACGGGAAAGCAATGATGGAGATAGACCACAATAAGGAGTCCAGTGAGCTGAAGCGTGGGAAAAAGTAAGGCAAAAGGAAGACTCTGATCGTAGGCGGATGAGATATTTGGGATGAGCTTAATTTCAATCCATGCTTGGAAAGAGAGGAGGGTTGCGTAAAAAAGGGTATCAGGAGTCTGTGTGTGTGATACTTTATGCTCTGGTCTGTGTACATCTACACGTGCACTAAAATATCTATTGATTTCAGGAAACTAACAAAGCCAGAATGAAACCCTTCTGTCCATATTAGACTGCATCAATCAAAAGAAGAACTTCCTCTGTGCACCTACTGATACAGAAGCACTGGGCATTCTGCAGAAAAAGGAAGACACACTGAACCCTCCAGGCGTTCTGCCAGGCGTTGCTCTCCAAGACCAACTGGTGGCCTTGCCCCTGCGGGGTGTTGGGAATAGTAGGGAAAGAGGGAGTGAAGCAGGGAAATAGGGCTCTAGTGCCGTCCTCAAGATATGGCCTCACTGCACTCTCTGGAGAAGCCCCAATGCCCCCCCTGCTGATTTCCTGGAGGCCATCATCAGGCTCAGTTGTACAGAGCTGATAGATCAGTGTTGGCACTGATTGCATTTGGTGGCAGCGGTAGCAGCAGCATCATACATCGTGCCAAGCTAACATGCTCAGCTTAATGCGGTGCCGCGGCACGGTTCACGCGGGGGGGCTCGTGGGAGAGAGCGCCACAAAAAGAAGAATGTGCTGCCTGCTCTGCTGGGTTATGACGCGTAGAAGCACACTAAGCAAAGAAGAGTCCGGAAAAATGAGAGAGAATGTGATTGTGTTGTTAAGGGGACAGAGAGAGGAGGGCGGAAGCCATTGCAGTCACAGAACTGGGCTTCACGTGTCAGAGGGGCCTAGAAAGGCCTATTTCCTGGCAGAGGCGAGGTTGGGAGCTCGCCCTGCCAGCCTGTCTCTGCTTTGTCTGTATTGATCGGCACCCAGTAACTGGATCTCTTGCCTCCCGTAGCCCTGCAGAGGGTGTGTGCGCATATAGGGGTTATTTTTGGGCACTGGTCGCTGCCCTTGGGATTCAGATGCAGAGTAATGTAGGCTGTTTGCATATGTCTCTCTCTCTCTCTCTCTCTCTCTGAGTGTATGTGTGTGTATTTGTGTGTGTGTGTGTGTGTGTGTGTGTGTGAGAGAGAGAGAGAGAGAGTGAGGAAAAATGACGGAAGAGTAGAATAATGACATAAGGTAGTTAGTTGATAACCTGCTATTAGGATTCTGTAAGGTCTTTGTGGCCATCTTGAATTCTGACACAACTATAGGCCATGAAATGTAAACACTGCGATGTTTAACCATGCATGTTTTAATGTCCCACGTATAATAAATAGGTGGTTATTCACTTACTGTATTGCAAGCGTTTTCTCTAGTCAGATTGTACACTAAGTAGGCTACAGTACAGGCTGGAGAGTAGCCATACTAAAAATGCCAACCAAACAACAAAGGCTGCCTTGGGCTGTTAGCGTTGATGGGAGGGAATGAGCAACATACGCCAATGTGAGCATTAAGCGCAAACACGAAGTTAAGAGTGTAATTAGGAATTCATGTAGGTCTAACGATAACTGCAACCAGGACGAGTACTGCCAGGCTGTCGGGTCCTTTTGCTGACAGAATGAATTACTGTTAGAAGTCCAACAAGTCTGAAAATGGAGATCGGACAGACGGTCTGTTCCCCACCCTTTGGCCTCGCTGCCGTGCAGCACACAAACATTATCGCGGAATATGATCACAAATGATTCCTGGGTTAACTGCAATGGTTTTGCTATTCTGAATATGGGTGAGAGTTGAAGACGTCAGTAAGTTCCGATGTTTTCCCCCGGTTCACAACCGCAAGGTGGGCAGAGTGCATCAAACTGCAGTTACCAAACGTGTGACATCATTCCACTCGCTATACAGAAAACGCATGTATCCTCGCATCCTTATTGGACCCTTCCGACTGGGACCCAAGAAACAAGAAGTAAAGCGAGACTTGCCGTGCACACCCACCAAATTTAGGCTACACACCCTCCACATCCCTCCTCGCAGTTAAAACGTGAACTATAGGCTACTTACAAAATTGTCGGTCCCGCCCGTCATATTGTCTGGGCAAAGAACATAAAATGATATCCCAGGTTCGGCATAAAAATCCAAACGTCTCTCATCGTCCTCCTCCGCAAAGATGAGATCGAATGGGTTGCCTGTGCACCATTTCTCAGCGGTATCCACCAGCTGTTTGAA
Source organism: Clupea harengus (assembly GCF_900700415.2). Taxonomy (NCBI): domain Eukaryota; kingdom Metazoa; phylum Chordata; class Actinopteri; order Clupeiformes; family Clupeidae; genus Clupea; species Clupea harengus. The sequence goes on from NC_045170.1 coordinate 19,580,392, forward strand.
CTCCATCCTGTACCGTACACCTGAGCGGTCGAAGCGATGCCGTTGAGCCGGTATCTTCCGTGCCCCCCCTCGGTGATGCTCAAAACGCAAAACAGCTGACTGCGCTCCGCAATCCCTAACGCTCCCTCCGCATGGTGATTTACAGGGATTCCAGCTCACACTGACGCATATTGCCCTCTAACATTCTACCGTGTTTGTTCAACTCTAGGCTCGCGCAGTCAGACATGCACCGATGTCACTCTCGCCCTGTCGCACGCACTTCGATTAGGAGTGCAATGTCAGTCTCAGAAACGCGATGACGAAAGACTAAAAGACGGCTCTATCGTCATCAGAAGGCCCTCTCTGACTAAGAGACATGTCTTATGTTTAATAATCGATTAACTGTTTTGTAGACTACGACTGAACGCTGATGCTTCCACAATGCAGCATGTAATATGTTTGGTTTAGGTATCAAAAAATGCTGACTTCATCTATCTGTTTATGTGGCAAGGCCTGGGTTACAGTGTAAATTCACAGGCCTCTTGGGGTTTGAAAACCAGACATTTTTAATTGCAATAATTACATCACTATCGACCCCATTGATTTGGCTATAGGCCTTCGTACCCATCAATGGAAGAACATGGAAGTGCGAGAATGTAAAACATTATTTGGGGATTTGCAAATCATTATGGGAAATACATTGCCATGCCAATGAGGTAGGCTAAGCCTAAAATAACGACTCGTAAAACTCATGTGTTGTCAATATTTACAAAAGGCATAGTGCATTCGTCAAAACTATTCCACGGTCTTATACATCGTCGGAGTTCATTACTATGACATGGCAATTGTAAGGTCAATAATATTTTGCAGGAGAATTAACGTTCAGCTAAGAAGCCAAAGGTACAACTTCTTGTCCTGTAGATGGCGACAACGTCCTATATGTTAGGGTTGTTTTGGTCTATGCATTGGCCAAGAGTGATGAAAAAGTTCCAGCAACATCTGTCGTATGATACCCAGCTGGAATTAACAGGACTTGGAAATATGACACAGACCATGGCATTCAAGGCATTCTGCTAACTTATGGCCTGGCCATTCTTTTTTTCTGGTAAATTTAAATACATGTCCCTTATTGCGGACAAACACAAGTACCAACACTAGTGCCATAGAAACCACATTACCAGACAAGGCCCTAGGTCTGTGCTCATGTATCTAGAAAGACTCTGTGCAGTGTTAGTTCAGTAGACACATCCTCTTGTGTGGCGCTCAGAAGGACTGACCTCATCCATTACTCTCCCCTCACTGGGACCACTAGAGCCCTGTACTGGTAACCCACTTCCCTCATTCCAGGACACACGCACATACACACACACACACACACACACACACACACACACACACACACACACACACACACACACACACACACACACACACACACACACACACACACAAACACGCACACCCTCACCCACACAAACATACACACACGCACAAATCGTAATCCAACTACAGGAGTCATACTATACATCTGCAAGTCTGTAAGTATGTAGACATATTGCAGCGTCATACTTTTCTTTCCAAAACATCCCTTTGCTGTACACTATACATTGATATTACATGTCTGGCTTGCAGTCCCACAAACACTAACCACAGTTGTGGCACTACAACAAGTTTGTGGGCTATAGAAAAGGTGTAGGTCTAACCTGTAAGAATAACAGACGAGTCTCAGCAGTTGTCACAGTTACAGTAAATGGTACAAGGAGAGCATAGCAATACGTGATATTAAACAGGTCAGACTGAAAGAGAAGGGGAGAGACTCATTTGATATGTGGTCCCAGCTATGTGTCACACTTTCACTCAGTTGGATGAGTTGGATTTAGACAACACAGAAGTGGCCTATAACATGAGGGCTTACAATTAAGCTTAGCCTCCTGCAAGGGAAGTGAAACATCTCTCTCTCGCTTTCTCTCCCTCTATTGTAATGGTCTGTCCATTTGTATTCCAAATTATGTAAATTAGAGCTGCTATGAAGTCAGCATAATAAAAAAAGCAATTAGGGAGAGTTCCCACGATTCACTCCTGTGTGGTGACACTGGCAATCAGGACGAATGACAATTAGGCATATTCAGTGAGGTCCTATTTACTTCACATTGTTATGTCAGATTATGCCCCTTTTCCAAAATGAGACTAGACAATGCGAGACCTAACATAGGTCCCATTCAGCAGTGCGCACTACTGATACCTTTGTTCAGGCTGCGCCGCTACTAACTTCTGCATTCAACCAGACAGGGACCACAGGGGGGCGGGCAATGCTTAAACCTCTCGACTAAACCCAATGATCTTGGCTGTCACACGCCTTCAGCGCTCACACGAGAAGGACGTAGTTACGTTCACAGTTTGCAGACATTGTACTTCAAATCTAAATCAAACGTGAAGGGGTGAATTCATTCTACATTTCAGTGTCTGGCGCTTTGTTGAGATATAGGCTAGAAGAGCGCTCATGAGGCTGGAGACTATGGGAGCGCCAGCTTGAAGTCCGCGGCATAGCCAGCTCGCAGAGGAATTCGCTTTGTTTCCAGTCCACGACCACGTTCTATACCTTCATCCAGAATGGATAATTCAGAAAAGGAAAATAAATCTGATGAAGATTCAGAATCGCCAGAGGAAGAGGAGGTGGATCCCAGAATTCAGGTAGGTTAAAACAAATGGTCTAGTCATCTTAAACCGGGGCTAAAATACAACAGCTTAAGTTGGTTAGCTTCTGTACCCCACAAGTGAATCATAAACTCGTGTGAGAGATAGTCGCCGATGCCCTGCTGTTGAAATAAATCCTCTTTACCCATATAGGCGTTTAGTTTGTGTTGTGTGGTTGAGCAATGGTGCCTCGAAGACGAGAAACGTAGCAGTTTGCCTGCTCCTGTTGATAAGTGACGGACTGGGGACTGAAGGAGTAATGGGGGAACTGAGATAAGGACTTGGCTGCAGATCTCTTGTGTGGTACAAATAGTATTAATACAACCTCAAAGTTAGTCCGTGCTGGCTACAACACTGTTTGACCGTAGGCCTACTGTGCTGGGACACATTTGATGGTGACTAATTGCAAATGTGTTGCTGTCGCAGTATTTTGACCTCTATGAATATGGGAAAGAGAAGCAGAGACATTGCTTGCTAAGACCATAGCTAGATCTGTCGAATTGGCCTTGGCTATTCAGTACAAGATGAATCTACGAACGTTAAAAAGTCCGCCCATAGTTAGTTAGTTTGAGGTTATGAGTTATGACAGATGTTCCTCACCATAACGTAGCCTACCTACTTTTTTTTTTGTCCCTGTGTAGTTAATATGCACCCTTTAAATGTTGACCGTCTGTAGCTTTGTTGATATAAATAAGGGTCTGTTTTTGTTTATCTTTCTCAGTGTCCTCATTGCTGGCATAATGGTTTCCATGTTCACTCTCTCTCTCTCTCTCTCTCTCTCTCTATTTCTCTCTTTAGGGTGAATTAGAAAAACTGAACCAGTCCACAGACAACATCAACAAATGGGAGACAGAGTTGGAGGTAGGACCTTGCTGTGTTAGTACCCCACATACCTTGTGTGCAATGTCATTGTTTTTCCTAAAGTGGTGTCAGGAGGAATACCATCACCCTCCCCCCTCTTCGGAACGTTTTTCAGGAATAACCACCACAGTGTTTTGCCTCTACAAGAGTCAAATTCAAAGCTTTCAGAATTGTATTTATATCAGCTACATTACAAAACCTATGGAATTCACAGCTCATTTATCTGGGTCAATAATAGTCTCTTTTAAAAGGGATTACTGGTGGCGATATGTCAAACAGCATGATAACAGTATAATTTGATTGTATAACTCTTTAGTTATCTCTTTCAAACAGATCAGATGACCACTGCAGTGTTGTGGTTTTCCGTGTTAGCTCATGATGTTATCAGAAGCTAAAGATGCTCCTATGTAAAAGGCCTATTTACAATAGCATAATGTAGTTGTCCTTATTCAGCTGTCATACACCCTGTCCTTGTCACTGTAACACAGGACGTGAAATGTCACAGGAAGCTTGAATACATCCTAGACATTATTCTCCATCCTTTTCCTCCTCCTGAGGGAGAATAGGACCGGACGTAACCCACTCCACCCAATGTCACAGTGGCACATCATTTGTGTCATTACTATACACCAGTGCAGGCCCACCAGAACTGCTGAGTTTCAATTCAACCATTCACGTTTGACGTGTACTAGGTTGACCTGGCTGATATAAAGGTTCCATTCTCTCTCTCTCAAGGTTAATTTCTCTGTCCCTGTGGAATCCTGTGTGTAGATTCCTTATTACCTAAATCACTGTTGAATTGAATTGCTGACAATTGAAATAGCTGACACAGCTTTTTTTCTGAGGGTTGCACAGAACCAAGTGCCTTATGTCTTTTTTAGAGGCATACGCTCAGAATCAGGCGAACAGATTGGGGGGAAGGTGGATAAAATGGGAGAACAGGAATGCAGAGTGTCGTAGAAAAGGAAACTGAATTGTACGCAATCTGGTTTTCATTACCGGTTCTGTAGATTCCCTGCAGAATGGAAGGAGAGAGTACGCCTTGGCAGTAAGACTCTCTAGAAGTTGTATAAGAGAAGGAGGAGACTTCCTAGATAGTCTTAGGTTCAGGAATAGTTTGTTACATGCATGACATGTTTATAACACCTTGTACTTGCACTGTGAGATCTTTATTCACCATGTGTTTCCTAGAAATGTAGTAAGGAACAGAAACTAAAACAAAACATTGCAGCATAGTTTGACCCGTTTCTTCTCCTTACTTCTCTGTAGGACTCGAGGCAGAGGTTTCGTGCCGTCTTGGTTGAGGCCACCATGAAACTGGATGAGCAGGTGAAGAAGATTGGCAAAGCTGTGGAAGAGTCCAAGCCATACTGGGAGGCCAGACGCATGGCCAGACAGGTAGGGGTTTGATCCTTGAAGCATCATATCCAGTTCCTGCAGGTACCCATCAGCTTTCCCATGTGGTGTCCTTCCCCTAAAAAAAACATTAACATCTGCAGGCACACCATGTTTCTGTAGTCTAATGCAACTCGTGGAAGTGTTAATACAACCCAAGGTGCATTGTTTTGTGTCACTTTCAACCACTTGAGTCATAGACATACATACGGATGGTAAGCTAGGCTGCCTTTGATGGGTGTTCAGCTGTGCTCCTAGATCTGTCAGTTTATTGACATGTTGCCAAAAAGTCACTTTTCGATAATATACCTGAACATTGCATACTTACGTCTCAACACAGAACAACAGCTCTCAATGTTGCACATCACAGAGGCTTGTAGTAGGGGGCAGGGCTGTTAATGTTGCATAATTGGAGCTCTTCCTATGACCTCAGTGAGTGTGGAATCCCAGAATGTATTGCTCAGGAAGGAACAGCATTGAACATTTGAGTGTTCCAGATCTTATCAATGAGGGAGAGCCCATTGAGTGACCTCTTAGTCTTGTCGGAGAGGAAGCAGGGACGCCTTCTCAGGTTGATTGTCTCCAGGGCCTTGATCAAGCCTCTTAATCATCACGGCAAAAATGTGCCATCATATTATAAGTCAGAGGAGCCACAGTACACTGCATGGATTGGGAATGCACTGTGTAGAAATAGTTTCTTTACAGTTATTGAGGTAAACCAACAAAACCTCTCTCTAGGGATCCTTTCCATGTTGTCAGACCCTTATAATAACATTTAAGAGCCCATCAGTGGTAAAAAGAAGCGGTTTACACAGACGCTTGCCTCATAGGATTCCATTTTATAGCTGTTTTGTGGTTGCTGGTTTTAGTGTTCTAACTCAATACTGGGCCGATTTTGATCGTTAAGTGTCGTAAGTACATTTTTTGACCCAAAAAGATCTACCAATAGAAAACAATTCAAAAGTTTTCCTTTAAAATTAGTCTTCTAAGCTAAAGATCTCTGCAGAATGGAAGGAAGGAAGGAATAATGCAGTCTGAAAAAACCCTTGTCTGTGGCATTTCTTAGCCTACATTTTAACTGGTCTCCCCAGAAGCAGTGAGGCTGACTCTTTAAGACAGAGTGTTTTCCCTGAAAGCTCTCAAAGCTCCACTCCGGCTCACATACTCACTTCAACCCCAAACAGCCCCACCCTGGCCACAGCCATTTAAAATCATGGATGACTCCAAGAGCCTGGATGCTCTGCTAATTTGTTTTGAAACAACGCTGACAGCTCCCATAGATAGCGACTCCTTCGGGAGCATGACTTCTCCCTGAAGGGTGTTTACCATTAAAACGATTCACCACAGTTCCGACGGCAGCTTTGCTGGCTTCAGCAGGGGAAAGTTATTTTCTAACAAGAGTTTCTCTCTTCCCCTCTCCTATCTGTTTGTGTGCATAGGGTGTGTATTCTTGTGTGTAGTGTGTGTATTTCTGTGTGTCCATAGTGTGTGTATCCCCGTGTGCGTGTGTGTGTGTGTGTGTGTGTGTGTGTGTATAGTGTCTGTCAGTGGTCTGTGTGTGTTTCTGTGCAAACTAAGCAGAAGGTTGTCACTAATTAAACTGTTCTGGGTTTAGACTAAAGGACTTCATGCAATGAATGGTCATCACAGTCACCTTGTGCGGATGATTAGTGTTCCCCTCCCCCGCCGCTCGCTGCCAGTGGATAGAGGTCATATCCTTGATCCATTATGGCTCATCTGGTACCAGTCACTATGCATTCATTACTTAACATGTTAGCTCACCCTAAAATCACATTTTAATCTATTAGCATCATGCTAATGGAACACTTTATTATATTTCATGTTTTAAGTTTCTTTTTTTCCCTTTTGGAACTCAAATGTTGGTTTGAGCAAGACAGCATAGTATCTTGTTTCTAGATAGAGAGTTCTTTTTCTGCTGTACTACTGAGCTGAACAGACTTTCTGGTCAGTGACATTCTATTGGATAACTTGTTTTGAACTGATAAGAATGAGGTGGTGAAGAGTGACTACAGACAGGTTTAGGAGATGCTGGGTGAACCATCCCTGTCCTCCCCACAAATTCTATACTCAGGGCGGCAAAAGTAGACATAACTCACAATGTAATGTTATCTAAAGCCCTCCATCTGGCCTGGCTTTTAGTAGTAAAAAACATTAAAGGTTCCCATCTTAACTTTAAGGCACCAGGCATAGCTTTAAATTGTTCTTTTATGGGAACAAGATTACCATTTAAGAGTCCTCCTAACAGGACAAAGATAGGAACCCACCAGGGATCTAAATAGGGTGCTGTAGACTTAGCATAGCGTTCTGCAAAATAGAGGCATATGGTTTTGTAAGCATCTGCAGGACAGTTTAGAGGATGGGAAGGTTCTCTTTTAACGTGACATGGATGTGCTATTTTCTGCAGTCATCTTTTCTCTGGCACATTTTCTACTTGCATTCCTGTGTGTGCATAACACCATTGACATTCAGCAACTCCAAAAGTACCGGCGCTGTACTGAAACAGGAACTTTGTATCGTTTAGAGGGTGACAACAGTGTTGCCATGCAGGGCTTTGCAGAGCACAGTTTTCATTTCAATTTCTAATTTTAATTTCTGGTGGAGACATATTCTACTAAGCTATTTCGGTTTGATGCCGCCACAGTTGCAGAAATAATTGTGCGCCTGTGTGTATATTTGTGCGTGGTGATAAATTGTATACCTTGTGGTATCATGGGGCAATGTCCTTGTGCAACCCCCCCCCCCTCCACACACACACACACACAGTGAATATCAATCTCTCCCTGCCAGTGGTGGGTGGAGAGGAGAGGAGACAGTGGGTGAAAATCTGCCATGCGTGAAACTCAGAGAGCTGGCAAAGCACTGCGCTGAGCTGCTTTGCGCCGCACGCCTTTCACACTCTCTCTTCCCGAATTAGAGTCAGTTTGGAGGTAGCCAAAGGCACCGTCACATCCACAGCAGGCTATTTTTAAATCGCAAGGGGCTGCGTTCGGGCAAATTGCCGTCACACCTACCCATCATAATCGAGCAGGATGTTGGGCTCCTGCAGAGGTGGGCTGTGATCAGTGACACACACACACACATGAAAAGACAGATAGACACACACACACAGATGAAGACACACACACACACACACACATGCAAAGACAGATAGATGCACGCGCACACACACAGATGAAGACCCACACACACACACACACACACACACACACACACACACACACACTCACATACAAATGCACATCCATACTCGTTTACACACACAGACACAGTTACAGACACACACACACACACACACATACATATGCACATCCATACTCGTTTACACACACAGACACAGTTACAGACACACACACATAAACACACATGCTTACTGTGACGCCGCGATTCGACACGGATACCCTTTGACACTTACACACAGACAAACACAAGCACACAGACACACACACACACACACACACACACAATGCATTTTCATGAGGGCTGGTTGGGTGAATGCTCCTATGCTGAAAGTTAGGATTTTAATGTAATCCCGTCCTTGATTAATGTGTGCTGCCTGTGTCACCTCTGGCGGTGGTGGCGGCTGCTGCACACTGGCTGTGTCTGGGCCACTTGGCACCCGTGGATGTGCTCAGGTGTGCTAATCCGACTCACAGAATATCTCTGAACGTGTGTGTCTCCATTTTTTTCCAATAAACTCTTGAGCCTTTGTGTTCGAGTATGATTGAGCGGCTTTTTAGTTCAAAAACGGATATTTGCAGAACTATGGCAACAGAGTGTGTGTGTGTTCGTGTGTGCAGATCATTTTGGTATAAATCCGGGTCGCGTGTAAAGAGAAGATTGTAAGCTGTTTATCATTGGTGGTCTTATGATTGAGTGAGTTTGTGTGTGTGTGTGTGTGTGTGTGTGTGGTTAATATGTGCTCTCAGCAATCGCTGAAGTCAGCTGCAGTCTCCCTTCATGTCCTCTCGACCCAACTCTCTGCTATTTAGTAACCCTGCTGTGTGTGTGTGTGTGTGTGTGTGTGTGGGTGTGTGTGTGTGTGTGTGTGTGTGTGTGTGTGTGTGTGTCAAAGACCCTGCCAAGGTAAAATTCAGGCTTGGAAACTTGGGCAGCTGTCCCTCAGAATGAGGGGGCTCGAGTCCCACCTCCCACTTCTCGACCAATAGGAGCTGATGATCAGGGAACATGCAACACATGACTGACATGTCTCTGATCTCAGCTGATCGACATTTCCTCTTTTAGCATTTAGCTGACGCCAGAAGAGCGAGAAAGTGAGGGCGTTGATGGGGTGGGACCAAAACATAGGAGGAGGCTAGTTGTAGGCTAGCTAGCATAAAGCTAGCATAAAACTTCTAGGTAGACATATTTTTATATCCTCAAGACGTCCATACGTTTTTCTTTCTTTAACTCTGTGTCTTCCCCCTCTCTATGTTATGGGGATCACCAGGCTTTATGTGCAGTCTGTGATGGCCTTGGTGGACGCCTTGGGTGGGTTCCTCAGTATGCCAGCTGCCCTACTTTTTGGGGCGGATTGAGACGGATGCCAGTGACATCTGCTGGTGGCGGCGGTGGCACGTGCAAGTCTGCCACCACCCCACCCCCCACCCCCCCCACAGCCTCATGGGAGATATGATTGGATCAGCACGTGCACAAGCTGCCAGGCAGGGGCTTACTCGTCCTTTCAGCCCCATCCCCTCTATGTCCTCTATTTGTATTTGTGTCTGTGTGTGTGTGTGTGTGTGTGTATTTGTGTATTTGTGTTATGGCTTAAATAGGGATACTGGACTCCCCTCGCAGTGGGGTAATCTGAGGCCATGTTGCCTTTTGCAGGAACAGGGAAATGGAAAGCTTGACCCCCTATTTATGAAAACGACTGATCCAGGACAGTCCAGGCCAGCTACTCTGCTCCACTGCTCCGCTGCTACTCTGCTCCGCTGCTCTGCCCCACCCCCCGCTACCAACCACTGTGCCCATTTCATCTCCCCCCAGCCACCAGCGAGACAGACTAGTCTGCTGTCTGTCATTACGTACAGCTCACAGCTGGATAGATGCAGGTTACAAGATGAATCAGGGAGTCTGGCCCTCTGTTTGCAGTCTCGAGGCTGTCTTCCTTATCTCTTTCCTCTTTGGAAGTCTCTCTGGGGACTCTGAACAGAAGGATAGATTTACTCATCATTCATAATATTCCTTAAAAACACCACACCCAACATTTAGAAAGATTGTGTGATTGGTTGTGTATGGCGTGTACCCACATGTGCCAATAATTGGAGTAACAATGGAGGCGTACTGATGCCGAACCTACCTGCTTTCTTTTGTGTGTTTTTTTAAAGGTTGGGAGATTTAAAGCTGTTAGGGATGAATTATGCAGTGAGAGAGAGAGGCCTGTCAACTCTGCTGTTCTGTGGAGGGAGATGGCATTGTGTGTGTGTGTGTGTGTGTGTGTGTGTGTGTGTGTGTCTGTGTATGTTTGCCTGTCTGTCTGTGTGTGTATAGGCATCTGTGCTTGTGTATGTGTGTGAGCGACTGTGTGAGTCTGTGTATATGGGTCTGTGTGTGAAAGGTTTGTGTATGTGTGTTTGTCTAGCTTTGTCTGTCTGTCTCTCGTGTGTGTGTGTGTGTGTGGGTGTGTGTGTGTGTGTGTATACGGTGTGGAGAATGAGATAGGATAAAACATTAGGTGGGTGGGAAATGTGAATTGGTCCTGGGTATCAGACGTCCTTAATATGATCTGCTGACTCTGCACACCCCATAACGAACAGCACACGCTCCACCGCTCCACCACCCAATCGTCTCGCACCAATAGCACCCCGTCTGACCGCAAATTAGACTCCACTTATCTCGCTGTGTGGAAGATAGGTCTCTTTGTCTCCTTTTTGGAGGGGGTCTTGGTATGCGACGGGCTGGGCTACGGGCTGCCTCTGGGCCCACACTGTGGCTCTTGTCCCACCCTGAATGGCCTTGATGTGCTTCAGGAGCGACTGCCATTGAGAGACCCTGGTATGATATGAGCTGACTGCTCACCCCATGAATAAAACATGGTCTTTGTCTTTGAACACGAACACCCCCAGCTTCCATGCCATCTTATTATGCCACTATGGATTTCTTTTCAGAGTGTGAGGGTGGTTTGGGCAATGCAATCCACTTCTTACATATGCAGTATGTGACTTTTTAAAAGATGGTCATAAAGATACCTTAATTTCCCTTGTGGCCTCTGTATGTCAGTCTCAATGAACAGGCCAGGCAGCTTTTCAGAGATTTCCCCCCTCTGAAGTTTCTGAGCAAGCCTTGGAAGTTCAGAATCTGGAATTGAGCCTCAACGATGTCAGTTAAAAAACACAAATGAGGATGTCTGGGACGGGTTGGGTGGAACAGGCACATGGAGAGGAGCGCGGAATGGCATTTGTTTTAAGATGTACAGACTGTCTCTGAAATTACTATTGTCATTATGAATGCCTGGCCGGGCATGTTGTAGCTTCAGATGCCAGCAGTACAAACTGTTTGTCCAGTTCCTCTCATCACATATCCTGGGTTTGAAGAGCAGGGGAGAGAGGGTGTTTTCCAGCGTAGTTCCTCTTTCTATTCAGTGGTCGGTGAAGGTCTCGGATTCCACTGAGGAAGTAGGCTGGGAGTTTTTGTAAGTCAGGGACAGGCTGAACATGTTTAGTTCTTTCCCCTACCCTCCTTCCTAAATCTTAGCCTTTTTTTTCAGATGTCAGGAGCTGAGGATTGACTCAGCAAAGGAGAAACTGCTCCTCATCAAATATAAATATATAAATATATATCCCTCTTGAGCTACATCAGTGGAGGCACAGGAAAATAGGTCAGAATTTGCAATGAGCCTTAGATATAGACAGAAAAGGAGAGAGAGACACAGAGAGAGAAGAGAGGGGCGATAGAGGGAGAGGGGGGGGGGAGAGAGAGAGAAAGAGTGGGCTGGTTGGTTGGTTGACCTAGAGTCCTGCTGTGCTGTTTTAAACATTATCAGACTGGAAAAATAGAGGATTATTTTTCAAAATGGATTTATCAAGGTCAGCGTTTTCTTTTCCTCCCCAAGTCTTAAGAGGTAGAAGTCTCTGCAAAACAGAATTGCAGTTTTATTTTTGAGTGTGTGTGAGTGAGTGCGAATATCCTGTCCTTTCAACTCTTTTCCTGATATCGTTAGCAAAAAAAGCACAGGTCTTTCTCTAGTCTGAATGTTCTGAGTTTTTTTTTTCTCCTGAAAGTGCCGTTGGAGCCGGTTAAACACAGGCATCCACTCCTAGGCACTGAAGGCTTTGAGCAGGCTGGTTCTGCTTGTTTACACAGGAACCGGTCTCCCATTCAGGCCCCTTTATAGCACATGGGGGTTGGGCTGTACCCAACAACACTGTGTGTTCTCAGGGCACTCCGTCAAGCGGGCTTCAGTCTTGACCTTGTAGAGCGGAGGTCTGTGAGGGACGGGCCAAAACTCTGTATGTTAGTACGTGTGTGTGAGAGAGAGAGAGAAATGACGTGTGTGTGTGAGAGTGTGGGTGTGTTTTCACTCAGGTATCAACACAGTTACATCAGGGGAGCTGTTTGCCACGTATTTTCATTTTCGTGAAGGTCACCTTTCTACAAATGTGGTCCCAACACATACAAAAACAAGACGGAGTTTAAATCAAAGCCCACCCCGAGCAAACCTGTAACCTGAGGCTTTCCCTAAAGTCGCATTCGGTCATGTCATCAAAGATCCGTCCGCTGCAAACATCTACCCCCAAATGTCTGATCGCTATAAGTAGTTCAGGAGACGGGAACTGGACCCTTTATCTGGCAGCTGGGGTGGTGATCAGGGAGGGATTATGTAACTTGTAGGCAGAGGGCCTCAGCTTTCTACTGCAGGGCACAAGGAGTTATTGGCCATACCAAGCCTCCCACTGGTGTCCCTGTACAGCTGCTAGCTACTTAGCACTGTGCTAAGTAACACAGTGCTCTACAGAGACTGAATGTGTGTGTGGAGTGGAGACTGAGTGTAAGTATCACATATTTGGCGATTTCACATGTGTTAAAGTTATGGGTTGCATTTTGGTATGTTGTTGAAGTTCACTTGTACTAAAATCAGCTTTGGGTAGAAATCTCTGCGAAATAGAAGTGCAGTGTTCTTTTCGGGCTCAAACGAAGTGTTGGGTGTGGGTGCAAATATTTCATCCTTTCAATGGAGCTATTCACAGTCATCACCCTGCTGATTGTTGAAGAATTTCAGCGTCTTTGCTGCACCTCCTCCTGTTAACTTAACCAAAGCCAGCTGTTGCTCTGTGTGCTGTGCTGAAACCCAATCTGCCCAGAGAGAGGGAAAATGGAGTGAGAGAAGGAAAGGGAGAGAGAGAAGATATAGATAGAGAGAGAGAGTGTGAGTGTGTCTGAAACAGAGAGAGACAAGGAGAAAGAGATGGAGAGATGTGGAAAGATAGAGAATGACGTAAAGAAGAAGAAAACGTTCAGGCTTCTTTGTGTACGGCCCACTCTGGAGCATGCTGTCACCTCTCTGCAAATGCAGACTGTACAAACGCTCTCTTTGTCAAGCAAGGCAGGACCTCCTCTTGTGCAACGGCCACTGCGGTTGCCTTGAGTCAGAGTGGAGATTTAGACCAGGGCTTCACATGATATCAAGATATTTGCATAGACGTCTTTCCAGCAAGGTTGTATGCAACCAACCAAGGTTCTGAGGCTGCTCCGTGCCTGGATGGGTGAAGGATTACGAGACCTGGGGTGCTGGGGAGCAAATTTGGTGCCTCTGCCCTCTCCTAGATGAAATTAATGTCGGTGACTAATGTCTGTACCAGCATGTCACCTCTCTCTCGGTCTATCTTGCACTCTAGCGGTCTCTGACAGAAGGAGGAGAGGGTGCGAGAGAGAGAGCGAGAGAGAGAGAGAGAGACACAGAGACAGTCATCATCATGAGGCATCCTTCATGTCATCGCAGGTCTTTTAAAAATAGCCAAATGTAGGCCAGAATTGGGGCTGTGCAGGAAGAGCCAAGTCACACTCACTAATCCGGTCAAAGTTTGCTTGGGTGTGCAGTGGAGGAGAGGAGAGGAGAGGAGAGGAGATGAGAGGAGAGGAGAAGAAAGGAGAGGAGAGAGGAGGAGAAGAAAGGAGAGGAGAGGCGAGGCGAGGCGAGGAGAGATGAGGAGAGAAGAAGCGAGATGAGGAGAGAAGAGGCAGAGATGTGACAGCAGGAGGCTCCTGGTTTGAGCCTCCTTTCTAATCCAGTCTGCCACATCACACCACCCCCCTCCAACACTTTCCAATCTCTTTGGGGGGTAGGATTAGTAGCAGTGTGTTGGTTCGCATCTTCACAGAGGGATCCACCAAAACACACAGACAGTAAAAAAGGCCAAACAGTGCAAATGGATTTAAGGGACTGAGGGTGAGGAATGTGGGAGTGAGAGACCTTTGTGATGGAAATGAGTGCTATTGAAGGGGGGGAGAAGAGGTTATGATTTGTTTGTTTACATGTTGTTTTGGCTTTGTCGTTCTGGAAGGCGGAAGTTTGTGATTTTGAGGAGTCAGGTTCTAAAGCAATCTCACAGCCGGTTCTTCTTTTGAAACTTTTTTTTTCTTCTTCCTGCCGCAGTCACTGCGGTGCTTTTCTCCATGTCACGTTGAAAGGAGAGGAGATTTGGCAAAGCGCTTTAAGTTTTTATGCGGAGCCTAAGATAGAAAAAAGTAAGAGGGAGAACGAGAAATAAAAGGGAAGCACCCTCATTAAATATATGTAGGGGCTTTGTGTCTCAAAGTGGGCCAGTTTTTCCTTTATGAATTCTGCAAGCTCAATGTGTTGGTAAAACCTTATTATGCAGAGCAGATCTCTGCAAGTGAAGCGTGAAGTCAAAAAGTCATTGCATAAAATAAAACCTTTAGTTCACGTACTGCCACACAGCATTCTTTCCCCTGACATTTAGATGCTGCCTTTGTTTTGGCCCTAGGTGTGACTGACTATAGCGATTAGCTCGATCTTAGTTTGTCAAAGCTCTCCTCACGTACCGATCGTCCTTTCAGGACTCTGCTAACTCTCTAGATCCCGGTGGGGTGGCACAACTATGAACAGCAACCATCGAAAACTTGTCCCTGCCCTTTCATGCAGAGCCCACAGCCATTTCCACATTCCTGGGGTGTGGTTGAATGTTGAACAAGTGTACATTTCACCGAATGAGCAATCACAGACACAGACTCTATGATTACACTGTTGCAGTGGTTACCCATTGAAGTACCATTCTGGTACTGTGACTAATTTCTCTCTCTCTCTTTTTGTCTTTACCTTCATCCCTCTGTCCATTCCCTCTCTTCTCCTCTTCTTTCTGTCTGTCTGTCTGTCTATCCCCTTCATATCTCCACCTCAGGCCCAGTTAGAGGCTCAAAAGGCCACTCAAGACTTCCAAAGGGCCATCGAGATCCTCCGGGCAGCCAAAGAGACCATTGCCCTGGCTGAGGAGAGGCTCCTGGAGGAGGACAGCCGGCAGTTCGACTCCGCCTGGCAGGAGATGCTCAACCACGCCACTCAGAGGGTGAGGGCGGAATGGGGGAAATGATAGATGTGTCCACACTTACATTAAGGTTCAGAAATTCAAATGTGCAATGTGCTTTGTGTGTAATGTGTCTGGGTTTCATCAGACAGTTACAGAGAAAGCCATAAGTAGACTCAGACCTAGGTAAACAACCTTCGCAGTGCCCTTGACTGTCTGATGCATGTGGCTTAAAAAGCTGCAGAATGTTGTCCTTCACCATCTTTGACTGCTTTGAAGCCAAGTCTCAGAAAACAGGAGCACATGAATGGGCTAAAAATAAAATTCACACCATAAAAGCAAATCACTGTCACTGAATTCGAGTAATATCTTTCCCAAGTCACAGCAGCAGCCTCTGTGGTTGGTTATTTTGCCTGTCAGTGAATAGGCCACTTCCATTTAAAAGTAAGCTGCTCTGGGCCAAGTTAAGGCAATTTGATAGAACTGTATCAAAGGGAAGCTGGAATGACATGCTCAACAGTCCCCCCGCTGTTATTACAAACAATGCAACACTGTGCATCATACAGAGGCGTCACTGTTTCATACGACACAGTGGGGCGACAGTGGTTCAGGAGGTAGAGGAGCAGTATATTTACCATATATTCTTCCAGCCTTCAGCCATTTTGGCTGGCTGGTACTTTCCTGGTTCAGTCTACATCAGTCGTTGGTCTTCCTTGCAGGTGATGGAGGCTGAACAGACCAGGACACGCAGTGAACTGGCACACAGGGAGACGGCGGCCAAGTACAACGCCACCATTAGCCACATGAAGCAACTGGAGAAGAAGCTCAAACGCACCATCAACAAGTCCAGGTTAGTCAGCCCTAATCCCTCCACTCCCACTCCAGCCTAGACACAATGTGGTCAGGTGTGTCGTGCTCCCGCCACGGTTTGAGTGTGTGCTGTTTGTTGAGTGGGAAACACAGGATTGAGCAAACAGCTAATTGGATTATGACACAGAAATGTGGAGCAAGCCTGAAGCTAATGGGGATGTAAACGTTATTAAACAATGGGGGGTTTATTGTTGGCTCCCCTGACCAAGTGCTACTCAGATTAGGATGCTTCATCCAACAACAGCCATTTGTCAACAACGCAAAAAAACTACTTTTAGTTTGCAAAAACCTTACGCGAAATTTGACCCTAAAATGAAATGAACTGGACAATAAAAAAATGTAATGTCACATCGTGTAGAAGAGAAAGAAACCAAGAAATGTATGAGCGAAAAGCGAGGAGGAAGTAGGGTAAAGTTGAAAAGTATGCGAGTGAGGAGTTTAGCATGTTCTTCCCTCTCCCTCTCTGTTGTGCTTGGCTTCGCTGATGTGGTCCAGATGTGGCTTAGGGTGGACTGTTCTAGAATGAAACTCCCCCCTTCCATGGGCCCACGGAATGTAGCAGCACTCTGTGATGGGAGTGTTATTCCTCCAGAGCCGTTGTTTCTACGGAGACGTGTAGTCCTATGCCAGGTCTCTGTGTCTGTCATGATGTCTTATGCTGGTGACTCATAACGCTCTCTCTCCCCCCTTAGGCCATACTTTGAATTGAAGGCAAAGTATTACCTTCAGTTGGAGGTGTGTACCATTTATATCTTATCACATGGTGCTAACGTGTTACATTCACAGTTTATAAATAACTGCAATTGATTGAATTTTTATCTGGAGCGCATGAAGTGACTAAGACAGTTGCTATTCTGTGGTCCTAGTACTTAGAAACGTCATTGACAAAGATCCGTTTGGCAAAAATTGCCTGTGCTGAAGCAAATTCATTTGTTTTTACAATTGTCATGTCTCCATAACTGTTCTATTTCTTTCAATGTTAAAAAAAAAACATAACTTGATTTCTATTGTTGTTTGTGTGGGCAGTGCATTGGAGCTGCTGTGTGCATTTGTGATATCTGCCCTACTGAATGTGACCACCTTAACTGAGTCTTGTGTGTTTGTACCTCACGCAGCAACTGAAGAAGCAGGTGGATGAGAGGCAGGCTAAGCTCACCCAGGCCAAGTCCGAGTACCGCACTGCCCTCCGTAACCTAGAGACCATCTCTGACGAGATTCACGCCCGGCGCCGCCTCTCCGCCATCGGCCTGCGGGGGCGTGGTGTGGGCGCCGAGGGTGATGGGTCCGGAGATGACATCGCCAACTTCAAAATGGAGTCCGATGGCATTTCCAGTAAGTGAAGCTACAGCATTCCACCCAGCTCTTAAGATGCTCTCCCCTCCTTTGGATAGGACAGTTGGTTACACCCGAGGAAACTGTTGTGCAATCCAACAGATGATTGACAGATGGGTCCAAACTTTAGCAAAGCTAAAAACACCACGCATGTTGTTGATGATGCAGCACGTGGCAAGCACGCAGCTTTTGTTCAGATCATTTTCACCAATATCAGTGTCGGCACTGTTGGTCCTCGTGCACCAGGAATTCATGTGAACCTTGTTTCCCAATACTGTTGTGCAGGTTCTTATCTGCATAAAGATTGCTTCATGTTTGTTTCTTTGTTTTGACAGTGATGTCCGAAACCTTTGAGGAGGAGGGCAGCAATGGCGTCTCCTCGGAGGAGGACCAAGAGACCCAGTCCTCCTGCAGCCACAGCTCCTGCCCCAACACGCCCCTAGACCTGCCTCGCCCCTATCCCTTCTCCCCCTCCTGCTCTTCATCCTCCACTTCACCTCGCCCGCTGTCCTCTTCCTGCCCCTACCCTTCCTCCTCTGACGACTTCTCCTCCTCCTCACTCTCGTCTCCATGCGCGGGTGGCCTGGAGCTACCGGACGCCGGGTCTCTGGAGGGACTGGGCCAGGTATCGCCGGTTTTGGGCCCGCGGAGCGAGTGCAGTGGAGCGTCCTCACCGGAGTGTGACCAGGAGAGAGGTATGTGTGTGTGAGAGAGAGATGTGAGGACATGAGGTATAGAAATGTGCAAAGGGGATTTATACTTCACTATGCATCATCTTATAACATAAAGCCCAGCATTATACAAATAAAATAAATAAATAAAACCCAACCGCACAATTAAAAAAGTAAATGAATTCATAGAATTACTTTTTTTCTTACTAACTTCCTATTTCAGTAATTTGATACAGAGGTATTTACCGTCCATTGCAGTGACCATTAGTGTTACTGGTAGTCTTTCTCCGATTGTGTGGCAGTGATATACCACTTTATAATGGTGTCTATGCATGTGTGTTTCTGTTGTAGGGGACCGGGCAGAAGGTGTTGAAGGGAAACCTGACCCCTCCAGTGTCTCGTCGCCCCCGATTCAGAAGAGCTCACAGTTGGAGGAGAGGCTGAACAAACTGTCCCTAGAAAGCGCTGAGGCAAAGGACTCTGAGTCTAACCCTTTCACTGTGACCCCTGACCCTGCACCGGCCCCTCCCCTGCTTGTACTAAATGGGGTCTAAAAGAGGGCCAATCACACCCCCTACCCCCCTTTACTTCCCAAAACAAGAGGACAAGAAAGCCTGTCTAACACTACCGTGTGCCAGAATAATCTTTGTGTTGTGGTCGTCCCCCCGTCCTATGTGAGGTGGGACTTTGACTGTTAGACCACCTTTGTCAGTGTTTCCGGAATATTCTGCCTCTGAGATGGTTGGAAGATGAAACACATGAAAACCAATGAACAATATTAAAGACTTGATGAAAGGATAAAGTGAAAAGACGTGTGACAGGACACTATACGCGTGTGGAACTGAAGCCCCTTGGTAGGCTGAGGAATCTTCGTTGTTTCTTCTTTCCATACCTTCTCACATACTGCGTGAAACCTACCTGTGTTGTTTTTTTATGTGTAATGTTCTGACTCTTCACCATGTACAAAGTGATCGATGTATTGTAAAAAAGAAAAAAAAATACTCTGATGACGTTTCCAACTGTAGTACCCCAGTATTTTTTTCATGCTACCAGTATTATTAATGGTCCTCTCTCTAGTTTCCAGGTATAAACATACATCTATATATTTATATTCAATGTTTGGATCGTTTGTTGACCAGTGTGTGTTCACCAGAACAGAGTCCCTGTCTGTCGGAGTAATAAACTCATGTTTGCACCGTCTGCTGCAAATCTCATTTACCTTCACACACCAATCTGCCAAAACATGTTTGCCGGCGTGAATCCCCCTGTTGTGCCTGAGGCAGTAAATAGCATCTGCAGACACATTAACGGACGCACTTGCACACATGTTCAGCAAAAAAAAACACTCAAACACATGGTGGGGGGTGGGTGAGTCACACAGTGTGGCTCTGAGTGGTCAACGGTGGCAAATGTCAGCTGTCACCTAATCTAAAACTCAGACTGTAACACACACACACACACGTTTCTCTCCTCCAATTAGAGCCAGGCCCTATCCTAGTCTTTGGTATGACGTCTGCTGTCCTCTGGGACCCAAAGTGAAACAGCGTCTTGGGGCTGAGTGCGATTTTTCAGCCACTTCCCTCGACCTGCTCCACTGCGTCCCATGACTCATTTTAGTGCAGTTCAGCGTTCTGATGCAATGGTAGGACAGGCCTGCTAGCACATGGACTCGATCTCCATGCCAACACCCAAAACAAACTTACTTGGATATGACGATGCGTAGAGTGACGAGAGAGGAAAATACATGGGTGTGTTGTGTTAAATTATTTGGAAAACTTCAAATGGGGATTAAGTGTTTGCAAGTATCAACAAGGCAACAAGCAATGCTAGAAGGAGCAGAGTGAAGGAACTTCTCACCTTTCATCTAGATTTAAGTTTTTGAGTAAACTTCCATGACTCACACATCCACATTCAGATGAATGTGATTCATTTGCTGGTTGATGACTATGTTATCCAAGCAATAGTTCTATTCCATTGTTAAGAATTATTAATTTGCAGGCGTCACAAATACGACAGTAGAAAAACCACAAACTAAATGGAACATTTCATGTGCATTTTCAAGGTCCAAGTTTGTGTGTTTGTGTGTGACTCAAAGACACAAATGGTGTGTTCTACCCATATAACTTCGTTATGGAGCCGAATTAGTTTGGAGCGTTAACCTGCGTGAAATATAGTGTCAACACTGTTCTTTTGGAATTGTTATTATTATACGATAGCAAAAAATAGGCCTACAGTAGTGCTCTATGACCAGTGGTTTAGTTTAGGCAACGACACACTGCCCCCTGGCGGCTGTCCTTAAAGGTGTGCAACCGCATCGGACAAGGCCTACTGCAGGTAATTTTCCTACATGGTTATTGAACGCAAACGGTGGTCAATGTTTTCGATGACCAAATGTGTCTGGCTAATAGTAATAACACACCCAGTAATCTTGTGTCGTTGTCAAAAATAAACTGTGGATTAAACAAAGCAAACCCATTCGCACTAGTCTCCTACAACAAACACCACGTGACTGAAGGGGAGGGCAAAGTTATCACATGAACGTTTGTAGATGAGACATTTAGCCTGCAAACAGCTAGCTGTAAGTGGAGTTGTTGAAATGAATGGTATTAGTCAAAGACGGTGGTAATGTGGTGCGTGCAATTGCAAGTCCGGCTAAATTTAGATACCAGGCGTAGGAAAACATACGGTGGCGGCGTTGGGTCATAGCATACTAGCTTTCTTCTCGGGAACCTTCCTAACGTTACATTACCTGTAGGCTACAGCCTGTAGCATGATGTGAAGTTTCTTAGCTAGCTATCGCTGAGCAACTTGTCATATTGTTCGGTTCTCGCATTTAGTTAGATTGGTCGTCTGTAACTACTTTTTAATGAATTTATCAGGATTGTTATCCACCCACCTGCGAGTCTCCGTCAGCAGTCACAAAGTGGCTGAAACGCACGTTTTCCTCCTGTTTCATCCAATCAAATGCCAGAGTTGCAGCAACGTTGTTTTGGAATGTTCATGGTACAATCAGTTACTTATATGAGTGATGGTCTTTCAAATAATCATTAGCTAGTAGTCTTTTCTGCTGGCTTCACAAGTTGGACTTTATTCTACCAGGCCTAACATTATTGCTGCACAGTTGTGTTGCTTAAGTACGAATGTCAGCCCTACCGTACTCACTTGCCGAGACACTTTACAGACAGCAGAGGGCCGAATATCAAAATTTGCACCTGGGTGTAATCATTATGTCCCCGTTACGCCTAGCTATATTATGGTTGAGTTTGTTTACTTCACCATCGGCACCGACAGCGCTCCCTTCCTATGTCGCCGCTGTGTACGAACACTTGGTTGTGCTGAACACGAACCCCGGCATTGATCTCGGGAGGCGTGCAGCCTTGGCACACATGCAAAAGAACCTGGACGTATTTGAGGAGCAAGCTGCATTAGCAGCTCAGCAGGTACAGTGACAGCAAATGACCGCAGAAGGCCCAGTAGGTTTTTTTTTACAATAACTAAGTGTTAAGACTTGAACATTTATTGGGTGTTGTTTTAGGTAAGTTTACCTTGATGTTCCGTTTCAGGGTGCCCAGATCTTAGTGTTCCCAGAAGATGCTATCCAGGGCTTTAACTTCACCAGAGCATCTATAGCAGGTTACTTGGAGCTGGTGCCGGATCCAACAGTAGTGACATGGAACCCATGCTCTGAACCAGCGCGCTTCTCCGACACAGAGGTATATGTATTTCTAAATGATATTCAGTAGCGTCTTCCTATCTAAAGACCATCCTAGTGTCAAATTCAAAAGATGTAAAGAGAGGAGCAAATTCAGAGGCCTTCATGATAATGGCTTGCTGTATAACACTACCATGTAGCTTGATGTGTAGGAGAAAAAAAACATAATCTATGTATACAGTACATGCATCCCATTCTCAGTAAGAGCATATTAAACTGTGTGCAGTTCTGTTGCACTCCTCAGCCTAACTGACATCCCCTGTAATGGCCTTTGACATATGATGGTATTGTAATGGCCTTTGACATATGATGGAAATGTAATGGCTATGACATTTCCCTCAGGTGCTCCAGCGCCTCAGCTGCATGGCTCAGAAGAACAGCCTCTACCTGGTGGCCAACATGGCAGGACTCCAGGTGTGCAACTCAACCACAGATGCCCACTGTGCCTCAGATGGGCGCTACCAGTTCAACACGGACGTGGTGTTCTCCTCGGACGGCACCCTGGTGGCCCGCTACCGCAAGCAGAACCTGTACTTCGAGGCCGCCTTTGATACGCCCCTGGAGATGGAGCTAGTCACTTTCTCCACGCCCTTTGCTGGACGCTTCGGGGTGTTCACCTGCTTCGACATCATGTTTCGAGAACCAGCTGTGGCCCTGGTGGAAAACCTAGGTGTCAAGCAGCTGGTTTACCCTACCGCCTGGATGAACCAGCTCCCCCTACTGGCCGCTGTGCAGTTCCAGCGCTCCTTTTCCTACGCAGCCGCAGTCACCATCCTCGCAGCCAACGTTCGTGCGGCCAGCCTTGGCATGACGGGCAGTGGCATCTTCACCCCTTGGCAGGAGGTTCACCAGCACGACATGGTAGGAGAGACTGGGCGGTTGCTGGTGAGTCGGGTGCCCGTTCTCGATCCCGCAGTGATCGCACGTAGCACTGGGAGCACAGGGCTGGCATGGTTGCCATTCTCTGGGCATCGCAAGCGAGAGCCTGGACTTGATGAGGCAGGAGATGCCCATGGCTGGCCCAGAAAGGGTTGGCATTTGGATGATCAAGCTAAGCCCCGCAGCATGGAATCTGACTACTGCTTGCCAGGCAATGACAACTGCAATGATAGGCCAGCAAGGCCTGTAGTGTTCACTTCCATCATGATGTATGACAACTTCACTTTAGTGCCCCTACAAGACACTGAGGGGAACCTGACAGTGTGCGATGGCTCGCTGTGCTGCCACCTGCTGTTCAGGAGGTCCACTGCACCTGGCACAGAGCTGTATGCTCTGGGTGCTTTTCAGGGACTTCACGTAGTTCATGGCACCTATTACCTGGAGGTGTGTGCCCTGGTCAAATGCACAGGCCCAGACTTTGCAAGCTGCGGTGGCGAGACTGAGCATGCTCAAACCCGGATAGACTTTCGACTGGAAGGGAACTTCAGCACTCGTCACGTGTTCCCAGGAATACTGGGAAGCGGGATGGCACTGGACATCCCGGATGAGTCCGGAAGAGAGAGCGACAACTGGTTTTATATGAGCCGGACTGGAATGACTGCTGGACTGGTGACAGCTACTCTGTACAGTAGAGTCTATGAGAAAGACAACAGTTGAGCTCTGGGTCTTGGAACACCATGGCGACCAACTTCCAATAAACAACACATCTTGGTAAACAAAGCCAGTCTCCTGGGGCAGTTGTGTACCAAACCCACCACAGAATAGGCCTTAGAGATGAACACTAAAGTGTGCCATGACCGGATACAAGTACCTTAGAAAAGGAACTAAAGGATCTGAACTACAACGCTGATCAGGGGAATCAGTCACCTTCCAGAATTGTAACATTAAAGCAGGCATGAAATCAATAAAAAGTTGTAATGCGCTAAAAGACATCAGTCAGTGCTCTTGCAGTACAGAGATGATCACAAACACTATGGCAAAAGAAAATTTATTCATTAATTATTATTAGTAATCATTTTAATAACAATGCACCAGGAAGCCAGTTTTTTTTGCACACCTAAAAAAGGCAACATTACTCTCTCCCTCTCTTTCGCACTCTCACACACACTCACACACACACACACACACACACACGACTAACAGACAGATGTTGCACGCACGCACGCACGCACACACACACACACACACACACACACACACACACACACACACACACAGAGCTCTCCTCTCTCTGAAGTTGCTGTATATCAAACGCTGTTATTTCTGAAAGTCCGCAGATTGTAGAGTTAAAAACCCTGACTGCACCTCGTCGGCTGGTCTCAAAATCATGGCGGGCAGCGGGGGAAAGGTGTGTGACAAGGCCTTTAGGTTAAAACTTCACCCCCTCCCACAAACAAAGACATTAACACACACTCACACTCAGACACACTCTCTTGCTTCCCAACTCACAGTTCATGAACCTTCGATGCAAAGGGGGAGTGGGGTGGGGCGTATCAGTTCTGTGTGCATGGAAAACTGACACTTGTAGCGGTCCATTCACAATAAATTATACCGTGTCTAAAATGAAAAGGAAAGAAGACAAAACAAAACAAAAAGCTTTAAATGAATTTGAAGTCATGCTCAAATATGCCAAGAAAGCGCGAGGGTGTGGGCAAAGGCGTGTGTGTGGGTGGGTGGGGGGAGGGGGGTCAAGATGAGCCAGTAGCACTTGGTCCCTTTGGCTGGAGTCAGTCCACCCAGAAGTCCTGATTCTACACTTCAGTCCTTCCTCTCCACCTTGCCCGAGGGGGGTTCTGGGAAATGCAGTAACGACAGTAGTCATATGATTTCAGTCAGTCATTCAACCATTTGGTTATGTAAATTGAGGGAAGGAGGGGGATGTGTATGTGAAGTGTGTTTATAAAAAAAAAAAATATATATATAAAAAAAAAAAAAAAGTTGATATGGCTCTTCACGCAGTAACAGAGTAATGCAGTTCTCGTAGATACAGCAAAAGAGATGGTTGCGTAGTGTTCAAACGGAAAAGCTGTAAGGAGTGGTCTGTGTGCGTCTTTCGTCTCGCTCTCTCTCCCCCTCTCCTCGTATTTCCTCTGTCCATCTGCGTCTCTCCAGTCTCTAAGGCTCCTGAGACTGTCGGCCTGACAGGCCTGAGGAGGGGAGGGGAAGAAGCCAGGGGAAGCTGGCTGTAAAACGGGATACAGACCGCGCTGTCCTCTTTAAAAAAAACAAAAACAATTTTAATGGGCACGTCAACTCTGGCCCCTTAAGCTGGGTTCTGATCAGGTCGGAGGGGGGCGGGGGAGGGCGTGGGATGGGACACGGGCCGTGTTTATTCATTTTTTTTATTGTTCATTTGTTTATTTTATTTTTTTAAGACAGTCAGTCAACAAGGCGCAGGCCTAGCTCAGTAGGTCTCCGAGTCAGAGTCGTTGAGCTCGTCGTCGGGGGCGATCAGGCCGTCCTCGCGGTGGCCCAGGCTGTTGAAGCTGCAGTAGGACGCGTGCTCCGAGCGCAGCGCCGGCAGCGGGTCAAAGGTTACAGCCTTGGAAGGGCTGGGGTAGTGGTTGATGGCGCTGTAGGTCAGGCCGGGCACGGCACCCACGCTGCCTGGCGACACGGGCATCATGGTGGCCAGGATGAGTGCCAGGCAGTCGGCCACGTCTTTGTTGGGGGCGCAGGCCAGCGCCGGAGTGTAACCTGAAGGATTAATGACACGCGCACACAGACAAACATAATGAGTTATACATTATACTCGTTAAGTCCTGTAATCAAAGCCAACGCATTAAGACTACAACAACGGGTGTGATCCATCCGCAAAGTTGCAGGCTGTTCAGCTAACAGAAGGGAAGATGAACTGAAATAATTCTCATGGAGAGCGGCTGCTGTTTTTTTGCAGGTCTTAATTCCTATAACTCTGCATGTAACGTTATTGTGCAGCAGGACAGGGTTTAAGGTTGTGTACATGGACGTACGTGCGTGTGTGTGTGTGTGTGTGTGTGTGTGTGTGTCAGTCTCACCATTCTCGTCCACCGCCAGGACACTGGCTCCCTTCCCCAGGAGCTCCTGCACCACCACCGTGAGCCCGTTCCTGGCTGCCACATGCAGGGGCCTGAGGGGAGACAGACAGAGAGAGAGTGCACAGTCATCCCAATGCTTTAGTCCATTCCACTGCTCTACTGTATTCCATCTACTCCATCCCATTATATATATTTATTTATTTATTTATATGTATGTATGTATGTAATATCCACCCATTCCATATCTACAACATCAGGCACTCAACAGAAGCAAAGTTAAATCAACAAAATGTGGTTACTACTTTACACAAGAATTAGAAAAAACGACCTAGACAGCCCCATTTCTATTCCAGCCAGGGCCATGAATGAGACATAAAACAGGGAAATAAAAAAGTACTGTTTTCCCCTTTAAATCTGACTTCACTCCATCACGCAATACCAGAGGAGTGTTCCATGCGCGCGGCTAAGAGAAAAGTGTCTTACGTCTGTAGTGCTGCGTTGGTGGAGTTGATGAGATTCCGGTCAGTGATTTTCTCCAGAATCAACAAGGCACTGGTTTCATGCCCCTAAGCCAGACACATTAAAAGGTAAAGGTCAGGTATTTAGCAGACGCTTTTATCCAAAGCCACTTACAAACAACATGCAGTGATGGGGAGTCAAACCTGGGCCAACCGCTCTGGTGACACACACATACAAAAAGGCTAATGGGTAATTCCTGAATAATTGTGTGTAATTGTGTGAACTGAGTATGTGGAGGCAACTAAGTGTGGGTGTGAGTAGGCGTTCAGGCTTTGTGACAGATGCTTTTGTATGTGTATATATATATATATATGTGTGTGTGTGTGTGTGTGTGTGTGTGTGTGTGTGTGTGTGTGTGTGTGTACCTTGCTGCAGGCCAGGTGCAGGGCTGTGTTCTTGTTGCCATCCTGTAGAGTGAGGTCTGCTTTGGCGCTGCTCACCAGGACCTCTGCAAACAGGAAGAGCACACTCATTACCACTCCCACAGTATACATCCCAGTCATATAGATTAGCTTTCATGCTAAAGCCCAGAGCTAATGGGGCTGTAAATGACACCACTAAATGTCCCTTAAATCATTGGGATCAGGTCACTACCAGCCGCTACCAACAGCCCAGCCAGCACAACAGTGCATTAGCAGCCTGAATGAAACAGCTCTATTTGGCTGTTTCTGTTCTGACTAGAGTGCGTGTGAGTGTGTGTGAGTGTGTGTCGGTGTGTGTGTGAGAGAGAGAGGTCAGTGTGGGTATTTTTAAAGTGAGTCCATGTGAGCACAAATGTCCTTCAGTATGAACCTACACATTTCAAGAGTTTGTATGTATGCATGTATACGAGTGAGAGAAATAGAGATACACAGAGAGAGAGAGCGAGAGAGAGAGGCAGAGTGTGTGTGTGTGTGTGTGTGTGTGTGAGTGTGTTTGGGTACACAACATACCCACGGCGTTGGTCTGGCCGTTTTCGGCAGCCATCATAAGCGGGGTCTTGCCCATGGCGTCGATGGAGTTCACCTGGGCGTTATGTCCCAGCAGAAGCTGCAGACACTCCACGTGGTCCGTGAAAGCCGCCGCATGCAGGGGGGTTCTGCAGGTCAAGGGTCAAAGGTCAGCTGTCACATGGTCCCATCACAAGACACACACAGGACTGGATTTGGTAATGACGACTCGACTCTTTGTACCCTAATTCAGTGGCATCCTCAAACATCACAGACAGACTGGGTAATTCACAACATGTTCAATTATTCACAGGCGGCTCAGATCTGAAGCCTCTTGGGTAATCAATGAGAATAGAGTCAGTGGAGCGAAATAGGCTGCCAACAACTTTGGGATTTGCAGTCTGGTTGTCAGGAGTCGCCCTAAATTTGTTACTAAATAGCGACGACACGTGTGCAGGGCAGCATGACTTAGCTAAAACATAACTTACAAATCCGAAACATTTCAGTGACCTTTGACCAAGTGTATGAACCCTCATTTCTTGTGCCGGTAGACCGACTACAATACGAGACTCTTAGTCTGGAATACTTTTTTCCTGGAATACTCGTATACCAATCTTAGAGATGACATGATATTGAAATGGGAGCAATCAGTGAAAAATAACCACCCTCTCGTTCCCTATGGACCTGATTTGTGAGGTGAACGCACTAAATGACAGGTGATCAATGCCAAGTGCATCCAAGAGATCTGTGATGGATGGTGTTGGAGCGGGTGTGTCTGCTCACCTGGATTTGGAGTCTGTGGCGTTGACGATGGTGGGGCCAAGCGTGTCGATGAGCATCTCAGCTGCCCCCTCATTATCATTGATACTGGAGAGAGACAGGGAAACAATCACCATCCATTCAGGACGTTAACCACAGGGAAAAAATGTAATAATAATAATAATAATAATGATTTGAAAACTTCTGTATAGCACTATCAATTACCAATGTGTATGAAATGTGGGTTGCAGCTTGCCTTGCTTTCTATACTGAATGCCACATGCTGGTAGGAGCCCTCATGATTTTAGCTCCTTTAAATGCCAGACACCAAGTGGGAGTCTGTCCACTCTTTAGCCTGACTACGGTCTAGTCTAACTATAAGCTGTGTGCAGCTATATCTGACCAGTTGCAGACTTTATAGGACATGGAATGATTACAGAGGGAAGGTCCTTCACAGACCACTGGCAGCAGGTGAACTCAGTGCCCTGCCCCTCCATTCACACTACATAAGCCAACATCACACACACACACACACACACACACACACACACACACACAAAAGCTGATGGTGTCTTACACAGCACAGTGCAGTGGACTGAAGGAGTTGCCATCCATTTTGTGGAACACGTCCTGCTCCAGTAGCATCTCCACACATGTGTCATGGCCTGAGGAGAGGAGACGAGTTTATGACAAATAAAACACAGGGGAGAAGGAAAACCCAGGGCAACTTCAAAATGCAGAAAGGAGGTGGGCGTTCACATTTATAGACAACCCTCCCAGAAACTTATTTTCACAATGTACACACCATTAATAACATGCACACCACTTCTCTAACTTCAGTAAGGTCAGAATGTACACACCATTATTAACATGTACACCAAGCTAGCTAAGCAAAGAAGATGCCACCACAAAAACTCATTCCTGTGTACATTGTCCATCTGGT
Organism: Clupea harengus; assembly: GCF_900700415.2. Classification (NCBI taxonomy): domain Eukaryota; kingdom Metazoa; phylum Chordata; class Actinopteri; order Clupeiformes; family Clupeidae; genus Clupea; species Clupea harengus. The sequence goes on from NC_045170.1 coordinate 19,609,517, forward strand.
GACTAATTCTGAAAACTTCACACATAGCATACCATTATAGCAGGCCCAGTGCAGCGGCGTGTAGCCTCTGTTGTCCGTGACAATGGGGACAGCGTCCAGGGACTGGGCTGCCTGCAGGAGTCCTCCGAGAACGCCGATGTGGCCGCAGGACGCCGCCAGGTGCAGTGGAGAGCGGCCCCTACAGTCCCTGACCAGCAGAGTGGCACTATGCTGCAGCAGAGCCTCCACACACGCCTCGTGCCCCGTCACCGCCTGTGTACGCACACAAACAAACAAACAAACAAAACATCACACATCGATATTCTCTAGACCTCCATATCACACTGGTTAAGAGAAGTCTGGAATATTGTCTAGGCATTGCTAGGATTACGGTTGCAACGGGGAGGTTTGTGCTTGTTGGCACGGGCATAGATTATTTTGGCTGGATTGCTGGCGACATCAGCGTCATGTCTACCAAGAACTACCAAGCGTTAGTTAGTTCTAATAAAACCTGAGCACTTAGACTATTGTTGTCCTGCAAGTTGCTTTGGAAAAGTCATGTGCCAACTAGGTGACTAAGTATTATGACTCTCCAGGAAGAGCTTTTCCTCCTCCTCCTCCTCCTCCTCCTCCTCCTTTCCTGACCTGGGTTAAAGGCCCTAGTGTGGTCTCAGGTTGCAAGTGTGTGTGGTGGGAACGGTCCCTGGCCCAGCAGCCCTGTGTTTACACCTGGAGGGACTCAGCAAAGGGGCCTGGGGAAGGGGGAGGATTAGGAGGGGTAACACGACGCCTCAACAGCCTCTCTGATCTTACAGGCTGAAGGGCTAGACTCTGCGTGAAGTGTACACACACACACACACACACACACACACACACACACACACACACACACACACACACACAGAGTCTATTGATAGAGAAAGTCAGGCTCCAGAAAAACAGTCTCATCAACGGGTCAAGTTTCCATGGGGGGCCACTTTCCACTGAGAGCCACTACCAGACAACCCTGGGGCCGTGTTTTGGGATGGAACCTCTATGTGCTGGTGCCTACTGATGTAATCAATCCATAAAAACTGGCCTGTCGACTGGAAAAGCTCCTTACGATAGATTTGATTAGATGTTATCTGGCATGTTCAATAGTCAATAGTCTCTATTTACCATCAACTTTTTTTCTCTGTGTCAAATACACAAGAGAAATCAAATGAACCAGTGTGTCCCTTGATCACCTTAATTAGTTTGATATTTGATCGGTCTATGATCACTACATACATCGAACCCAAGATACCCTGGCAGACTAGGATGTCACGAGCACAGCACTACAGTATAAAATGTGTGTATGTATGTGTAGACCGTGCCCTGGCGGGGGCCTGTGTGCTGCACTTACCCCGCGGTGGAGGGCCGTCCTGCCCCACTTGTCTCGGGCCTCCACGTTGGCCCCTTTGCCCAGCAGCGAGTAGACGCAGTCCGTGTGGCCGCTCAGCACCGAGAGCATCAGTGGCGTCCTGGTGACACGAGACTGTCATCAACACCGCAAAGCTCCACCCTCACAAATACACACACTATTATCTACCACACTAATGAAATATGCAAATGTTCAGACACAGACACCCACAGGCAGCTAGGCACAGACATGTATACACAGACCGACAGACAAACTTACTGTCCGTTCCCGTCTTGAATGTCGACCGCGGTCTGCAGATCAGCACTGCCGATGAGCAGACGGAGACACTCAGAGTGGCCATTCATAGCTGTAGGAGCAGACAGGCACAGGGGAGGGAGGGTTAGCCAGGGCAATATTCAAAACAATTAAATGCATTTGCCCACAGCAGTAAGGAGTTTTGTTCTAGAACTAGCGAGCTAACTACCTTAAAGGGATGCAAAAACCTCGCAAACACAAATAACAAAAGCCTGCTAGCATGTTAGCTGATGTCTTTTGGCTAGAATACCACCACAAATACACAGTTACCCTACCTAGCATGGGGTACAAACATGCTACAACAAGCATATTAAGGAAAAGAGATAAGATGTTCCGGTCATCCTGATGCAAGCAGTGACTGTGAAGACTGTAAGTCAAGTCTAGAGTTAATGAGAATCTGTGGTTAGGCTCTCTGGGATTTAAGTCACTACTATGGTTTTACCAAATGCATAACTTAAATCCACAGCTGGGCTTCTAACTTACTGCGTGTCTGTTCGTGGTGTGTGTGTGTGTGTGTGTGTGTGTGTGTGTGTGTGTGTTGGGGCTGGAGAGGTTATGAGACGGCTCACCTGCTGCGTGGATAGGGGTCCTCTTCTGGGTGTAGTCCTTGACGAGGATGGAGGCCCCCTGGTTGATGAGCACGTCCACACACTCCACGTGGCCCTTGAGGGCAGCCAGCACCAGCGGCGTGTGGCCCAGAGACGTGCGCACATCCAGGTCCAGCAGAGACTGGACCAGCACCTCCAGAGCCTGGTGATGGCCGTGGTAGGCCTAAGAGGGGAGAGCGCACACACACACACACACACACACACACATTAGTGACATGTTCCATAGTGAACACAGCAGGATCGGCCATGGCATGCAGACACACTGCCAGGTGACCAGAAGAGCCTGACTACACCTCCGGCAATAAAACTGCGTTGTTTACATGCAAGCTGTCCATAAACATCTCTCCACATCATGACGGCTCCAACCCTTCCTCTCGGAGACAACGTGTGACTGACATAACAGACTTCACCATGACGTATAATGGTCAGTAAAACACATTCGTATTATATTTGAGCACCGCTATCTGTCCCAATCATAGGATGAATTTCCCCTCACTGAATTATTGTCTTCTGCAACTGTGCTTGTGTGTATTGTGCGTACACGTGTGTGTGTGTGTGTGTGTGTGTGTGGTGTGGTGCTCTACTCACCGCTAAGTGCAGTGGGCTGATGGGAGCTCGGCCATCTGTGTCATTCAGGATGTCCGTCCCTGACGTCTCCATCAGCTTCACACACAAAATACAAAAACATTACTTACACACACTCCCAAACATGGGTGATTCTTAGAAGTTTGAGTGTTCATGGTATGTCACATTCTGGCCACAAGAGGGCAGCCCTAGCTTAGACCTTCAGGCTTCAGACAGGTTTATTTAGCTGAACTTGACTGAGACAACAAGCAAGCCAGTATCCAGTTCTAATTAGCTACAGGATACCTCCACATGCAGAGAGAAGGAAGGACAAACTGTGACTTACCACATCCAGTGGTGTTTCACTGGCAATCTAGAAGACAGAAAGCATACCAGTTAGCCACATGTGTGCACTGACTGTCTGAAGTCTGTCGGGTACTCTAATGAGGGTGAGGGGTGAAGAGGGGGGGGGGGGGGGGGGGGGGGGTAAACTGACCAGCTCAAGGCAGAGGCGGTGGCCGTAGGCGGAGGCGTAGTGGACTGCGTTGTAGCCCTGCTTATCCCGGATCCCTGGGTTAGCGTCGTTCCGCAGCAGGTACTCCAGACATCTGAGGGAACAGGGCCAGAGGACATATAGGAGTCAGTGAACACTAACACACACACAATGCACACACACACGCACGCACGCACGCACGCACGCACGCACGCACGCACGCACGCACGCACACACACGCGCGCGAGATAAACATGTAAACAGAACAACATGCATACACCCAGGTACAAAATGAGCCTCACACACACACGAAACAAACAACTAAGTCAAGTAAAATGCAAATATACACTCACTCTCTCTAATACACATACACAGGTCTAAGAAGTGTACTGTGGGAGACACAGTGTACTGTGGGTAAACATTCAGTGGCTTTGGACATCTCGCACACACACACACACACACACACAGAACACCAAGCCTGTACTCACTTCCCGTCGGTGTCGGAGGCAGCAGCGTAGTGCAGTGGGGTGCAGCCCCTCTCATCCAGATCGTTCACACTGGCCCCAGAGCCCACCAGAGCAAACAGGCACTGATAGTTACAGTTCGCCGCCGCATAGTGCAGGGGCGTCCTGGGGCAAGAAAAAAAAAAAACAGGTTCACACAGGTGAACACACACACACACACAGTAGACACACACTTAATTCCTTTTGTGACTGTCCATCATAGTGTATAATGTTAGCTGTCGCATAATGCAGGGCCATCTTACACACACACACTTTTATTGGAATCCACACCACTCTTCCATGTTTGTATATTTCTACTGGTAATTACAGTCATGACAAATGAGGTGCCTTGGAGGAAGAAACAAAAAAAAAAAAAAAAAAAAAAAAAAAAAAAAATGTAAAAGTGACCCAAACCCACCTCCCAAATCTGTCCTTCCTGTTAAAGTCTGCTCCAGTGTTGAGCAGGAGATTTAAACACTCCAGGTTCCTGCGGGCAGAGAAAAGGATGCAGAGAGGAACAGAGGAAGAGAGGGAGAGAAAATAGGGAGGGATCACAGAGAGAGGAAAAAAAAAAGAGAAAGGGAAGGGGTGGTTAAATAGATATGCATGAATGAGTGTGTGTGTGTGTCAAACTCTCTCTCTCTCTCGGCTGGGAGCGTGGGCTGAGGCGTTTAGCCAGGACAAAAGCCACATTGAGCAGAGGGACTTATGGGAAAGGATCAGAGGTGAAGGATGACTCACCCCCCTGCTGCCGCGGCGTGTAAACACGTCCTCCCAAAGTCGTCGGGGGTGTCTATGTCAAAGCCTGAGCAAAAACACATGGATTAGACGGGTGAAATACTCAATCACACAACACTGACAGCAAACATTTCAGTAAAATTCCCATAATCTAGACAAGCGGTTTCAATGCTACTCCTAGGCCCCCTGCTCTACATGCTTCCCATCCATCCCTGCTGGGCAAACTTGACGGAGTTCGTCAATGGTACACTTGATCAGTTCAACAGACCTGATTTACCTAATTCTAATTACACTGATTTAAATCAGTTGTGACTGAAGCATGGATAGATAGACAGAGTATATACAGGGCAGGGGGGGATTCCAGGAGCAGAAAGTGAAGACCCTTGATCTAGAGGCCCACTCAGAAACCAATCTGGTTCAGGTCCAAATCGAGGCCGGATCCTGGGTCTCCACAGAGGGCCCATTTTACAGATCCATTTCATCAGGAAGTCCAAAAGGGGGGGGGGGGGGGGGGGGGACATGGTAATACTACATTTCCCATGAGGCATCACCACTTACTGGATGACAGGAGCTTCCTGCAGCAGTCGGAGAAGCCACTGAGTGCTGCCAGGTGCAGGGGGAACATGCCGTGGATGCCCCGCCTACACAGAGGAAGAAACACAAAAATCAACCAATAAGAAATGGTCTGGTATTAGCCACACCCTCACCATATCAAATGTCAAGAGATGTGAAGATGGCATCTTTGCGGTTCCCATGCTGCCACTTATGCTGCAAAGGTTCCCACGCTTTTATGTGGATAAAATTTACATTTATACAAGTACGTGTGTGTGTGTGTGTGTGTGTGTGTGTGTGTGTGTGTGTGCGTGCGCATTTATAAGATGTATTTCCATAGTGATGCAAAGCTTGACCTCTTGGTCTTTTTTTTTTAGTTCTAATTGTAAAAAAAAAAATGTGAGGACATTAGTCTATGGGCAGTTTAACAGGGACAATGAAACATACTGACCAACCATTTTCACTGTGACTGAAGGTTACAGCTCTTGCACAGGGTTTCATTTAAACTTCTAACCTTCAAGTCTTACACTTGGTCTCAAACGGACAAACTGTAAGGAACACGGAAACCCTGCTTTCAGGAAACGCGTTTACATTTCACATTCACTCATCATGGAGAATGAGATCTGGGGATCTGGGGACAGCCCTTGCATGTGTAACATGATCCGCCGGCCTCAGGGCTGGCTCCGAGCCCCCAGGCATGTGCCCAGAGTGCAGTGGGGGGGACTCACTTGGCGGTGTCGGCGCCGTTGGTGATGAGCGTGTTTATGAGCAGCTCGTGGCCGTAGCGCGCGGCGATGTGCAGTGGAGAGTTGCCATTCTTGTCTTCACAGTCAATTTCCGCCCCTGCAAAACATGCCATGCAAAAATCAGTGCCGCTGATACAGTTAGCAATGGCGTGGGGGCATTACATTAGGGTTTTGTGCAACCACCCCTTGCAGTCTCGGTAAGCAAGCAGAGGTCAGTTATCGTCACCGACTGGTGTGGATTCAGGGATTTTACAACAAACAAAACGGGGGGGGGGGGGGCGGACCTGCGGGACCAATCAGGAACGAGAGATGACATAGGAGGGCGGGACTCACCGCTTTGAATGACAGCCTGAGATCGCGAGAACCGGCCATGGATGGCAGCCATGTGAAGTGGGGTTTTACCGTCTTTGCTCTGGGGTCAAGAAAGAGAGGGGAAGAGCGGGGTGAGAAAGAGGGGGGACAGGAAGAGTGAGAGGAATAAAACATCAGGAATGAGAGAGAGAAAATGCAGACGGTAAATGAAGCTACAGCAATGTTGGTGCTATGCAGTGTGTGGGTGGTGGCTGGAGAACGAGTGAGGTACATCTCGATAAAGCAAGCCCTGGGGAATGATCAGGAGATTAAGACACCATGTGCTTAACGTCGTCCTGGCAACAAAACTGTAACGCAATTTGAATGTGTGCAAACAACTAATCAGCTTTGCATTAACCCACAAACACTGCATTAAGACTCGAATGCCTCCTGGCTCTGGGAATCGACAGGACATCTATGTATTAGGTGCACAAGCCAGAGCATGAATAGGAACAGGCAGGTGTGTGTCTGGTCTGCATATGGAATCTAAGTAGGAGCAAAACACTAAGGGAGTCTTACACACAAACTGCCCCTCTAGCATGAATATAGTGTGTGGCACACAACACACACACACACACACACACACGCACACGCACACGCACACGCACAGAGAGCTTTCCAAAAACCGTTATTTCCCAGAACAGCTTTTTCCCCTAAAGCCTATTCCTTTCAACCCTCCCTCCCTCCATCCTTTCTCCTCATCGCTCTTCATCCTCCTCTCTCTCACACCCCTCCCTCCCCCTTCCACCCTAAATGGATCCTTATGTCCCCTGCTTTGCACAGATAGCAGTCAAAGTCATTAATAAGAAAAAGGCTTGGAGGGCTAGAGTGCTGCGCTGGCCCGTAAGCACACTTAAGTAGTGCACTCACCCCATAAAACAACTGCAGTGGAGCTACATCACTGCTATGCGCCCAAGACAAACACAGGCTTTGGAACCCTCGCGTTGAGAGCGAGTGAGTTAGGATCAACGCTCTTGGCCACGGCCACTGTGTAAGATTGAGGATGTAATAGACATTAAACGATCCAAACAATATGACATAAGTGAGACAAATGATACAATTGATCTTCTACCTCCTGACTTTGCAGAGACTTTTCTACATAGACTAAGTGGAGATAATGACAACACACAAATGCTTAGAAAACCTTTCAGCAACCATAAAGCAAACCGATTATGCCATTTGCCACTGCTACTGTGTAAGGTTGAGGATGAAATAAAAAGGGTACGCAATAAAAAGAGATAAATGAAACATTTCATCTTTAACCCTCCACATTATCATAGACTAAAAGATGAAGAGAACCTAACTGCTCATACAGTTTTAGAGGAGGGACCGGGCACTGTGAGGGAGCTAACATTTGGGAGCTAAAAGCTATGGGTTCCTTCATAAGATGCACACACACACACTGAAGGACGCTCAGGGGCTGTGGCATTGGCTAATGACGTAGTTACTGACCTCCACAATGAGGCTGGCAATGGTTCAAAGATAAATACATGAGTCAGTATAATGGATCTGAGGGAGGAGTCTAACCTTCATCTGTAAATTATCAGATAATTGATCCAGAGGGTTTTTAAAACAAAGTCAACGTAAAGAACTTTATTGACAGGAATCCTGAATGTGAAGTGCTTTAGAGATATGAAGTGAACGCTTTATGAAGACAACATGCTCAACTCATCTTTCCATTTAAATCCCTGTAACATTAAAATGACAGAAAAGGCATTGAATTGCCATTCAGCAATTCAAGACACCACCATAATGTTGGTAATGTCAACCTACAGTGAATTGATAAGCTGAAATATTTATGTAAATGATAAAAACCCATCTTCTATTACAGCTGGAGAAAAAAAGAAACCGAATGGGCTTTAAGCATGATGGACCATCCAGGAGTCTAATGTTAAAGACCACGAGAAAAGCGACATTAGTTACTGTTGCCATGGCTACCACTGTCCAGCGCAGACATAGAAGGGTGATTGAACTTTTGACCACTGCACTGTGTCCAATATAGGAAAACATCGATGTGTCTGTTGGCCAATCAGAAACGAGTATTTCCTGTTACCATGGTGCAATGTCAATATAACAGAGCACTGTATTAAAAAGAAATTATGAACCATCCAGAGACGATAAGTATGATGCAGAGGAGACCGTAAGGAGAAGGTCATGTGACTATGATGGACCATCCACGCGTCTGATGTTAAAGATCATGAGTAGAATTATGAAGTGAATATGATGGACCATCCACGCGTCTGATGTTAAAGATCATGAGTAGAATTATGAAGTGAATATGAAGGACCATTCGTGAGTCTGATGTTAAAGACCTTGAGTAGAATTATGAAGTGAATATGAGGAACCATTTGTGAGTCTGATGTTCAAGATCGTTTGTCGAGAAGAGGCCGTCTCTCACCTTGATGTTGACGTCGGCGCCGTTGCCCACCAGCAGCTCCAGGCAGAGGGCGCCGTGGCGCGAGGCGGCGGTGAAGTGCAGCGGGGCGAAGCCCTTCTCGTTCACCTGGTTCACGTTGGCGCCCGACTCGATGAGCTCGTTCACAACCACGTCCTGCCCGTTGTAGCAGGCCACGTGCAGAGGCGTGTTCCCATACGCGTTCGGCTCATTTATCTACAGAGAGAGAGGGAAAGGGAGAGAAAGAGAAGAGAGGGAGAGTATTAGTTGAAGAGAATGACATGGAAAGAAATGCACATCACAGAGACGAGAGTGAGAGAGAGAGAGTGTGTGTGTGTGTGTGTGTGTGTGTGTATATTTGTAGTAGGGTGAGAGTGTGGAGGTCCATCTTACAGGGAGTCATTGTTTCGTCTCTAACTTCTTTAGAGACGATTTAGGCGATGCCTTTTAATTTAGATAGAATTCAATTAGAGCCAAGGGAGGGAGTGGGCGAGAGGACTAAACAACAGAAGGTTAACGGACCAGCAGAAAACCCTTCCTCTGGGTTTCAGTAAGGAAAGGTCTCATGTTTATCAATGAACCACTGTAATGCACACACAGTTCTAGGAGATAAACACTTTTCCAGTACTGATACTTGTCCACCAGCATATGGGATATGCCCATGTGTGTGTGTGAGTACATCACGTGTGGAGAGAGAGAGGGAGAGAGAGACAGAGACAGAGAGAAAGAGACAGAGAGAGAGAGAGAGAGAGCGAGAGAGAGGGGTGGTGTGTGTGTGCACGTGTCAGACATACATCCACGCCCAGGTCCAGCAGGTACTTGACAACGCTGATCATGCCGCTGGAGGCTGCGGCGTGTAGGGGAGTGTACGCCTTCTTGTCCTTACAGGCCACCTCTGCACCGTGGGACACCAGCAGCTTCACCACCTCCATGTGACCTGAGGGGCACACAACAGGGGCTGCTCAGTCAAACGCTATCTACTACGACATCCAGGTGTTTGGGGTATGGATTAGATTTAAGAGAGACTGACACAGATGAGTGAAAAAAAAAAAAAAAAGTTACCTGCTGTTTTAAAAGGTAGTAGAGAAACAGGGGGGTTTAAGGAAGGGAGAATACGCATTAAAATATTAGATTTATTGGAGAAAAAGGTGCAGTGCAACAAGTCTGAAAGCATAAAACGGAATGTGCCGAGGTGGGTTAGAATAAGGCTGACCACAGGAACGGACAATAGAGAGGACAAGCTTAAACTTACTAAGGCTGCCCTGAATGGCTCATTCAACCTCAAGAAAAGCTCTATTTGTCTCAATAAATTGGTCAGGATTTGTATGCTCATGTTGATTCTGTGAGATAATGCAGCTTAGACCTTACCCATATACGCTGCCCAGTGAATGGCTCTTCTGTCCTTCTTATCGAAAGCATTGATGTTCGCCCCTCTGGACAGTAACAACTTCACCATCTGCCAGAATAGAGACAAAAACACAGGCAACATGATACAATCTGTCTGTTAAATAGATTTAGATCTCAACTGCTACTAAACGGGACAGCATAATTAATAGTCTGTGCAGTAGATGCAGTATGCAGTTGCTATATGTTGTCAAAACATAAGCTTAAGATGAGTGTGTGGTGTGGATAAGCATGAATGGTTCAATTGCCCGAGGGGTGCCATGGGGAAGATCATGGCCTATGGCAAACAATTTCAAGGAAAAGGATCTTGTGTTCTTGTTTTATTATTAGCAGGTTTGTGGTGAAAGTACTTGCAACAGCCTTGCAATGATGGCACAAAATGTTTAGCTATAGAGTTCAGCAGGACATTGTGATGTCACAATTGTGGGCATTATGTGTCACAAGTGTTTAAAAACAGTCCATTGTGATGTCATAATGACTACATAGCTGCAATAAAAACACAAACCCTTGTGACGTCAATAGCGAGTCTGCTTCAGAAACAAAGAATTGCACAGTCCTGTGTGATGCTATAATGAGTGGACGGCTTTATTAGGCAGTGAAGGATGTGTGCCAACTGCTTGTGAGGTCATGATCCCTGAGACTTGACTGAGATTGGGTTGGAGGAAAGTTAGTCCGTAGCTATGTCACAGGGATCTGTGTCGGCCTTTGTGATTGAACAGGCCCGTAAATGTCAGAGTGTTGCCCTGACCCTTGTGTTATAAAAGTGACTGGTCCTTGTATGAGAACACTGCTGAGGTTATAAATACTCATTCTTCACAATGGAAGGTGAACCTGGGCTAGTAATCTGATGACCTCTTACATTGATTGGAAGCTGTTGAAAATGAAACAACACCCGACTAAAATTTCAAACATGTCTGATAATTTACAGAATGTCTGACAATTTACAGAATGTCTGACAGCTTGTAAACTGCATTCATTGCGACATCCTACTCATACCAGAGACATTTCATTATTCTGGAACAAGCCTTTACACTAAATAAATGGTACTATAGCACTAGCGCAAGTCTCTGTAATGAAAATTACTGCTAACAACGCCACTTCAGTATATTGTTATTGTGTCAGCACTGCATTATAGTAACAGTTAACACTATACATCTTTGTAGACAAACTATCTGCTGACAACATAGCCTGGTTAAAATATTGATTCTATAGCAAAGCAATGAGTAGTTCAATAGTTAAGAGATGAGTGAAATGTGGCCCACAACTCTGCCCTTCTTTTGAGTTTCATGATGTTTACAGCATTGGTAGGAAGTGTCACATGATGAAGTTGTGTACCTGCACACTTCTGAGACACAGTCAGTGACTAAACTAGTGTACCAACCAGTCCCTAAAGAATTAGAGGCAGTATTATGGAACGGTGGTGCGAGACTGACCTCCACATGACCACTGAAGGCAGCGTGATGCAGGGCGGTGCGGCCAGCCCGGTCCGACACATTGACGTTGCTGAGCAGCGGCACCAGGGCCTCGGCGCAGCGCACGGCCTTGTTGGCGGCGGCAATGTGTAGCGGGGTTTGCCAGTTCTTGTCCCGTGCGTTCACATCTGCCGAGTGCTTCAGCAGCACCTGCACTGCCTCCTGAGGACAGGAAGTAAGGGTGCAAGGGGGGTGAGAGAGGGGGTTGTGGTATAGAGAGGAAGAGAGAGGGAAGGTGTGAACAAAAGCAAGAGAGGGATTGTAGAAGGGAGAGAAGGAGAAATGGTGGGTTAAAGAGATGGAAGAGAATAAAGGGAGTTTAGTATGCAAGAAGATAAAGCTTGCATAAACACATGAGTAAGAGAGAGTGTGTGTGTGTGTGTGTGTGTGTGTGTGTGTGGTGTGTGTGTGTGTGTGAGAGAGAAAGTGCGCTACCTCGCTGCAGGAGGCCACGGCTCGGTGAAGAGGGGTCAGCCACTTATTATCTTTGGCATTTACTCTCGCTCCTGTGGGACGGCAACAACCAGCATGGAGATGGGGAGAGAGAGAGAGAGAGACCGCAAATAAAAAAGGGCGACATTAAAATATTACTCAAGATCATTTTTAAAGAGGGATGACACAGTCAACTGGCACAGGGGAAAAGTAAGGCACGACAGGAAACACACACACACACACACACACACACACACACACACACGGGAAAGTGTGCTGTTGGCTCTTGTGAGCCGGGGAAAGACAGGGCAGACTCCCGTGATCTTTCCGGGGCCACGTCTATGGGCTTCAAAAATAGCCGGCCAGCACCTGTTGTCCTAATCCATCAGGCCAGAGAGATCCAGCCTCCACCCATCCCCATGTAAACACTGCCGTTCCAGGAAAAGAATGTGTGTGTGCGCTTTCTGGTGAATTGGAGGGGGATGCATGCAGAAACACCTCTAAGCTATGTGAATGGAAAGGTCAAGGAACGCGTCACTACACTTCTGGTTGCACATAAGCTATTCTGCTCTAATGGTCCCATTTTCTTTGGCATTTCTCGACAAATATCCAAACTGCTCTGCGGTTGATCACTGATGATGTTAAACTTCATGTGATTTCCCTAAAAATGTACATTCCATAAACTCTAATCTGCCCCCCCCCCCCCCCCCCCCAGATCACATTCCTGTGGTGACCCTTCAAAACACTACAACATCAAAGATTCAGAACAAGCGATTCATTTGAACCCCACACAGGTAAAAAAAGAAAAGGAAAGAAGAATAAAAATAAAAAACTCCCCAAAAACAGCCCCTAATTGAAATTGTACTGTGTAGCCTAGGAATAACTCATCTTTAGATGGCTTGAGATAGATTTAGCCATTAAGTGAGAAAGCCCAGTGCCTGGAGGAATGAAGAATACTACAGTCTTACTCAAGACTCAAACTGCTCTATAAAATAAACAAGATTTGCTGGGGCTATTTCAGGGATGTCAGTATGATGTTTCATTCCGGGACCAGTGCACTTTGCCAATGGAATCACACAAAGGGCAAAAACCTGCACTCCAGATGATCAAGTCAAAACCTTTTCTTAGGCCGGCTACAGCCACATTCTTGTGTGATTCTGACTAACAGATGACTTCTCCCATTACCCCCTTATATTCAAAAATACCATCATTTAAGACTAGAGTTTACATTTATTAGGGTTCCTCCGTCAGGAGGAAACCTATTGTTATTGTAGGTATTATTATTATTATTCTAGTGCAATGGGAGTCAATGGCAGCCCCTAGAACCGTATGGTAACTTTTTCTGAAATTTGGCACACTCATTAAGGACAGTCCCTTCTTCACTCACACCAAGTTTCATGTCTCCCACTAGACCACACTAGCGCCACCAACGGGTCAAAGTTGGACTTTTGTTAACACTGTAACTTTTGAACCATTTGACCGATTTTCAAAAATGAGGTACCACTGGATTCCTTGGATCAAGACGAATTCAACACACCCTATGGCGTAAATTTCCGGTTATATAGATTTTCCGCAATTTCCGGTTTTATCAAAAACCTTTGAAAGGCATCAACTCCTACAATGTTTGTCAAATCTTCTTCAAAATCACCAGAGATGATCTTCAGACTAAGCCTCACAACAGAATTTTGATTCCAACAGAATTTTGATCCTCACAACCATTTGTCCGATACAGCCACTCAAATGCAGCAGAAAAGCTTTCAAACAGGAAGTGAAGTCATATCTCAGCAAATCTTTCAGATATCAACACCAAACTTGGTATGCACGTGGAAGACACTACAACATGTCCCCATGTGCAAAGGCAACTTCATATCTTCAAAAATGATTGATATAAAGCAAATTGCATTAATCGCTAACGCTAAAATAATGCTTTACACATTTTTCATTCAAAAAGTGATACTCTGATTCAATCACAAGTTCATATGAAGACACTTGAGAATGTTTAGTACACAAATCTGAAAAAAAGTTGACTAAGATGAAAAGTAGATTTTTGGTGAATATTTGAAACATGCATGCTTGGCTAATTGCTACCACGATTTCCAATATAATCTGTCCCTGTCCGCTCCTTCGCTCCCCGCGCGGCTTGCCCCCAATTCTCACAGACACAAACTTTCACCTGACACACCAGCGCAGTTCCCAATGTAATGTAGCCGGGTAGCTTTAGGACCCAGGAGTTTATAGGCAAGCCCACGGGTGACAGGCTACATTTGTTAGCTTTAGGATCCAGTAGCTTCTAGACAGCCCATGGCTGACGTGCTGTTTTCTTAAAGTGGCATTATACAGTAATTGTACATCAGGATTAGGGATAGGATAAGCAGTTTTACCTTAAAATAACAGTTTTAAAAAAATTGGGGCGCTACAATGACTTTTCATATGGAGAATCGCCTCCGTGCCATTGCCATACCAGGGTCCGTAGGCATATTACCTCGTTATGTAGGTTTGCTGAAGCTGCCCAATTACTACTGTCTGCTGAACTAGTAAGTAACTTATTTGCCGTCTTGCTTAGTCTTGTGTGTTGCACTTCATTGGTGTTTGACTGTGTTAGGACAGTTGTTGACTAACTAGTTTGTCATAATGTCAAAGTCAGCACATTTCAAGAGATTTCGTTAGTTTTAGCCGCTAGCATATCGTTAGCGATTAGCAATTGTTCCGTTATGCTACTTTAATAAGACCTGCAATAGTTTAAATTGCCGTGTTGTAATGGAGTCAATTGTTTGCTGCGAGGTTTACTGAATGCTTTAGACATTAGCTCCGTGTACTTCAGGTAGGCTGGCAACTCTCTTACTACATCCATAGTAGCTAGCATATTTGCATGGTGTTCAACCTGGTGAGATGTAGCCTAATGTTTTTACCACATAGCGACAGACTCCTCAGCCGTTGACGTGACTGTGGACGAGTGTTGAGCAGCGAGGTTACAATTCAACAGCCCTCGGTATGTTTTGTTACATAAGTTAAGAACATTTATATAATGATGCTGTTGCTATTGTGTAACTAATACTGGCATTTCTACCACAGGTAGTGTCCAGCAACTGCCACTGGTTTTCCCACATTAGTTTCTCATTGTTTTATTTCTTTCTGTTCTCTGTTTTGTTTAGCTTAAGGGCCTGTTTTGTGTGCGTTATTATTTTGGAGTTATATCTGTATTTTGAGCCTTGGTTATGCTAGGCTTGCTAACCTGGTGACAGAGCTACCAACTCTCACGGTTTCGCCGTGTGACACACGCTTTTTGCATGTTTTCACACGCACTTCACGCTAAAAAAAAATTCAGATTTTGGGCCGGGACGCGTTCGTTCCTTTGCAAACTCCCCGACGTTATATGGCGCTAAGGAGCGCATCTGTAAACCTATTCGCTGCATAGACATCCTATTTCCCCCGAAAGTCCCGAAGTAATAGCGACAGCAGAAGAGTTACAAAGAGAGACAACTGGGGGAGAAAGTCGCGAAGAGAATCTATCGCTGAAGAAAATCTTCATCTCCAATCTGAGCAGAGACTAGGTATGTTAATGACATGTGGTTCAATTAAGTACTCACTCTCTTAAACTTTAAATCTTGAAAGAAATTATTCGTTTGTGTTTGTGTGTGTGAACTTGATTTTGTGTGGTGAATGTAAACTCAGCTGTCATTACAAGCAGCAGGAGAGCGCCTTGTTAACCTCGTGGTATACTGCATGCTCAAATCATCATAGCATTGTTTATTTAGGCTGCTCACATAGCATTTATCTTTTTATTAACAGGCCAAAGAAAGGACTCACTCTGAAGACTTTTCCAAACAACACTTTGAACAGGTAAGATGTATTCCCAAAGAATTTAACATAAAGACAGGAATGATGAGGTATGTTCACTCCTAAACTGCACCTGAGTTATTCTTATATGGCTTTTCCTCGAACATGTGTATGAACTGCTGCTGGTCGATGACAATATACCTATAACTTAACAACCTGTAACTCTACTTTCATACATAGGTTTCCCCATCTCCTCCCATACCATGGGCCAGAGGAGCATGACCACCTGGGTGAGGAGTTTCTGAATTATCAGACTATGCCAACCACCTCCCTTCAGGACGAAACTGAGATGGAAAGCTTCTGGGCTGGAATGGCAACACGGAAACATAAGGTATACTTTTTTTTGGCTTTCTTTTTGGCAGGTGTGGCTTGGCTACATCTGTTGCTATTATTGATGCATGCCTATATTGTGTCATACATGATGCAAACTATGCATGTTGTATCTGAACTTTGTTACAGTGTACTTACAGTATTAATCAAAACAAAATATGGTATGTTTTTCCATTTTGTTCTTTGTTCATTCTCAATAGGTGGCAGGAACCAAAGAATTTGAGAGGCTTGTTGCCGTCGCCAAGCTGGTCCTGGTGTTGCCCCATTCGAATGCAGATGCTGAGAGGGTGTTTTCAGTGTTCAGTGGGACTGAACAAAACTAAGACCAGAAATAGCCTGGCATTGGATGGCACCCTGTCTTCAATAATGGCCATAAAGATGGCCGACCTGGAGCCCTGTTTCAGATGGGAGCCCCCCTCAGAGGTCATCAAGGCCTCCAAGAAGGCCACAGGCCAGTACAACCTTGCCCACAGATCTTAGAAAACGACTAACCAGGTTCTGATCTGCACCTGATACCTCATTTTAGTTATTTTTGTCATGTGTTGATCTATTTTATTGCTTAAAAAGGCTACTGTTTAAGCACTTTATTTGTTGCACTTTTTTGTTTGATGGAACGTGTGGTGGGAGGCTTTGAATAGTGAAAAATATTTCTCCCCTAACTAATCTTGTGTCATTTTTTGCTGTTCATAAATCGTTAAGTGCTCTTAAATTAAGTGCTCATAAATCATTAAATACAATTATTAACAATATAGGTTAGGTTCCAGTTAAGAATTAGTTGAATACCATTGTAATCAAAATGTCAATCAACCTACCTTGGTAAAATCTTAAACACAGGTCTATTAATTAGGCTATATTGTGGTACATAGACAGTCATTGAGGCACAAGAATAGTTTTCTGGTTGAATGTTCAGCTCAAGTCTAAAAGGCCCTACAAGTCATGATCAGATGAACATGAATCAGAATAAGTTCAGGTATTGCACATCTTTAGCATACCACCCAAAAATCCACTAGAATGCAGGAAATAACATCTACTTAAACCAAAATGTCCTGGGGGTGGACCTTCAGCTATGTCTTTGCTTCACAGAATGTAACCAATGTTGTCCATCTCCAGTAGGCCCCACAGTAGGCAGACTTTGGGCCCCAAAAACCAACAGAATGCAGAGCACAACATGGGTACAACGCCAAATTAATTCCAATTCCCTGATATCTGAGCCACCCAACGTGTGTAGCTGCGTGCGCGGCAACATTTTCTCACTCCAAGGTTTTTTGAAAAGTTGGCAGCTCTGTGGTGACACGTTTTAGTACACTTTGCAGTGAGTGTGTTTGCCCTACAATGCTAAAAAGTTGCAGTCAAATTTGGCAAAATTGCTAGCTTGGATATTATCTTTACATTTAGATGGGTTGGTGGTTACAAACAATGAGGATGCGCATGCAGCTTCAAGGCAGAACAATGCCTACCATTTCACCTTTACTGTATATGTTCCATCCACCCCCCCTTTCTGAATAAAGTTCCATTGATCTGATTTGTTGCTATCTGTTGCTATAAAAACCATTTTAGCCAAGCTAACTAACATTGTTTTTAGCTAGCTGACATTACCATTCAATCACAAACAAAACATGAATAGAAATAACTTGCTAACAGGGTCCTCACGTTTAATCAAAAGCTTGTAGTGAGATGCATGACCCCCCGAGACAAGCTTTCATGTTAATAATACTGTCGGTCACCCTGATTGTGCATGTTGACCAGAGCACAGGTGGCCTGACAGAACACGCTTCAAAGTTGTCACTTTCAAAAGGGTGGCATTTTAACCCTGTCAGTCCAAAATGTCTAAAACTTGGTACCCATGACTTATTTCTCATGGGAAACAAAAAAGTCTCAAGAACCCATAATGTCACCAGCATGGATATTTCTCCACAGTGACAATTTCTGAATAATTTTAAAAAATGACTTCAAATCGGCCATTGATCCAATTAGCTGTCCAATGTTGTGTACATGTATGAAATACATGTCAGTGTCATGTCAATTTTGTAATGATTGGAATGTTGAGGAGGAACCCGCCATTGCTGCCTGCAGCTATATTTATAATTGTTTTGTTTTTTTAAATACATTTTTTAAAGAGTTCACAAACTGTTGGCACTGTATGTTCTGTTTGCACGCAGGATCTTTCTATATGCCCCAAGAGCTAATTTGGGTGAGAATGAGGCTTTGTGAGAGGAAAGGTCTTACATACCTGACAGAATCAGCAGCTCAATGATCTCAGCATCTCCCAGGTAGGCAGCAGCATGCAGAGGCGTTCTCTTCTCATTGTCCTATAGGAGCCGGGCACATGAACAAACGACCAATCAGGAGGAGAGGAAACAGAAATTACTTCTGCTTGAATTACACCAGTTGCACTGTGTTTTAGAAATAGATTTTGAAATGATTATTGAGATGAAACAAAAAAATAAAATAAAATAAAATTATCAAGACTGCATGTTGAAAATCAGGAGTGACTCGACAACCACTAGGAACTGTTGACCAATGGTTCAGTCACAGAGGTAAAACTGAATGGACCTGAAACTTGACCCTCTGACCCAGACTTCCTTATATTCAGAAGGGGGAAGTCAATCTTGTAATATGAGGTCAATTCAAAAGCACTACTACTACTACCACCACAAGAGAATGCTTGGGGTGGGTGAATGAGGAAGTGAGCGTAACGGGCGAGGGCGATTTCATGACAGCCCCTCAGAAAAACTCTAAGAAGGAAAAAAAAAATTGGAGAGGTTCTCTGTCTCTGAAGATTGTGCCAGAACACTAAGTGAAATGTCACTCTCCCCCACTGCCTCCCTCACCCTCACACACAGACACTCACATACTGGATCTGAACCAAACAGGCTTGTATTCTTTTCCAGGCCGTGATGCAGAGGCCCAGCACAACACAGCACAGCTGGGCTCTGCAGTTGCTACTACTCCTGCTACTACACTGGTCCGACTCCAAGTTCCCATCACCACTTCTGACACATTTCATTTGTCCAGAGGGCAGGGCTTGCTCTCCTACTGCTGTGGCTGGGATCCTGCTCGGAGATGGTTAGCCGTGCCGTTCATCGCCACTGAATTATGGGTAGTTGAATGGCCGGTGCATGTTTTGACCACGGCTTTTAATTAGGCTCGTCCCCTGGGTGACATTATTGAATCAGCACTGGTTACACGCCTGATATAGCCGGGAGCAGTGGTCAAGTGAAGGAGTCTGTTTGTGTGTGAGTGTGTGTGTGAGTGTGTCAAAGTGTGTGGTTTGTCTGTCTACTAATATTATGTATGAGTAGTCTTGTCAGGAGGAGGAAAAGGTTTGTGTGTGTGTATGTGTGTGTGTGTGTATATATGACAGGGTATTCCGGTTCTGTGTGTACAGTCTTGTGAGGAGGAGGAGGGTATGTGTGCTAGGAATTTATATTTGTATCTGTATTTGTTGAGGCAGCAAAATGATTTGTATTCGGATAAAAGTAGAAATAGGCCTAACAATCCTGTTTTAGTTTGTATAACACTTCTAATCTCAGGATATTAAAGTGTTAATACAAGTGTTCTTCCATAAACTCTTATAATAATTATAAACACTTAAATGTAGTATTGGTTTATGGTATTCTCCACTACTAGGGTCATCATCAGGTCAAGGCAAATCATTTCTCCCCCACTGTGTCCGTTATTGGCTTTGGCTTTGCTGTGGAAGAGAGACTTGCAGGGATAGGACATGGCTGTGTTGTAGTACTGTAAGCTAGTACTGTAACTAGTACTGTAAGCTAGTCTCTTCTTCCAGGGTCAAACAAACTCTTTATACTGCAGGTCCAACAGGGTAACAAAAGTAACATTATAATAATCTACCTCAGTGAACAAGTTAAGGTTATTACAAAAACAAAAGACCTAATCAAAACAAAATTGTGGAGAAGCCATTCATTTTGGCTCCTTTTCTGTGCTTTCTCTCTCCTCACATCAGCACAAGCAGGAGGAGTAAACATGCCCTCCATGTTCACAGTTATGAGGAACACCAACTATTCTACATGTTCTTTCTCCCCCAAAATATTTGTGTTTTGCAGAATATTTTGCTGAATTCAGTTTCGGCTCCACCCCTAGTGTTTGTGTGTTTATAGTTGTGCACTCCTGTTATGTGCGGTATTGTGCTGAGGATGAGATGTGTGTGCGTGTGTGTTTATGTGACACTGGTTGATAAATGACCTCAGTGTAAACCCATGCAGTGGGGTTGAGATCAATGATAGGTTGGCTCTCAGGGGAGCCTGCGCAGACACTGGAAACTGCAGGGGTACAGGACGGGCTTCAATCATCCCCTCCGCATCACGTCACAGTAGCATCACACATCACATCACTGTAGTGACAAACTTCACATATCTGCAGTACCATACATACATCACTGGAGCAGCTTACCCTCACGTGACGGTAGTACCATATGTCACATCACTACCTAATGTAGTTCTCCTGGTCAACATCTTGACTACATTTCCGTGTTATAGTTTACAGTGTAGTTAGTTAAGTATTTAACAGACGCTTTTGTTCAAAGCAACTTACTTATATCATCAAGCTTCACATGTTATGCTGCTTTCTTTCGCTTCAAAAAGTTACGGCACTTCTCCCTCCCCCTCCCTCTGCGCTTGAGGGACTCTACCACAGACTCATGGCTGCCAACAGTGGGAGGGATGGGGCTTGGCTTAGAGGCCTCAGCCTGGATGTGATCAAGTACTGCTGAGAAAACGATGACGATGATGGGCCGAGACAGCTCAAGCTCCAAAAGCCAAATTGAAAGGCAGCCTCCGTAAACAGACACTCATTTAAGGCTAAAAGCTTGTTTGTTCCGCTGATCTGGAGCCAGTCCTGTCCCCCTGTCCACCCCCCTATTTCTCTCTTTCATCGCCTCCCCCTTCCTTTCTTCCTCTTATTCACTCCATCTCTGCAGAGAGCCATCAGAGCACGACCCATAAACTGGGATCACATGACCTCACTGGCTCATCCCCCCCTAAAAGCAGCCATGTCTCCAGCCACAGGATGGGGCAACAGAGGAGGCCGAGCCAACACACAGCCACTTATTACACAGGGCGTCATTCAAACATCAACACATTAAACTTCATGGCTGCTTTTCTTCTTGTCTCCATTTCTTGCTCTCTTCACCCTCTCCATCTCTCATTTTGTCCATCTCTCCCTCTCTTTCTGTCCATTTCTCTCTCTTTCTTTCTTTCTTTCTTTCTGTCGATCTCTATCTCTCTCTCTCTCTCTCTCGTTCTCGATCATTCTCTCCCCCCTCTCTTTCTGTCTCTCTCTCTCTCTCTCTCTCTCTTGATCTTTCTGCCTCTCTGGAGTGTTGTTCTTTCTCTCCAGCCATCAGTCGATATCTGCCCGGGCGCTCCATCTCCCGGGGAATCGATGTGGCAGCAGCGTGGTCATTACTGGGCCAGTTAATCAGTCGGCTGCCCGCCCGCCCGCCCGCCCACTCTCTCTCTCTCTCTCTCTCTCTCTCGCTCTCTCGCTCTCTCTCGCTCTCTCGCTCTCTCTCGCTCTCTCTCGCTCTCTCTCGCTCGCTCTCTCTCGCTCTCTCTCTCCCTCCAGGCGGGCCGGCCTGCAGAGCACAGACCTTGGGTCAACTCCAGAGTAGAGGAGGGGACCAGAGCTCCAGAGTGGCCCACAGGAGCCAGTCATGACCCCATCCAGTCACTACCGACTGAGCTGAAGATTCACCAGGGCACATCTTCACACTCACAAACACTGAGTGCTGACAGAGAGGCAATGGGCCAGACTTAATTACTAGCCCAGGATTAAGGTCACTATACAAGGGTACTTTAAAAAGAGAGGCCCTGTTGAGAAACACACTCACCCAATCGCCTTTGGACTTGAATGAGAAAGGAGAGGGGTGTGTGTGTGTGTGTGTGTGTGTGTGTGTCATTGAACACACCACTCATGTGCCATCAGTGGACGCACGAGATGACACTGTGACACTCTTACACAAACATTTACTGAAATAAAGAAAGAAAGAAATGGTTCATTTTGGAACCCAGGTGAGATATCCATGTTAGGTGTCCTTACCTGCACGTTGACGTCCTCCTTCTTGAATATGAGCGATCGCACCTCATCGGGATCCACATTAAATATAGCTTTCAGCAGTGAAGGCTGCGGAGGACACGGAGACATGGAAGAGGCCACAATCAGAATGTCATCAAAATAACCACAATACATTCACAGAAGGAGGACGCAACAGCTGTGGCCAATCCTGATAACAGCAAATAGCACGTCATGCGCAGAGACAGACTGGCAAGTGTTACACTGATAGATATCTAGGGCTAGAGAGAAACACATAAGTACCGTCTCTGTTCCCTGCAGAGAGTATTACTGTATTCTAGATTACCCAAAGAGTAAATACCTCAACTGCACAAGAGACAGTGTACATATAAAACACATCCACTTATAACCCCAACCCCATTATCAGGACTAGACTGGTCGCGCACAGACTTATTGATTTGACTTTACCAGGGTGGTACAAAACATCACAGGACTCCATTAGGTAACAACAGCTAAGTTGGTGCTCAGCCAAATGACTGCCAATGAGGTGGAAGACTGCCATTCACACTAACATTACAGTCGGAACCAGTATAAGGATGGGCATTTTGGTCATATTGACAGCTTTAGTACTCGACAAAAGGTATTTGAGAACTCATATTCCGGTGTGTGCGTGTGTGGATTGATCTTGCAACAAGTGTAAGTAAACCACCAGCAAATCTTGGCTACCATTTTGGCTATGTGGTTCTTTCAACTCTGCTAGCACTGCATGTCTGACAGTGGTAAAAGACATCTTCCTTTTCAGTCAAAATGTATATGTTTTATGCAAGGTGATGGCGCACTGTACAAGTAGTAGAGTTATATGACAGCTTTGTGCTGCATAATTTGCACTGCACTGTATTAAAATAGTGTTCATTTTTGTGCTTTTTACAACTCACTGCACGTTTTTGAAGCGATTAGCTGTCCATTTTGTTTCTTCGTTCACTGCCCCCAAAAATGGCTCCAACCTGAGTTTCGGCGTCAAGCGGTGCCAAGCAACGAATACAGTCACTCTGCAGCAAAGTTGAGCGAGAGGCTATTTGTGCACATTAATCTGTACACTCACCTGCTTTCACATTACATGTTTCTGCTCTAATGCTTTGGAATGGAATGTTGGGCGGCCTACAATGGTTGAAGCACATCGAAAGGTAGAGTGACTACTAGCAGTGAAGAGTTTGAGTGGGGTTGTTCCAGGATATCCTCACTCATGGAATGCCTCTTGCCCAATCAGAAATGATTAAAATCGGTGCACCGGATCTAACTGGTAGAAGTTACACACTAAACATTAAATCATGCATTGTGTTGTTATGAGTGATCATTGCTGTCACTTGTGATTTCTTCATCACTCGTACGCATCCCTAGTCTGGGATGGGCCAAACAGCCACCCACATACAAACAAGATCTCAATGGGAAGAGACAATGATGAGCAAACAGCTCCTAAAAACTCAGGTTCTTTCAGTTATGCCAGTTCTTTCAGTTAATTAAAATCTTGCACAACACACCCCCCCACCTCTTTTAAACATCAACTCCAGACACCAAATGAAACAGAAACGTGGCAAGCATATGAAGCAATCATCAACCACAAGTATGGTCTGAGAACATTCAACAGCCTCTGTGACAAATTAACACCTCCGCCAAACACACTCCCTCCGTGGTGCCGCCGGTGGCTTCAGAGCGCGAGGAGCTCCCAGAGACCGAGGGCCTATCCACTGACCGGCTGCCTGGTCTGCCTGGCTCAGGTACCATCAGAGAGTGACAACCAGACGCTCCCAGATGAAGAGGGGATCACACACGCTCAACAGGCTAACTGATACAGCCATCAAACCATCATACTCAAGACACTATGAGGACAGGCCTATCACAAGCGCGCACACACACACACACACACACACACACACACACACACTGTCAAGCTTCCAGAAATGGCTGTGTGTGTGTGTGTGCGCATGATCCCCCACACACACCTGTCCAGTTTCCTAAAATGGCTCCTTGTGTGCCCAGACATTCACTTCCAGTTTCCTGAAATAGGTGCACACCCACAAGAGCAGGGGCGCTACGCTCTCTCCTTACGGAAGCTCCGCTCCAAAATAGTCTGGTTCCCCAAATACACAAGCTTTCAAACAGGCAACTCATCCTCACGCAATACTAGGCTTACTCTGGCAGTTAATTAAAGAAGCACACCAAGCACAGCTGCAAAACACCACAAAATAACAGAGGGGCCGAGAGTAAGTGAATGTGTGTTCTTCTGTGTTCCAGGATGTCATAAATGTAGGCATGTTGTCACTAGTACCAGTACACATGTAAGCAGCGAGCTACTAAAATCCGCCCTCGTTTAACAGGTAGCAATTTTCTGCTCTTTTCCCCACCAAACAATCTTTGGCCAACAAACCAGACGGCACAAAGCGTCAGCAAGCCTGTTTATGGAAATAACAAGCTGCTCTGTGTGCTAGTGAGCTAACAGCTAAGCTACAAGCCCAGTTGTCCCTAAAAATTGTCTGCTTGTGGAGAATGAGAACCATACATTGTTGTGCTGTCAACATAATATGCCCGTTGTTCCTCTCTACCTCCCTCCCTCCCTCCCTCAATCTAAAGCTTCAGACCCCCCACTCCGCCACCCTAGAACTGTCCTGTTCCAAATGAAGTCATCGCAGTATGTTGATGCTAATCAGCTGGATAGCATCCTGCTGAAACACAAGAGTGCCTGGTGTTAGCCCAAGCTGCGGCAGGATTAGCGTGGCGGTGTTAAACCAGTAACACATCCGTGTGAAACCAGTGAGAGGCATCTGCAAAAGCAGGCAGGGGCACGTTTCTCTGTGTGCCTTGGGGGAGAGGGTAAGGTTGGCTACAGTAGGGCAGCAACAGCATATGACATTTAGCTGGGGTGCTACCGCAACGCGGCGTCCTTGTTGAGGACATTGTGAAACATTTCACAGCTAAGCTGTAGATGTCGGAGAAGAAAAACTCATGTAATATATGAAAACACACACACACACACACACACACACACACACACACACACACACACACACACACACACACACAGGTGTGGAGAGCGATCCGATGCAGAGCACAGGCCCTGGCTAGCAAGGCCGACATGTCTGTATCTGCTCTGGAGCAATTATATTTACAACACAGAGACAAATCAAATCACAGGATCAAAGGGATGAGCAGGTAGGTGATACAGAAAGGTGAAAACCGGCACAGGAATTTTCCATTCCTATTTCCCCCAACACCAGGTTTGCATATTGCATATGCATGAAAAAAAAAAAATGCTATACTTTCAAGAGCTGCTCAAGGGGTTGCATATGCACTCTGAATTTCTCTCCTCTCGTTCTCTCTCATTATCTCCATCGCATCCTCACCTTTTCTTCCTGAGTGTGAACGCTAGGTGCCGGTGGCCGCGGTGCACGCTGGGAAACGCGGTCCCGGCTGCCTTTGGCACGGCGGGTGACGGGGGAGTGGTCGGGGGAGGGGGATGGCTCGTCGTCTTCCACCTCCTCCAACACCACGATGCACACGCGGCTGGTACGCTCCGACCTCATGGGTGCACCCCCGCTGAATATACCTCCTGCCGCCGCCGCCAATGGCCCAGCAAAAAATCTGCTCCTACTCCTTCACCTCCGACTGACGTCTCCTTCACGTCTCCTTCACCCCTCCTCCTCTGTCCCCTCTTCCCTTTCCCCCTCCCCGGCTCCGCTCGTGCAGGTAAGCTCCAGTCCGAAAGGGACCTTCTTCACGCCGACAATTCCAGAGTAAGTGGAGGCAACTCCTCACGTTTAAAAACCCAAAACGCACACACACACAGGGCAGCGCTAGCGTAGGGGATTCCTCAGCTCACTGCAGCAGTGGAAGTGATGGCAGCAGCATGCGCCAAAAAATGTGCCTGCAGTAATCCCAACCGTAGAGGACACCGTATCCACGCCGACGGAAGGCGAGTGGTGAAGAAACGACAACAAACCGATTCCCACCGGCAGATCTGCCTCCTCTGTTCTCTTCTCCCCTCTCTCTCTCTCTCTCTCTCACTCACACACACACACACACACACACACACACACACCTAAAAAAAAGCACCACTCAATCAGACTCAGCTGTGTGTGTGTGTTCTGGTCCCCTGATTAGCGAGGACAATGCTGTGAGCCTGTGCTCCAGCTTGAGCCTCAGTTCCATTCACCCAGCATGGCTGTCTGCTGAAACCAGCGCTTTTTTCAGCCCTGCCTGCCTGCCTGCCTGCCTGCCTGCCCCCACTGCAACAACAAGCCTCCTGTACCAGCACTCAGAGAGAGAGGGAGGGAGGGAGAGAGGGAGAGAGAGAGAGATGAAAAGGGGGATGGGCAGAGAGAGAGAGAGAGAAAGAGAGAGAGAGAGGGCGAAGGAGATGGGGAGAGAGGGAATCGAAAGGGAGGCAGGGAGGGAGGAGCACTGCACAGGAGAGAATGAATGAGAGTGCAAGGGCAGGAGAAAGAAAGAGAGCAGAGGAGAACAGGAGAGAGAGGGCAGGTAAGAGAGACAGAGAGAGCGAGAGAAAGAGAGAGCAGAGGAGAAAAGGAGAGGGGGTAGGTCTGCTCCTATGGGCACAGAGTGAGAGAGAGAAACAGAGGAGTCACCACACATGCTGACAGCACGACTGGACAGCAATGTAATATGATGCAGGAGATGGAGGGGGAGGAGGAGAAAGTGGGAGGGGAGGAGGAGGGGTAGGGGAGTGGCTTGTGATCGTGAGAAAGAGGGGAGAGAGAGGGATGTAACCATGGCTTTGGATAGGGTTTGGAAAGACTGCCATGACAGCAGTCACGGTTCAGACAGTAACTGGGGTCATAATATAAGGTCAGGTTTATGAGGGGACCTTTACCCACCCACCCACACAAACCGTCACCATACGCATTTTCCTTATGGGACTTTGTGGCTTGAACGTTTACGGGAATGGCCCAGTGGTCTGTCCTTTTCATTTCCAATGTGGTGCAGGAACTACTGGGAAGCCTAATCATTTTGCTCAATTTTGCATCAATTCCGAGCATGACAAAACAACACTACATTTCGCCAGTGGCAGCACCAACATTAGACCGCTAATCCAGAGAATTATCTAAGATTAGCCCAAGGTCGAGTCGACAGTTGAACTTTGCTATAAAGTTGTTTACACTCTAGTATCATGGCAGAATTATTTGATAAAAGACATCAGCACCAGGGTTGATTTCAGATGATGTTTAGCGTGTGTTCATACAGTGACTGTAACCTCAACATGTTAACTCCGTACGTATGGCGTCAGTTTAGTGACAAAACACACATGCGAGGAAACTATTCCGCGAGAGGAAATTCAACAACTGCGAGCGCAGAGACTGACATACTCTCTCGAGAAAACTTGGTCTGCTCGCTCGAAAGTTTGATTTTTGGCAGTGTGTGGGCGGTTTTGGCATTGTGTGGGCGGGAACTAAAGGAGGACGGGCTCTTCTCTGATTGGTCCTGATCGTTGAGGCTTTGACAGTCTCGTATTTATTCCAGGAAAAAGAGTCAGTTCTCGGGACAGTCATTAAATATATCATTCGTCATTAAATATCACGAGAACTGACTCTTTTTTAGGGCTGAACGATTAATTGCATTTGCGATTTAATCGCGATATGATAGAACGCGATTTTCTAACCGCAACGTTCGCGATTAAAAAACGTGGTCACAAAAAAAAAAAAGAAATAAATAGATAATTTTTTTTTTTTTTTAAGATGGTACATTTTGCACAGTGTTTAAAAAGTGCATGCCTAGTGTTTATACTTAAAATTACTTTTTTTAATTACTTAAATGCACAGTGGCAAAGCCACCAATTTGTTGTTCTTGTTTCTGTAATGAGCAGTTAAATAAAAATGTAAAATGTGGGAAAGAATATTTTACACTAAATGTATCTAATATTGTGTTGGTCATATTTAAATCATTCATTACGTTTTGTTGGGGGAAAAAAGAGGATAAAAAAAAAATCGCATATCGAATCGCAATCGCAATATTTTGGTAAAAAAATCGCAATTAGGTTATTTTCCCAAATCGTTCAGCCCTACTCTTTTTCCTGGAATAAATAAAGTGATCGTGGGTCAAATGCCATAATCACCACTAGCATTTAATCAAAATAATGGGTGCCGTTACTTCGGTTCGTCATTAAATATCAGTTTTCATATGTAGCTAAACAGTTGTCGGCTTTGACAGAGTCTCGTAGTCACGTCACTCACTTCAACCAAACTCCGGTATGTAGTTGCATATATGTATGGTGAAAACTGATATTTAATGACGAACCGAAGTAACGGTACCCATTAAACCTGTTTTGATTAAATGCTAGTGGTGATTATGGCATTTGACCCACGATCACTTTATTTATTCCAGGAAAAAGAGTCAGTTCTCGTGGCAGTCGATGTTATCTGCCAGTAGGTAACAGTTAGCTACTAGCTATCTTTAAGCTTGCTGCTAGTATTAAGTGTTGAGCACTACACAGTAAACAACAGTAATTTCAGTCACAAAGTTCATTTTATTGAATTTGTTCATCATTCTTAAAGTTAGAACTTGCAATTGCGAACGTGGCTTGTCCTCTCATGTTATTAAATTGTATTGTTTAGCTGCTAGCTAGTCTACTACTGATCTAAGATTCTAGAGCTCCGCTGACTGCCTCAGAAGATTCCTGCGCTAGCAAGAAGCCTTTGCCTGCTAACTGCTGTAGGTAGCAGTGTTAAAAGCAGTGAAAACACCCGGATCATGGAATAAATTACATTAAAACATTGAAGTCAACTTTGAAAACTCAGCAGCAAGAGCTAGCTACAACAGTTAGCAAGCAAAGGCTTCTTGCTAGCGCAGGAATCTAAAGCTTGCTAGTAGCTAGGTATGTTACCTACTGGCAGATAACAGCGACTATGTCACGAGAACTGACTCTTTTTCCTGGAATAAATAAAGTGATCGTGGGTCAAATGCCACAATCACCACTAGTATTTAATTAAAACCTGTTTAATGGGTACCGTTACTTCGGTTCGTCATTAAATATCAGTCTTCACCATACAAAGACATATGTACATGTAGCTACTTAACGGAGTTTGGTAAACGGTTGTCGTGAATATGACTCTCCTGCTGTCAAATCAAGACCAATCAGAGAAGAGCCCGTCCTCCTTTGGTTCCCGCCCACACACTGCCAAAAGTCAAACATTCGAGCGAGCAGATTAAGTTTTCGCGAGAGCGTATGATAAATTCGAGCGAGCAGACCAAGTTTTCGCGAGATAGTAGGTCAGTCTCTGCGCTCGCAGTTGTTGAATTTCTGCTCGTGGCTGCTAAAATTGAGTGCGCAGATGAAATTTACGCTGGCGAAAACCTGAAAGTTGCTCGAATAGACCTTTATCGCGCGTGTGAGTTTTGGCACTAAACTGACGCCATACGTAGGCTATAATTCCTTTCGCTGTATTTACCGCACAACCTGTGAAATATATATATATATATATATATACACACACACTCTTGCTGGTCTTAAAAATGGTGCTTGTTGTTTTCTTCCACGTCTCGTTTAACCAATAAGCGTCAACCATCACTGCAAGTCCCACCCAGCAGTTTCAGGGCCGCACAGAAGAAGTACCTACCCCGGAGTAGAGACTTATTTCTCCCCGAAAAAGGACCTAGGGTGCTCCTTCAGGGGCACTTCCTGCAGTTGGAACTCGCACAAAGGTGCGGTCTGCCCCAAAATGGCGCGCTAGTTCCGGCAGTAAAAAGGCGCCCCAAGTCCTGGGTCTCAGACTGCAATGCATTAAGCCCACTCAGTTCGGAAAAAAAAAAAAAACACAACCTCCACCCCTAAACACTAACGGACGCACACACACCAGACTGCCCAGGCCAGCCCTGGCATCTAAAAACACAAAACCACACAGGCAAACAACCCCCCCCCCCCAGTAAAAAGATGAATCAGTTGAATCAAAAGCACGATGAGTCACTCCTGCATTCCACAGCACACAGTCACTGAGCAGGACACACCAGAGAACTCCAGGACTCCCTCTCTCTCTATTGCTCTCCTCCTCATCCAATCCTTCCCTCTCTCCCCCCTTCTGCCCTCCTTTTCCCTCATCACAGAATGCCCTCTTCTGAGCTGAAGAGATGGGGCATGAAAAAAACAGCACAAGGCCTCGCAAGAGGGCATCAGTGTGCGCACATACAGTGCATAGAGAAATCCTTCACACACACACACACACACACACACACACACACACACACACACACACTCTCCTTCCCTGTTGTCCCCCTCCCTCTCGTTCCCTGAAACCCACACACTTTCAAAGGACAATATCTTCTGTGTGTCCACAGTGTTCTGTCGCTTGGTGAAGCCACAAGGCCCTAACGCCTTGTCCTCAATGTCTCTATCTGGATCATCCTGTCTGGCAAAGCAAATCAGCATTTACTCGTGTGTACACACACACACACACCAAAATGGATTTGCATTTCATACAGTGCTGAAAACACTATGTCCTTGTCCCTGAAAGTCACGAAAGAGTGAAAACTGGGAAGGCAAGAGATGCTGTACCCTTGCACATAACTGGTTTCATATGAAAGAATGAGGGATAGAGAAAGAGAGAGAAGTCAAATAAGAGAGAGCCGCGAGGAACATTCTGAAGTCACCACACAAACCCCCATTAACCCCTCTGGCTCCAACCGACACACACACGAGTCTTGCCCTGCTCTGTTCATCTCTATGCATGTGTGCTGTACCACAGCACCACCAATACAGACCGGCAGGCTTTAGCATCTGCCTTCATTTGAGCACTTTTCAGCTAGCTTTTCCAGATGCACATTCTTCCCCGCTCGGAGAACCCCAGGGCGGCCATGTTTCTCTGCATTAGGGGCCTGAAGTTCTCTGCCAGGGCTGGCACCTTTATCGTGCCACCTTGCTTGTTCTGTGTAACACTTAGGACAGCCTATTCTTCATATACTGTCGTGATGGCAGAGTATTTCTAGATGTGCTGATGTCTAAACGTATCTAAAATGTCTCCTTCTCACTCATACTAAAATGCACTACAAGGCATGCATCAGACTGCATGCAAACCCCCCCTCCCTCAGCTGAGACCCATTTTGACTGAGGAAACCTTGGCCCTGTTCTGCACATGACCGCAGCGCGCTAGGGACGGTGAAGCGCCACACACCAGACTTCATTTCCTGCGCTGCAGCATTACTGAAACCTGACAAAGGGCTTTCATCCGCAAGGGCTGCCTCAACAGCACCATGACGTCACACTCTCTGCTCCTTCAGGTAACCCTTGGTGACCGTGAGGAGCTGGCATACTAGTGCTTTTCTTGTGATCCTCTACCGAGGGTAAAGACACAGCCTTTTCCATTGAGAGCTACAGCCCTTTACAGGATGGAGCTTTGGGCTTGCTCAGCATGGATATCGGTTCATTGGTCGTGATATTGGTTTGAAATACAAGATTTTAATTCAAAAATTGCCTCGTTTTTTTTAACGCACCCAGGTCCCTGTGAACTGAGGCCAAAATCTGCTGCAGTATTTCTAACCCCCCAAAAGATGGAGAAACCTCTAAGGCCCTATTCTTCTGTGTAGTTTGAACCAAAGGAAGAAGAAATAAAAGCAGCACACACACACACACACACACACACACACACACACACACACACACACACACACACACACACACACACACACACACACACACACACACACACACACACACACACACACACACACACACACACACACACACACACACACACACACACACACACACACACGACAACAGGTAGGCTCTCCACTGCCTCCTTCAGGCCCTACTTAGAATAGCTCACCATGTTTCGTAGGAAAAAAAGGGGGAAAGTGCCAGCTTTTGGCTTACATAAGAACCGGGTGCTGGAGCGCAGGCTTAAAAATAACAGAGAGGTATTTCGCTGCACTAGCAAATTCAATCAGAGAGAACCTCTTAAGACAATCAGCACAACCTGCCACCCAAGCAAAAACGGCACCCGGCCCTGCCGCCTCCTTCCATAAATCCCTCCATAACTCAATAGCCCCCCCTTAGCACGCCAGCGCTCGAGACCACAATAGGCAGACATAAGGCAGTTCGATACTGCCCTGGAAGCCATTTGATAGAGTGCTATGACTGACCCTGAGCCATTTTAACAGCGCGCTCCAATTCTCTTCAGTATCAAAAGAGAGGACGAGAGGATAGACGGATTGCTCTCTCTTTTCCCGGATGAATCATTTGCACGCGTTAGCAGCGAGATCAGACGGGCTGTTTGCATAAAACTCAGCACAAAAGGATGAGTTGGAAAACACACGTCGATCAAGTGCTGGACAGCGAGAACAATTAGAAGGTGCCAAAAGCAGCACGGAGGGCTGAAACGTAATCCGCTGCTTGATACAAGACCAGGCTCTCTCGTTTCCCCTTCTCCCTCATGCATAAACATTCTGCATCTTGAACAGTAGGTAACAAGCGTGTGTGCGTGTTCATTACATTTAACAATTGACGTGCAATAATCCCCATTACTAAACAGTTGAATTGAACTGGTCTGGATGGTGATGCATTCTAATGCACGCAGTCACGGTCTGATGTTTAAAAACGATAGGTGGACTGTCGCCATGGTTGTATCGTGTTGGGCAGAAGCTCAGTGTCATGGCAACAGGCCACACAGTGCAGCTTGGCAACGAGCACTGCGGCTGCCTCGAAAAATAAGCCTTCGTGTGCCCCCTAGTGCCAACACACTCACATACATACATACTCTCACTCACCTCCACCCTCACCAACACACACCTGCCCCCCCCAAGCAGACCCCTCGCATCATGAAGCATTAAGAAGATTAGATATCCTCTCATGTTCGCAAACAGCAAAGCGCACGACAGCTGAGCCGAGGGGGAATATGTGTGCTTTTAAGAGTGTGTCTGTGTGTGATGTCTTCCACTATCCTTTTTCTGGTGTGTGTCCATGCATCTATGTGTGTGTGAGAAAGTGAGAGAGAGACAGAGAGGCAGAAGTGTTAAGTGCAAGTCCAGTTGCCAAGGACTTGTGTTGGTTGTGGAAACCACTCATATCTATTCACTTCTGTAGGCTGAGGCCACAGGGAGCTTAAGTGGGGGGTAGAGGAGAAAGCTCAGCGCCGTGAGGAGGCAGGCAACACCATGAAGAAGACAACAAGACAAAGGTCACACTAGACGCGTCTGCCTCAAGACCGCCATAAGCCCGCCATGGAGCTCCGGGCATCAATGGCAATCAAAGGACGCATTAATACCCATTAGTGAATACTTTCACTGTCCTTTGGAGTGCCGTGTCTAAATGCACTGGCTCTATGACCGATTTCAACAGTAATGACATAGATACATGCATCACCTGCTGTGTCTGCACCAACAGACATTTATAGAAGACCCAAACCGAAAAACACCAAGAAGAGGGGCCGTCAAAGTGCAAAATAGTGGAAGAATTTGACCATTCACAGTTCAGGCAGTGGGTCTGAACACTAGCAGGCCAAATCAAACAGTTCAACATTTTCCATTATTATTGGGTAGACACACACACACACACAAAACTGAACAAACACCAAGCATCATATTCTTCATTTTGTAAACAATCCACTGCACAAACGTGCTTTGATTTACTTCCTCCCAATTCTTAATTCAAAGGGCACCTGCATAAAAAAAAAAACCTACAACCACAATAGCAGGTGACAAACTGGAAATGCCTCGCTTATGACATCATGTAATTTACAGGTGGCATGGTTGGCATGCAGTCCACCACGCTGTGCTGCCAAGGACAGTTGAAGGGAGTGAAAGTGACACGTCATTACAAAACAAGTCCCCTGTGACATTGCACTGGAAGTTCTCCATGGCCTCACTGGGAACCTGTGCTCAGAACAACAGAGGAATTCTAAAGCACGGCACACTGCTGTTTGTCATCTTCCCAGAGTCCACTATCAGGCAATAGACACATATATGCCTTTGTTTGCTGGTTTGAAAGGTCGTTTACAGTCATGTTCTGAACACTATGCATCACTGATCATTCGTTTAAACAGTACACACACACACCTACCTACAGATTGACAGCATTGAGTGGGCTTCCAACTGATCTGACAACCTGTCAGGGGCAGGAGAACCACCTGATGACACAACTCATAACATAGGAATAGCACACTGGACCCCAGTAAAAACCTGCCACCACAGGATTTAACATGGCTACATTTCCCCCAAACCCAAAGTGACAGAGGCACACAGCTCTGGTCCAACCACAGCTGATGTTACAGTGAAAATCAATGGCACGTGTTCCTGTTCCGAGACCCCCCCCCCCCCCCCCCCCCAAAAAAAAAGGCAGTGACAACGTGTCCACAGGGCTATTTTTGGTGGCCGCTCTCATTGTCCACTTTTCAATCAGCACGCAAACAATGGGTGAGACAGCGTAATCAGAACGGCTCTTCCTGTGGCTGTGACTCTGCAGTGAGCCCCCCCCCGGTCATATTTTACTGTATGAAGGAGTGTGTTGGGCCGTGCTAGAGTGTGTGCATGTATGTTCACACACTAGGATGTGGGTCCATGGGTGTGTTTAAGAGTGTGTGAGTCTGAGAGGGTAAGGTTCCATTACAGCACCTCTCCAAGCCATGTCACCCTATTTGTCCTAAAATTATCTACAAGATATATCATTGCAGTCATGACTGAAGACAACTTCAAATGTCAGACTTGTTCCTTGTACTGGTCTGGAAAGTTCATCCGTGTAGCACCCAACTCCCGAAAAAGCACATGCTATGGCATCAACAAGCAGGACCACAATTTGTTTCCATACACTGCCTTGCGTTTTCTTCTTTTGCTTAACTTACAAATTCCCTTTACACACAAATATACGCACTCTTCCCTAAACAAACACATGCACTGATCATAGCGACCGCAAACAAGTAGTTACACTGAGATTATGATGACTCCTATGTACAGTAAGTTAGAAAACATTCGTAACTATAATTGAATATTATGTTACTATCTCTAATACGTCGTGAGCAGGAGAAAGCCAAATCTCAATAATTACATGGAATAAGAAAGAGTGGACAGATAATTCATAAACGCCAAAGAGAGACCTTTGGCCGGCATAAGCCGGAAGAGTTGGGGTCAGGTTTGGTACTCAGTAGCTTAAAGTAACGGCTAAGCACATGAGCGCTTTCTCAATCTTTACACAAACACACGCACAATTGAACACTCCACAAATGCTCCAACGTATTGGTTTATTTGGTGGTGGCGTTGCAGTACGTTGACACCCTGATTTACGTGATATTCTCGAGTAATTCAAATGCATGCCAGACATCGATTGTGTTGCATGCCAGGGCAGTGCAAACAACGTCCCGGTATGCGTAACTTTAGCCTGCTGGGATGAAGACGAAAAGAAAATCCTTAAACATAACCTCTTATGCCATCAATCATATCCCAACATATACAACAGGTTTATAACTGCCTAAAGGTCCAACACGATCTAGCTAGAGATCTTAGTTAGCTATCTAACTGCCATTACCATCCTTGTTCCCTCGATACCTCACACATAGCTACAAGTGGCCATGAAAAACAAACGTCACAATAACAAGCTAAAACAAGACCAAGAAGCGATAGGCTTTATTCTTCATGATTGACGTTGACATTATTTAGGATCATTTTCGAAACGTTACTAATCTAACCACATCCGACTAACCTTCAAGTAGCTACCTGAAATGTTTTAGCCCCTGTGTCGATAACTAGCTCGGCAGAGATTAACGTTAGCTACCTTTCTTTAAAAGAAATGTTCATTCTCTAGTCAGTTGTAATCTGTGAATACATTCTCAGTTGAGTAACTCGCAAGCTGCGTGTCAAACTTCAACTCTTCATGAAGACATGACACCATCTACCTCACAGTTAGCTCGATACTTTAGAAACGTATCGCGTAACCCCGACATCTAGCTAGTCACATAAACCATTTTAGCTAGCTAGCTTTGATGTGAGCCTGCCAAAGAAATGTGATTGTTCTGCTAATTTACGCTAGCTCGATACATAGCCAATATCATTCAAGTCTGCACCACCGACTCAGTCGTGGCTTAACCACGTTTTTTATTTTTAGTTAAAGCAAGTGGATAGTTAGCCAGTAAAGTAATTTGCCAAATATCTACCTTTGCTAATTAAACTATTATATTAAGGCAAACTAACAACTAGACAACTAAGAGGCAGCCACTGATATTCACACAGCCAAGATCACTTTTTAACATTGATCGCAGCTAGCCAGTTAGCTTAGCTGATGATGATGATGGTGAAAATGTGAGAAAGTATTGAACAAGTTATAGCTAGCTGTTGCTTGCAAACGTCGAGCCAAACTGACATTGTACCAGGGGAGCTAATGTTAGCGATTATCGATGCGTAATCATGGTTACTAGCAGTGGTACCTTGCTAACCAACTAGGTAACGTCAGCTAGCTCATGGTAACCTCGCTAACACATACAAAGCTAACAGAGCAGATACACAACGTTAGCTAGCTAGGATAGCTGGCGACATACCTGGTCCCGGATTTTGAGAACCACCATGTTTCCTGTGCGTCGTGGACTTTCATGCAGACTTTAACTGATCTGCTCTCCAAGAAAGGGTTTCGGTACCCCGGACATCCGTGGGTTAATTTTCGGTATTATTTCAATTTGCTCTCGGCTAGGGTTTCCTCTTTCCTTCCTGAAATAGACAAATACAGGAGGCACCAACTCCACATTACCGCCACCGTCACGCAGAAGTTACAAGAACAGTGATTGGCTGCTGAGCTTTCAAACGACAGTAAAGCTAACGCTGGTTTGTCTAGATAGAACAGACCAAGAAATGGAAATTCATGAGGAGATAACTGCTAGTGGTTAATGTAAGCAACAGTTCACCACACAAATTGAGAATTGGTATGCAATCTGACCTCTACATATGAAAAGCATTTCAATTATTGTGATATGTCAATGAGTGAATTCAGACCTCAAAGGTTTATGTTTAAGACAAATCTAATCATAGAAAAAAATAACTCAACTACATCAGCTGCAGTAAAATAAGACATCTAATATTCTAAACATCCCAACAAATCTTTTTTCTGGTATGTGTATTTCATCTTCAGACTGAAAGTGATCTTTTTCTCGTTCCCACTTGGAATTAAAAGTAGTTGTACCAAAGGCATAAGCCTACTCATACACACACATATCAGTTGGACTAATTGGAAACAACAAACGTCCTCTCACACACAAGAGTTTTTGCATTGCAGCCACTTCTTGGACTTCAGGTGATTGACATTACTGGCTGCCACAAGGGACAAGTAAAAATAGCTGGGATCTGTTACTGAAGGACTCTGACCTTTCCATCTCAATGCGTAATGGACTGATGACAATTTCTGTTAAATGTCTCGACAGAATGAACCTCACACGTTTCCGGAAAAGTTATTTACCATGTTCTAAGAGAAATGCAACATGGTAACAGGTAAAATCAGCTCCTCTCATTTGTTCTGCTGAAGATTGGCGCCATCTTATGGTGTCTTTGCAGATAGAACATAGGCCATGTTTCAACATTTTAGAAGTATTCAGTGTTTTGAAACACAAGCCAGGAATTGAGTGTAATAAACGTCCAGTTTCATGCTGAGATACTAAGTAATGAACTTAACATGTATGTTTTAAGCCACAGCTGATAAATTCAGCAATATGTAATTCTATAACCAAGAGAGAGGATGAGTGAAAGTCCAGGGAAGGGAATGTCAGCTATGCCCTTCGCACCATTTAAGCAGCAGTCTCGAGTTTCTGCATAAACAGGAAGTCACACTCCTGTTTCCTGAGGCCAAGAGAAATGGCATGTTGAGTTTGTGTGTGATACAAAAGCTCAGCTCTAGATCTGGCTGGACATGAGTGGTGTTATTTGCAAAGGGAAGGTAATTCTTCCAGATCTGAACCCCTAAGCCATCCTAATCTCCCAGTAACACCATCTGGAATGCCTGTGAGTGCAGCAGGCACAGCGATGCCTTCGCTAATGGGTTAGGAGGTGTGAAAAACATAGAGCAGGGAGCACGACCCAAACTGCTATTAAGAGTCATTTCACAACTGATCCACCAGCAATGAAAGGGAGATTGTTGTTCACGTACAAACACACACACACACAGTCATGACACGACATTGTGTGTTTGTGGTGACATTGTGCAGTTGTGTGCGCGCACACACACAGAGAAATATAAAATTGGCCTGATCTGGATGCAAATGTGTGCCATATGGTGACCTACACTGGATGCCTAGGGCTGGGACACACAAGGACCATATTGAGTAAAGACAGGACGACTAATAAAAAGAACATTTAAAGATGCAATCCGTTAGTCAGAGTTAAAGTTTTATTAGTGTTATACTGAGTTGAGCTGCTCAAAAGGAATATTTCAGAAGCATGATGCAAACACTCTAAATGTTGTTTTTCTCTTAGAGTCCTCTTTTCAGTCTATTAAAAACAACCATGACATTCGGATTGATTTTTTTTTTTCATTTTCTTAAAGAAAAATAAGAAAATATAATTGACAGTACATTTAGGCACACTGTTGACATATACTGTACACCGATATGCACATTTCAGTATCATTGATTCATATGTATGGGGATTTAGAAAAAAAGGAAAGAAACAAAGAAAAGACAAGCAATCCTGCATTGTTTGGGAAGCTTTTGCTCAAAAGTAGAAGCCAAATATGGATAGAGACGTGAAAGCTCCAGTGAAGGTTATGGTGAAAATGGACAGCCGAACTTGGCTTTTACACAGAGGAAAATGTGTTTGGGTCAGAACCGGGCCGAATCACAGCACACTACAGCGGGTCAGTGCTGGCCAGTCATTGGCCCTCGGACAAGCGCCACCTCAAAGGGCCATTCAGAGCAAATGATGGCTACCCAGAGCTGGCAATATCACAGCGTTCTAAAAGAAAGACAAAATCAGGCAGGTAAAACTATGCAAGGTGTCTGAGGTTTTGTGGTAATTATTATTCAGTAAGTGCTTATATTTCATTGGTCATACAAGATGGCAGGATGTTTTCCCAGCTCCCAATTAGTGGAAAAGAAAGCCCTGCTGTGTCGTCTGCACTGGCAAGAGATTTGAGTTCCTTCTCTTTTTCTTTTCTTTTTGATAATCAGATCGAGGCCTAAAAAAAAAATTCAACAATTAGGAAACAAACACCACCACCACCAACAACCAAACAGAAAAAAAGAAAATATAATGTAATCCCAGGACATCAGGCTACGGGAGACATCCTTCCCCATATGCCCAACAGTGTAAGCGTTACGTCTTCACAAGGAATATATAGCACAGTCACGACCCATGTGGCATAACTTACATGCCCAGGGAGGTGCCCACGAGACTGCCATGCAGGGGAGGGCACTGCCATCACCAGCACCCCCTTGTGGCAGCTCCTGGCATAGCCCAGGCCCTCAGCCCTCAAGTGCCACTTTTTACTCTTCTCTGTAGACTTGACCTGTGAGTGTGACATAACACTCACACTCACTCACATAAGTCATCATATAAGTAATCATGATGTTCGTATGCGTTTCATACATTTCCATTTAACTAATTTCATACAGTGTGCTCTTTCAATGGTTCCGGGGGGGGGGGGGGGGGGGGGGGTTACAATAGCATGCGAACAGAAATTGTACATGATACATGATATTAACCGGGAGTGATGACAAACAAAAAGACAGACTTATAAAACAAGTCTTTAAAACAAACTTAGTATTATACAACAACGGAATGCGAGTTGTTAGGATTAGGTCTTTTTTGGATTCTTTCAAATTCTCTTAATTTCTAAAAAAACATGATTTTTTTTCCCCCTCCAATACACAGTTATTCAAATACACATGCATCAAAGAAAAGCAAATATTGCACACACAAAAAAAGAATGACATATTCTCTGAATAAAAAGTATGATTAGATTGGGCTATTTTTGTTGTCTCCAACATCTCTCTGTGCATGATTTGCAGTTGGGAAGCTACCACTAGCATCCGCATCTCTTGGTCTTTAGAGTTAAGGCTGATTCTCTAGTTCAAACTGGCACAGTTTTCTGACAACTAACAGGCCTGTGTTTTAGTGCTACACACGGATTTCAACAGTAAAAGGAACACGACAAAAAACACATGTGAATACAATGATCCCAGAGTGTCCTGATGGGATTCCATTCGGCTGAGTTTATAAAACTTACGCACGGACACAGCTTAAACAAAGATAGGTACATTCTTTGCAGCATATCTCCAAATATGCTTTTAGTTTTTTATAATTGAAGAACACAAGCATTTGCAATCAAACCAACCAGGACACACACACCCACACACAAGTACGCTCACACACACTTTTCTTGATGTGTTTGCTTTTTCAAAGAACATTTGAAGGTCACACTGACATCTGGTGGGTGAACGATACGAAGAACGGTCATGCTCTCTTAACTTCCCTCTCCCAATAACACACACACACACACACACACACACACACACACACACACACACACACACACACACACACACACACACACACACACACACACACACACACACACACACACACACACACACACACACACACACACACACACACACACACACACACACACACACAGTTCTGTAGTTTGTCATGGTCACTGACTATCTCATACTGAGCAGAAACTGCCCCGTAGGCTAAACTTCCTACTTCCGCCCTCGTCTCCACCCATACAAAACAGAAGAGGGAAAAACTGCTGCATCTGTAGTCAGAAGCCGTTTGCATCGGTGCCACAACTATATTTGGTTAATAAACACATATTCATACGTATGTATAGTTCATATATATGGTAAAAGGTGAATTATGGTGCAGTTAAAAACTCAGACTGCCAACTGTTAAAATCCTAATGCAAGCCTTGGGTAAGCTTAAGAGGAGCAGTGAGTGAACAAGAACCAAAAGTTAGCTCGCTCTCTTCTCTCGTTCCATTCAAACTCTTCTTCAGACTTCATTAAAAATGGTACAGTATTTGTGTACTTCTCTTGGGTGGCAGACCCACTATGGGTGGTTTCATCATGGTGATTTATCATAATTAAAAAACAAACAAACAAACAATTATATTTTGTCTGGGATTTGTACCTCCCAAACTGCAGTCATTTTGTTGTAGTCCAAAACAAACCAAAAACAAAAACACAGAACACACAAAAGGTTACAAACACAGGATGCTGTCTGCTTTAGTTGAGCATCTTAGTGGTAGAGATGTAGAGATGTGAAGGTGTTTTGAAAGCGTCTCGTCCCAACTGACGTTCACAACAAAGAAGGGCTGTCCTTTGCTATACGGCCACAGTGGGTACAGCGCTTCACAAGAAGACCGCGGGTGGGGTGGAGCGAGGAGACGCAGAGGACAAGACGACGAGACCGGGCA
>NC_045170.1:19656033-19666033 GCF_900700415.2 Clupea harengus
GTTGTCGGGGAAGGACTTGACGGCGTTGGACACGTTACGCATGGAACTCCGCAGGGGGTTCACGAAGGTGTCCATCTGTGCAAGGGAAGGCCAAATCACACGTTAGCAAGTTAACCCCACTGATGATCTTATACAATGTCATCATTTATAACAAACATGGCCAGTCCCTCTCCTGGAGATGTGCATTCGCGTAAGGAGAGTTATATCACCTTATAATTAAACCCGATTCCTACAGCCAGCCAGCCAAGCCCTAACTGGGATGCCAGCGGCAGGTAAGTAGGCTCAGCATTCAAACTGAATACCAGAGGTAGGCAGGTCTCCAAAAGCAGATTGACGGCTGTAGAACTTTATAGAGCTTTATTCACAGGCAAATCAGAGGTCGTACAGGAAGAAACTGAGACCACCGCTATAAAGAAAGACATGATGGGTTGGCCAGCTATAACACATCTCTCCTATGCCTGACTAACCTCCTCCTAAGACATGATTGGTTGGCCAGCTATAACACATCTCTCCTATGCCTGTCTAACCTCTCCAAAGATTCCCTCTGCATGTTCATTACCTTTCCCAAATAGTTTCCCTTAGTCATTTAATTTATCAGCCTAAAATTAAACCCTGATTTAACTAGCGCTGCAGTGAACCTTTAAAGCAGCGGGCAACGGGTGAGACAGCCGATGATGACGGAGGGGGATGGAGGGAAACCGTTTGTGGGATGTCGTTCACTCACCTTGCGTGCAAAGTCACCCTTGCCTTTACTGTAGGCTTTGTTCTCCAGGAAGTCATATATGTAGGGAGTGAGGGTGGGGCAGGCTTTCACCATCTCTGGATTGAGTAGCAGCTGTGAGAGAGAGAGATGCATTGCATTTAAGTCTGGATCTACCCATTCAACCAATTTCACAGCCCTGCTCTATAAACCTGAATCAAAAACATCTCTAGACAAACCACTCAAATTCAACAGTCAACGAATCTAATTCAGAGAGATAAAGTGATTTGGTGATATTCTCCTCATACCTCCAGCTATAAAGGCAGTACATATGCAGTGGGGGCTAACTGAGGCCCATCTGAGGGTTTTATATGTAAAAAGGAACCACGGAGATAACCAAACAAGCAGAAGGACCCGAGTCCCAACCAATCAGGGTGTTTGTTTGCGTGTCAATAATGTGCACAGGGCAAGGCCGTGAGTGAAGGGGGAGGTACTTGGAGAGAACAGTAAAGGGTGACGGTCTCTAAACAACAAACTTCAGCCAGTGACTCCATTCACTGATCTTTTTGGGTTTCAAATAAAGTACCTGTTGAGTTTGTTTTTTGTCCTTTGTCAGGAGGTGTAAGAAACTACACAAAGATGTGAACACGGGAGAGATGCTAAATGATATCCTATGGGAGCCTTTCATGTTTAAAAACCTGCTTGACAGACACTGTGATTGAGATCACGCAAGACTGGGTAAGTGTGCAGTTCCAAGGTAAAAACTTCAGGGCATTTATTTACCTGTAGATATCCATTGAGGTCTTTTTTCCTCTTCTCTAGGAACTCTCTGTCCATATTGTTAAAGGTCTTTTTCCCTGGCAGCTTCAGTATGGTTGTGAGGTTCTCAAACTGCATAAAAGTGGATGATCATGAAAGTCAAAATGGCTGACACAAAATAAAAATAAAAACAATGGTTAACCTTCATTTAAAATCTTTTGAACTATATTTTGGCAGGATATCTTTTTTTGTTATATCTTTTTATTTTTTCTCTGGTTCACAGCAACTGCATTCAAATATTTCTCAGCATGTTCTAGCAACTTCAAACCTACAAATGGCCAACAATGACACTTAGAACATAGAACCAAAAGACACAGATCTCAACCTCAATCAAGTGTGAACAAACTCTGCACAGTTTGACAAAAAAAGTATTGTTGTTTACCCATCCCTGTACATCGGGGTGAAGTCGAGAGACGACAGAGGGAGACAAAAAGAGACACACTAATCACCTGTTCTGTGATCCGCATGTGGAAGTCGTGGAAGTCGCTATAGCGACGGTAGGTCTTCCAGGTGTCCTCGCTGCCGTCGGCATTCTTGCGGAAGACAGTGATGGCGTAGAGCGCGTAGGTCTTGCCGTGGTCGTTGCACACGCCTGCCACGGGAAGGTGGTTTAGAAAATCGTCAGCTACCCGTCACGTGCAGACACGAAGAGGTGGACGGACGCAAAGGAAGGATGGATGGATGGATGGAGAAGGAGAGAGAAGGAGAGAGGGAGGATTGCAAAAGAAAAAGAGAGGAGGCAGAGGGTGCAGCAGGCCAGAGAGGTAGCCAGAAGCACAGCCAGGAGATATATGAGAGAGAGAGAGAGAGACAGACAGGAGTTGGCCAAGCAGCAGACAGAGAGGGATGATGGTCAAGTACATAGATGGCACGGAGGCGTAGCGAGAAATGGAGAAAGAAAGAGATGCAAGTGGAGTTGCCAAGGGGAGGGATGGCAGGCAATGGAAAGTGCCAAGCACAAAATAGAGGGCAGGAGAGGAAGAAGGCAAAAAGGATGGAGGGAAAAGGGAGGAAAATAAGAGGAGAGAAGGCAGAAAATAAGAAATGATGATGGAATGATAGTGCTCAAAAGAAGAAGTAGTGAAAACATGAAAAGTGATGGCAAGGCCTGGTGATATGATAAGCAAGCTGAGAGATAGGCCTTATGGAGAGATATATACATACAGCTGAGAGGAAACACACACACATCGATATGCACATACACACATAAACACACACCTATATGCACACACTCATACAGACATATACACAACTTCACATACTTTAAGCTACAACTCACAGCATGTGACTGAAATGTAGGACAAGCAAGGACATCCTGCATCTACATCCATCTGAACACATTGTCTAAATAAGACTGAAAATCCTCCATCCTCCAAGCGTCACAAGCCAAGACAAACAAATACTTCCCGACGACTTCCACACAAACCGCCACCGAAGTATCTGAACACGTACCGGTGTCAGAAATGAACGCGTGGAACAGCAGGACGTCCTCCGCACTGGCATTGGTCAGGTCATCCAGCGACTGCAAAACAAACTGACAGCTTTAAAAGACAAACATCTGCGCCCCCCCTCCATATCATCCAAACATCTCAGCCGTTCTGTCCCAGAGTCTGACTAGGGGCTCTGTGTACTCAAGCGGGACACACTTGACAGCCAGTCAGGGCTTTGATTGCAGTCATTGGTGGGTTAAGTCAACAGAGGGGTTGGCATTGAAACTAAGATCACACAGACATACCAGATTTATGCTCCCAGTCGGAGAACCGTTGAAGGACTCTGGG
This sequence comes from Clupea harengus, assembly GCF_900700415.2. Lineage (NCBI taxonomy): Eukaryota > Metazoa > Chordata > Actinopteri > Clupeiformes > Clupeidae > Clupea > Clupea harengus. The sequence continues at coordinate 19,659,331 of NC_045170.1, forward strand.
GGGGAGACAGAGAGAGAAAGAGAGGATGAGAACAATTCGATACAACAAGGCTGCCCGCACTGCCTCTTCTAACGACACTCAATGGAGATAGCCAGCTGAAATCCATCTTTACATATGAACAACGACAAGTGCCAGGAGTTATGACTATGAACTCAGGCAGAAATCCCTGGGAGGAGGGGGGGGGGGGGATGTCAGGACCCCCTCCTTCCTGAATGGTGTCCCTCTCAATATATAATTGTAAACCTAACCATGCAATATTAAATAACATAATAATATGTACTGAAAGCACTTGTGCAAAATATAAATGGAAAAGAATACATTTTTAAGTCCACTGCCTGCTATCCCTAATCCCACCACCACACACAATAGCCCAGTATAAGTGTCTGTGGCTCAGTGGTGGCTGACCTCTGGTAAGTAGCTACTCTGCAAATGGTCACTTAAAACAGTGGATGTGTCAAACATGTTTCTTTACCTCTACCAGTAAGTGGAATAACACACATTTACATTTGGAACCAGACTGCTTCTTGTTCGCGCCGCTACCTCACGGGTGAACTGTCAACGAGGCGTCCATATTGTACGGGGCACCCCTGTCTCCTAATGCATGTATGCAAGTTTAATTCAGTTTAAGATTAATTATTTATTATTATTAATTATTTGGTGGCCCAACTGTCCATAACTTGTTTCGAGAATATCTTTTTGAAGAATGTTTGGTTGATTTAGTTGGGTTATTCATTTAAATATTTTATTCTGCTTTTAGAACTGTACTTATTTTGAGCTCTATGTTCTTGTAAAGCTACTTGTAAAGCTAAGACTCAGAGATTAGTCCAGAGACACATATGTAATGATTTTATAATGTATTTAAAACATTTGAACATGCTCACCCAATCAATGATCTACTATAGATAATAATAAGAGTTTCCTCTATATACATTTAATACAAGCACAACACCACTTTTGGCGACATCTCTTGTGTCCCCCTCAGGAATTGCTCTCGAGATATTTTTCTGTTTATTGTACCCCCCTTCCCCACCCAACAGTGAAATTAAATTTCTGCCCATGTCTGAACTAGCTCACTTTTCCCTCGTGTCCTAAATATGGGTCACTGGGCATTAGTCATGGTCATTAGGTCATGTGGAGTTTGCAACTCAGGAGAGCAATTAGCTCTTCATATTCTGGTGCCAAAACTGAGCACCATCAAAAAAATACTTCAGAATTCCTGGGCTGAAGTAGCTAGCATAGCATTGCCCATTGATATGAATGGGAGTGCTAATCTGTCTCCAGGTTTATATAACACCTCCATGAAGTGAACTCTCCTCACCTCCGTCTCCATCATCAGAGCCCCTGTAGCTGGGCTCCTTCAGCATGTCCAGCTCTGCCAGCATCCGCACGTAGAGAGGGTGCTGCCTGAAGGAGGGGTAGAAGCGCTCATCCCTCAGCATCATGTCATACACCTGCAGAGACAGAGACAGAGACACAGAGAGAGAGAGAGAGAGAGAGAGAGAAAGGAGAGGGAATGCAAAAGCAATATAAAAGAGAAAGAGAGAGGAGCGGGAATAAAAAGCAAGATAAAAGAGAGAGAGAGAGAGAGAGAGAAGAGGGAATGTAAAAGCAAGAGAATAAGAGAGAGACACAAAGATAAATAGAGAAACAGTGACAGAATGTGACTTACAAAGAATAAAAGATCAAATCCAACATAGAGCAACAGGCAAAAAAAGTCCATGACATTTGTGAAAAATCGGTCACACACACACACACACACACACACACACACACACACACACACACACACACACACACACACACACACACACACACACACACCTTTCTCTGGATATCATCAAATATCTCTGGCGTGGGATCCTCATTATTGAGTTTCTCTCCCAGCTTTTCAATTGAAGCTTCATCCACCTGTACTCTAGGAGAGGCCTGACGGAGAGAGAGAGACAGAGAGAGATACAGAGAGAGGGAGAGAAAGAGTGTGAGATAGAGAGAGAGATACAGAGAGAGAGAGAGAAAGAATGAGTGAGAGAGAGAGAGAGAAAGAGAGAAAAAGAGATGTGCAAGAAATGAGTACATACTGATGACTGAGGCCTCTGAGACGAGGATGTTTCAGCGTTGCTCTAATTGTGTCTCCTCTAATCCCCCCTAATTCCATCAGATACGGCTCTGGCTGATGGCTCAGCTGCCGCTGGAGGTCTGCCCTCTCTGACAGCCATGCTTCTAAAAGCACATCTGAACTCTGACAACCTGCTAGCGAGCTAGCTTCTCCACAGGGGGGAGCACAAGGTCAAGGCCTGGGGGTGCGGAGGTCAAATGTGCAAACCTTACACTAAAGGGACAGCACCGCTCTCATGACTTCTGAGAAGCACTCAGCTGTCATCTCTGCTGGTGAACACGACTAAGGGCCTTGGATTCAACCTGATTTAGTTTGGTTGACACCTTAGCTCTGACTGATACATCACTGTTTGTTTTACCATGCGCTTACCCTAATGTTAGTCGTAAGTTCAATGTTAATGTTAAGTCTTGTGCAAACCTTTGTAAGTTCTCATCCCCTCTCTAACGCTCCCTGACTTCAGACTTGTTCTCATGTGAACTTTAAAGTCAAAGTCAAAATATGTCAGTTCCTGTTCCACTAAACTTCTTTTGACAAGCTTTGTGGACAACGAATTGACACATGGCGACAGAACACAGAATATTAGAATTCTGCACATAATATTCTGTAACATGTTGGAAAGTATATACATACAAAAAGGAAGAAAGCAGTCATGTGTGTATAGATTATGAGTGCACAGACCTTGTCGGAGAGGTACTGCTCGTAGACGCCCAGCGCGGCAGCCTTGAGCAGGCCTTTGGTTTGGCTGCCCTGCTTCTTGCCATCCTGCTCCCAGCTCTGCATGACCTCCAGCTGCTGCTGCGCCGTCACCCGGTAGCCCTCCACCGTCAGCCAGAAGAACAGGTCTGCCTGCCCACCCATCTGCTGCATGTAGTCTGAATACAGACAGACAGAGAGAAAGAGTGGGGGAGAGAAAGAGAGGGAAAGAGAGGGAGAGAGAGAGAGAGAGAGAGAGAGAGAGAGAGAGAGAGAGAGAGAGAGAGAGAGAGAGAGAGAGAGAGAGAGTGTGAGTGAGTAAGAGGATGTACAGGCAGACAGGCAGACAAAGAACACAATGAACCAAAACAGAGAAAATTTGCACCGATGAGAAAGTAATGAGAGGATAGATCTACAAAGAAGAAAGGAAAGATCTACAAAGAGAAAAGGATATACAAGACAGAGCAATTGAAACAGACAAAGAAAGATTGTAATAAAGAGAGAGACAGAAAGAGGGTGACTAAAGGATAAACATGGCGTGTTGGCAAGGCACTAAAGCATTAACAGGGAGCAGCATGACAGGGCCGTGACCCAGATGGGGGGGGGGGGGGCTGTTCATCTGAGCCGACCCTGACAAGAAAATGACTGGTAACGTTTGGGCCACATCTGTCCCAGATCCGCAGCAGATTCTGCCAGATGCGCTCTCCAGTCAGCTGCAGTCCAGAGGACATGAGACACAGCCAGAGACACAAACACAGACACAGACAGAGGCAGCGGTCAGTGGGGCCGTCCTCACCCATGAAGAACTGCAGGGCGATGTTATGCACCAGGATGTGCTCCAGCGGGATGATGCACAGCTTCCCAAAGTTTGCCGCCAGCTTCAAGGCATCCACTTCCTGCGGGAACAAAGGTGAACTCAGAACCCCACACAAGAAACGCTGTGTGAAACATTAACAAAGTCAGCCCTGCTGTGGGTAAGGACCATGGCTTATGGAGAGATGATAGATAGATAGATAGATAGATAACTGATTTCTTTGGGTTCCTACCTTTCCTGATTGCAGCCTTTGTATCCTTGTTTCACAGACTTTCTTCACAAACAGTAAACTGTTGATTTGATTCTTGATCATATTTATGTCTACGGAAAAAGACAAGAATAGAGAGGCTACGGTTAGCAACTTGACAGCATGTCAAGGCAAGGCAAGTTTACTTATAAAGCACAATTCATAAATTCACAAATGAGCAGAATTAAGGAGTGGAAATCATTTCTTATGTTCAGAACTTAGGAATGAGTATCTGTGTGTGTATGTGTAATGCGGATACACAGTGATGTCATCTAATGTCTCCTATGGTATCCAGACAGCATAGGCAGTCACTGTTTGTGTGTGTGTGTGTGTGTGTGTGTGTGTGTGTGTACCATCTCCGGCAGTATCCAGCGAGCGCAGGTACTGCAGCTCCTCCAGGACTTTGTCCTTGACAGCCTCCAGCTCGAAGGTCTTGTCTGTCAGCTTCAGGATGGTCATGAAGGCCTCGTAGTTACAGCTGGAGTCCCTGATCTACACACACACACGGATTACATAATTTTTCCATCACACATGGCCCTGTAAAGCAGACCTTTCAAACTGGGACAAAGGGTTAAGATGACTGAGGAAGGTCAGAGTCCCTCGCATACATAACATGCGCGCGCACACACACACACACACACACATTATAATTCATGATTGACAGAGAACGAGGCAGAAGTAGGAGATTGGAGCAGTAACACAAACTGATGTTTGCACGCACCATCCATATGACTAACTGATTGAGATAATCCGGGTCACTAAGCTGGTTTATCAGGGGAAGAAGAACGCCTCTGGCAAGCACTTCCTGTTGGGACAGAAAACACAACACATGTATTTACATTCACCACTCAAAACCTATGAAACATATTTATTGAATTGACATGCATTTACTCTTTAACATTTCCATAGTAACAGCCCAGTACGTACTTCCTGTTGGGCAGGAAAAACAAAGGAAGTGATAAAACAAATCTATTACTTCATTTTTATCTAAGCACACAATTGCTTTTCTGTAGCAACAGCATATGTGCATCACTTTCATTTCCTTATCAATAGTAGCTCCTTGAAGTTCCTGGTTGACAAACAAAACATGTAGATCTGCATTCTCCCTGTGGAGTGATGTAATACGCTGCGCCTGGTTGTTTTTCATCCCTGTAGTACGCAGCCTGGTGCTGCAGGGACGCCCACGACTCACCCTGAGGAAGTATCGCATGTTCTTGTTGTGGAAGTCTCCCGGAGGTAGTAACAGATACAGCAGCACCTCACACAGGTCTCTGAGGAAGCCTAGATATAAAAACACAGACAGAAACAGACACACACACACAGAGCATCAGACACACACATGCACACACACAGACAGGTATCAGTGCGGAGCCCAAGGAGGAAGATGTTTCACTGGCGTGTGACGACAGCTTCGAAACAACCCTAAGGGGAGGACACACGTCTAGAGATCCATGTGCTTTTTCTCCTCCAACTCAGAAACTCAGCAGAGGAAAGGCAGGCATTCTTTTCTCAAGGGCCTGCTGACTTTGACCTGTCAGTTTTCACACATCCATACTGGTATTCTCATGATCAAAGCACAGCAGGGCTACACATTTGAGGGATATTCTCCACTGATCTTGGCTGACAGGACTCCTCATCAAGTCTTCAAACAGGCCCCTGCTATGTACCTGCACAGCAATAACGGCTTATGGCTTAGTTATGAGGAGCATGCAAGAGGCTGGCAGAAGACTGCTGTGCAAAGACTTGCTCCCGGATGGGGAGGAGTATAGTGGGGGGGTGCTGAAGAGTCTCTCCCTCTCACACACACACACACACACACACACACACACACACCTGCGCATGCACACACACACACACGCACGCACACCTGCACACACACGTGCGCACCTGCAGACACACACGCTCGCACACCTGCACCCACGCTGGCATACCTACACACACACACCTGCGCATGCACACGCGCGCGCGCACACACACACACACACACACACACACACACACACACACACACACACACACACACACACACACACACACACACACACACACACACACACACACACACACGCACACGCTCGCGCACCTGCACCCACGCTTGCACACCTACATACACACACACACACACACACACAGAGAGAGAGAAAGAAACACACCTTCTTCGTCTTTGGGGGAGGTGCACACCATGTCCCGGCAGATCTTCCTCTCCATTTCCACCTCCGCCTCGAAGAAGGACTCCAGCAGCTCCTCAGAGGACTCTCCTGCAGCAAGGAGACGGAGCAATCAGAGGACCATCACCAACATCATCATCACCATCATCAAAGTCATCCCCACTAAAATCATCCTCATCACCATATTACCTCACCACCCACTGCAGCTTAATTCATATCATCATCATTATCCTCCTCCTCCAATCACCCTCACCATAATTATCATCACATTAGCTCACCTCAAATCACCTTCACCATCCACAGTAGCATAATTGATATCATCAGCACCACTTCGATCATCATTACCACCTATTTCTAGAGACCTCACCCCTCAACAATCTGTTAACATGCTTCAACTCAAAGGGTGCCTATACCATTGGATAGCGCAAAGTAGCATCACGGAAACTGTACTGGTCACTGACCGACAGATTCATTAATTCATTCATTTTTCCTTATTCCAAACCACTGTGAAATCCAACAGGTATTATCTTATCGCATCTTTAAAATACATGACCTCCTTGTCCTTAGCAGCAGTCAGTCAATCAATCTTATCTTCATTCATTTATAAATGCATTCATTCATTCATTCATTCATTCACTGACATTTCAAAATGTGTAATACATAAT
>NC_045170.1:19671033-19683533 GCF_900700415.2 Clupea harengus
TGTGTGTGTGTGTGTGTGTGTGTGTGTGTGTGTGTGTGTGTGTGTGTGTGTCTGAAAATGTGTATGAGACTGTGTGTGCATTTGTCTGAAAGAGTGTTTATGTGAGACTCTTGCTCTGTGTGTGCGTGCGCGTATATATATGTGTGAAGGAGTGTCTGACACTGTGTGTGTGTGTGTGTGTGTGTGTGTGTGTGTCCCACTTACCCGCCAACGAAGCAGACTATGTAAAACGCCAGATAAAAGATTGCAAAGGGTCCGAATGTGATGAGGAAGAGCACGACTCCGAGACCCCCCCATCCCCAGACGGACAGACTGGCCTGAAAGAGACCACACACACACACACACACACACACACACACACACACACACACACACACACACACACACACACACACACACACACACACACACACACACACACACACAAACACACAAACACACAAACACGGGTTAACGGCGGTGCAGTGTCCTGTGAAACCTTGTGGCCCACTTGTGAGTCAGCGGGTGAGAGCCAACAATGTGAGGACGCAGATTCCAGATTAAACTGATGACACAAACACTCCCTGTCCCTGATGCCAAGATTGACGACAGGGGAGACAAACACTCTGTGCCGCGCGGCCGCTGCCAACCTTGAACAAGACACAGATTAAAGGATAGGGTGTGTGTGTGTTTGTGTGAGAGAGAGAGAGAGGAAAAAAAAAAAAACAGGGGCTGAGGTCAGCATTAACCCCCCTCTCAGAAAGCGTGGAATGTGTGTGTGCGCGCGTGTGTGTGCGTGCGCGTGTGTGTGCGTGCGCGTGTGCGTGTGTGTATGTGCGCATGTGTGTGTCTTGAGTATGATTATTTGGCCCAGTGAGAATGTGTGTGTTGATCCCAGGTCAGAGAGAGGTAACGATAGTTCATCAGCGTGTGTGAGTGAGAGCGAGACAGAGAGACAGAGAGAGAGAGAGAGAGAGAGAGAGAGAGAGATGAGGCACCAAAGAGAAGGAAGGGAAGACAGACAGGAAGACAGAGACAGGAATAGACACAGCAAGAGAAAGAGGTACAAAAGGTGTGAGACAGAGAGGGTGAGCATAAGCTAATTGATAAGAATTTATGTATGCATAAGATAGAGATAGACAGGGGGAGAGAGGGTGTATGGTAGAGGAGAGATTGAGAGAGAGCTGAGAGAGAGAAAGAGAGCTGAGGGAGAGAGAGAGAGAGAGCTGAGAGAGAGAGAGCGAGCAAGCGAGCGAGCGAGCGAGCGAGCGAGCACATTTAAAAAAGGCCCAGGAGCGATGTCTGGAGGAGAGCATGCATTTCCCATCCACCCGTTTCCTGTTATTGTCACAGCAGGAAGAGAGGGGAACTGGGCCGCTTGACTTTTACCAGCACTGAACAAACCACACACACACACACACACACACACACACACACACACACACACACACACACACACACACACACACACACACACACACACACACACACACACACACACACACACACACACACAACCAGTTTATCCACATCACACACAACTACTTCACCACATTACACACCAACCACACACACACAGGGCCAGATGTCACCTACACCAGAGACAGAGAATATGGACAATGATATAGCAGATTTATCTAGCTTAACTAACCTAAATAAAACTAGCCTATTTTTATATCAGTGGCCCACCTTCTCAAAGCCAACACATCATCAGGATCATCTTGAAACGGTCTCTTTTGAAACCTATGCTTTCAAGACAGAGGTCACTAGTCTGTGTGACTCTATTCACCACACCTCTCAGAGATAAAATACACAGGTTGACTTTTCACTCAGCATAGATAAGAGTCACTCTATCGACAGAGAGGCTGTATACAGACTCCACTCTGCTGCCAGTTAGACTGGGAACCCAAACACACGCCTTGATTAGAAAGGATCAGCAAAACTGATTTCATATTTGGGCTGAATAAATCTGTCGTTGTCTCTGAGACACCATCTCTAGGCAGTGCTGACAGGGTGAATCCAACTCTCCGGAGATGTGTCTAGAGAGTGTGTGTGTGTGTACAGAGTGTGTGTGTACAGAGTGTGTGTGTGTGTGTGTGTGTGTGTGTAGAGTGTGTGTAGAGTGTGTGTGTGTGTGTAGAGTGTGTCTATGTGTGTAGAGTGTGTCTATGTGTGTTTGTCTGTCTGTGTTTCTATGGTGGGGGGACTTGGCCCAGAGTAGGAAACTAGGGCGTTTTGGGGAGACAGCCATGTGATGTCCTAAAATCAACTCCTTTCAAAGGGGAAATCGGGACATCTTCACAGCCACGACTCCTCCCAAGCCCTTTGAGAGAGTTCACTGAGAACACTAAGGGACTATTCTCACTTATGGGAGTGGTGAACCGGGTCAAAGAGACGCATATTCCATACGCACAGATCATAAAGTATTCACAGCATGTCATAAATAAAATAAGAGTGAGGCTTAAACATGGGTGAGGTGGAAATCTAGCTTACAGCAGATTTCAATGGCAAGAGCTAGCCTACTTCTCACTTTGCTGTTCAATCCAAACTATTCTCAATGGTTTAAAAGTAGGCTGAACGTTTTTTCAAAGGTGCGTTAAGTTCACTCAGAGTACAAGACAACAAAAAACTAAAAACCAGAGCATGCAGACGCCGAATCGCTAGTTCTGTGGCTAAGCTTTGGCCCACCTGGGATGGGCTAACACACTACATTGTTTGCAGTTGACCATAAACTGCTGAACCGGTTGAGTGAAGAGAGATAGAGAGAGCAAAAAAAACAAAACTAACTAGACTGAGCAGTGACTCTATGGGCAAAGCCCTACTAGTGCATTCTGGGACAAAAAAAAACAAAAAACACCCAACATTCTAGAGGCCGGCCTCTTTCATAACAAGTTCCACACAATGAAGGGCTATTACTGGGGGGCAGGAAGGCAAACACTGTTAGTGTCATCTTCTGCTGTGTAGGCGTGCGAGTGAAAAGGCCCTGCTCCCGCCTGGAGCCACACCCTAAAACACTGTCCGTCATGCAGATCCAGGCACGACTAAAAGGACATATTAGCCTGGCTGCCCACGTAACATAGCAGCTTTATTTTGGTCATGGTTATCTTTCCAAGGCCGGCACTCTCCAGCGCCTATTTGCATTGCCTATTTGCATTCGGTCATTTCACAGATGCTTTCCAGTGTGCGGGTTAATGTACGAGCTTACGGTTTCCAGCGGTGCTTACACTGCATGGAAAACAAGGCCATGACCTTGGCACTGTAAGGCGCCACGTTCCCAGGTAAGAGTACAAACACACAGACACACAAGGACACACACAAGGACACACACGCTTGACACATCACAGAAGCCATTCTTCCTCATCCTCTTCTCCTCCGCTCCCGCTAGGGCTCTAAATATTTACACAAGTCCAAAGGACAGAGAAAGAAGCCTCGGCACTGCCGCCAAGATGGCCTTCTCTGGTGTAATCACAGCGCGCTGTTTACAGGCTTTGGACTTGAATAGAAAATCAGATTCCATCTCCTGGACAGGTCAGTGCTGAGGGAGAGAAGACAGAGGGCCTTTCCCACTACCACGCCGTCACGGAGTGTTAGTCTGTCTGTAGTCACACTCACGGCCGCAAAGGGCACTCTTAATGGGGTAGGGTGCGATACAGCGGCAGACTTTAAGATGCCCTCGATGGAAAAAGGAAACTGACATCAGAGTCGTTTTCAATGGCTGTAATGGAATAATGGTTTTGCAAATTAAAAAAATCTGTCTCGTAACTTTTGTGAGGCTTTGGCTGAAGATAACCTGTGCCAAATTTGGAGAATATAAAAATTTGTGGGCCCTGAAACGTTTTAAATGTTTTTGATTCAATCCAATATGGCAGCCACCCAAATTTGGTCGACGTGATGGGTTGTCCTGTTTTTGGGTATCTCCCAAGATGCCACCACACAACACCCACTTTTTCCGGATACCTTTTGATGTTTTGGTCTTATAAAACACATGCATCAAACAGTTGCTGGGATATAACATCACTTCATGTTTGCCAGCTTTGCCGTTGATTTCGATTGGATGTAACAGGCAAATCTAAAATCAATCTAGTAACTGTTGTGAGGCTTGCTCTGAAGATCATCTGTAGCAAATCTGGTGAAAATCTGAAGGCCCAGGTGAAAGGCCAAGAGTGTGTGACATGTCCAGTGCACGGCAAACACACAAAGACAGACAGAGGGTGCCCCTGGAGGAATGAGGAAGCTGGAGGAGGTGGGGGACAGGGTTGGGGTGACAGGAAATCCCACCTTCTACCACCCCATCGCGATGTTTGGATGAGGTCAACCTGAGGTCACCTCTATGAGGGGTAGTTGCACCTCCAGGAAGAGCTTCTGATACCGCATATGTGGGCAGATAGATGGGGGAGATAGATGGGGGAGATAGATGGGGGAGATAGAGAGAACTCCTGGATTACCACACACTTTCTTCTTCATAGTGCAAAAAAAAAAAAGTGGAAGAGGGGGGGGAGACGAAGAAAAAGGAGAATAAAGGGAAAGCCTGCCAGAGGAGTGACTCATAGACTCATCTTCTGGAGAGAGGCAGACCGTGGGTGTTTCTCTCTCTCTCCGTTCGGCTTCCCGGCGAGCTTCTCCTGTGGCGCGATCGCAAGCTCATCTCCCACTTCAATCGACGGCCCCTGTCAGTGCCTGAGCGCAAAGAAATTTGCTTGTTCTCAGTTTGGTCTTTCCCTTTGCCTGCCTCTAGCAAGGCTAAAGATGCAAGGAAGTGAACAACGGCATAAGAAACACCCCCAGGACAGGAAAACACTAAAATACTGTAGAATAAACAACTACAAGTCCAGTACTGTGGCTCATAAGAGTGAGATGGTGAACAAAAACTAACGTCACTGAAAACAAAATGATGGAGGACAGAACAGCCACAGGTCCACAGAATTCAAGTCCAGAGTCCAATGTCACCCCAAGCCATACTAATAAAGAGCAGACACTGATATGGTTTTCCTGCCATGGATCAATGCTGACCATAACGCACACAAACACACATTAAACATGAGAACAGCGCCATAGCAACTCCAACTCAGAAAAGAAGTCGGAATATGTGCTCCGAGGAATTAGAGCACATCCATGATAAATTGAGAATTTTCTTCTCTGACATTAAAGTTAATGCGCTTAAGTTAGTTCTCTGTCTACTAGCAAGTAAAGTCAAATCCGATTGTGGTAAGGTTTGGGACTGCAGACAAGACAGCATGACACATGGCGTTTTCAGTGATGCGAGCTCACTCAAAGTGCAACCCTAGGGGACAGCATGAGAGTGAGTGAGGTCTGATACACTTGATCGATGTGTCTGGAGGACCAGCGCATCAATAGCGCACACTCTCAGACACATAACTCATCCTCCATCCATCACGAAGCATCCTCCGAAAGCAAGGCCTTGTCATCTGTGACGGTGCATTTTGGGAGCTCGAGAACGACAACACCCAGCAAACAGTTTATGACCCCCGATGTCCAGGTGCTGATGATACTCACCCATTATGTTAAGGGGAATATAGCTCTGATTGAATGGGATTTCACCAAAAAAAAGAAAAACGGCACCCAGGCCAGTCTTGAAAGCACCACTGGATGAAACTTCCAGGCTCAGTCAGATGACCTTGTCCTCACATCAACCTTGCCATGAGTGTTTTGCTCAGTCGCTCCAGGAAAATCAAACTATATCCGTATCAAAACTTTCCATTTAATCAAAGAGCAAATGGTAACTGTAGGTATATCCGAATCACGACTGTGTGTGTGTGTGTGTGTGTGTGTGTGTGCGTGTGTATGAGCGTGTGTGTGTGCGCATGTGTGATCGCGAGAGAAAGATCTGGTATGTGCTGGTTGTGTTAGTGCAAGCATGAGTGAGGTGTGTAATTATGTAGGCTATGTATAGTTATGCTCAGAGCGTACATTGGAAACACAATAATAAAGCACTACATCTCGATATAAACCACACACACAAGTGAACCTCTTGGCTCTCCACAGGATGCAGCCAGTAAAAACAGATGGCCATAAGTACCCATTCTTTTTATGGCCTGCATATCCCACAATCACACCACTTCCACACTGTAACACATTCGTGTATTTGGAGCCCTATGGTCAATGGAGACCAATGGGGACATGGACTGCTCAGACAGGCAGAGCCGGTTCCGTTCCAAAGTCAGCCTCTATCTCGGCTGGTTAGGCCTATTACTCCCGAGCCGTTGGTCACGTTCCATGACCTTCAGTAATCTGAGAGGAGACTTGCGTTATCTGTCCAGCTTACTTATCAACCTCCGGTCTAAACGTGGCTCTGTGGAAAAACCCACCAGGCATGTATACCTGGACACAAGCAAGATTTCAGGGAGTGGTGTGTACGTTCAGAGACATAACATGTTTTTTTTTCTCCCCAGATAAAGAATATGCACAGAGTAGAAAACTATCTTCACTCCCCATGGATTTAGCTTGTTTAATAAATGATAGAGATATTCTCCTTATTCAGGGCCAGGGTTTACCTTCACAGGACAATGCAGTGAAAGTATCGTACACTGAGAGAACAAGGAGAGAGTTGTCATTTGAAACGCCGTCTCATTGTATCGGTTACACAGGTCTTAGCACTGCTAAGAGGGCCTTGGGTTAGCTTAGCGGTTGAGCCGGTGTAAAAACACTTGCAGGGCATTGAGGTGATCCCCCTCAATGGTGATCCCCACATGTGTTAGCCTGGAGCAGCCATTCACCAACCCCATCCCCTTCCTCATGAAGCCACCTCTAGTTAATGCCCTACGGGGACAGGGTTGGGAAGGGTAGGGTGCTTTGAGCTGGAAGTTGTGAGCTTGACGGAGATTGACATGCCTGTCTTTGGTGGCAACAGTGCTTTCAGTTCCTCTGACCGGAGAAGTCTTCCTGGCCACAGCACACGTGATTGCCTGCCTGTGGGCCTTCTGCTGTCCTTAAAGTCTGCTAGTCATCGTCCCCAGTTGCGGGGCTATTTCTGGAGGCTCTGAGCTGTGCTGAGGACAGGCATCTCTCCCTAAAGGGTTAAAGGTGGACCGCGTAAGCCAAATCTCGTCTATGGCTTCTCAGCGCCCTCAGTCTTGTAAAGATGCAAGCAACTGGAATAGCACTGGCGGGTTCCTATTGTAAAACAATGACCCACAGACAGCCGACCTGATCCACCCTGTTATTAGTCCCGAAATTACAGGTTCAGAAGACAAAACACTGTCACCCTTGTTGTGCGTCACCTATCTGGACATACCAGTTTGAACAACCTGAACCAGTATACTGATGTGCTAACTCAGTCTAGCTTAGTATTGTCCCAGTGGCGGCACATACTCCAAATACCAGTGCCAGACCATTTCCAGCCCCAGGATGCGAGGCGAGTGAGGTTGAAATGCATCAAGTGGCACGCATCTCTGCACATGTTATCTGCACACGTCAATGAAGAATTGAAAAATGACAAGTGACACGGCAAATTCTTCGCTTCCTCGTTCCACAATGGACACAAAACCAGCAGGCCCTTCTGCACAGTTCCACTGAACCCTACAGGAAAGTCAGGGCACTCTGGTCACCGACTCATAGCTTCTTCCTCTGACGCATGTCTGATAAGCAAGGCTGCCTGGTAGCTTCGTCCAAGCTTTGATTAAGATCCACTAATGAGCTTTGGATGTGCATGGCACACACTTATTCTACGCCTTTTATAACTGCAACCCTAAATACAGATCTACCTAAATCCACCCTTCAGATAACTCCCTTTACGTGCAGGTGGGCACTAAAAGCTCAATTTACTGGGCAAATCTTAATGCATTTTCTCAAATAAACGTGCACAGTTGCAGTGATCCCCTTTCAACTGACAAATGTGAACATTTATGTCTAGAGGTAGGCCACAATGAATATGAGTTATGAAGGTGTGTCCACACTCGTTTAGACTAAAACTTTGTATGGTGTTAGTCTTGTACAATTACAAGGCTATAGGTGGCAACATCAAGCCTACTCTATGAAGACTTTAGGCCCAATTTAACAGAAAGAGTCTGTCTCTAATTTAACAGAGTAGTAAAAGCAAACAAGAGCGGAGAAGTGGAGGAATGTGAAGAGCGCTTCTGTAAAATCCAGCTACCACTATGTGAAAACCGGCCATTCAGCCCAGAAAGAGAACCGGTGACAGCTGCGCGTGGAAAACTGAGTGATGTTTGCTCACCGGCCAAGTGCATCCGTGCAATGAACCGCCACACATACCTAGCTGACAGGTCTTACGTTACACACGAAATGGTAGGAGTTCAGCAGAGGCTAACAATGACATATTCAATAGCAAGTTAACACAGGCTGCAATACGACTCGGTGTTTTGGATGTGCGCATCTGCTTAAATTAATCATTGTGGCCAAGTATAACAACTAAGCCAATCCGGGTGGCTCGTGTATTCGGAGAAAATTACTGTTTCGCAAACAGCTCCAGTGTACATGAAGGGACGGTGTAAAATAAAACGCCACGTAGATAATTGTCGACCTGGGGCAAGACGAAGAGTTCAACCCATTTATCACCAAATCAAACACTAGCCAGCCAACACCTATGAGTAGCAAGTTGCGCTCATCTCGTCTAACACTGTAAAAGCACAATTTGTGGCTCAATCAACACGTTAATAATCAAACCAAGAAGGCTAATTTAGGATGTTGTTGCATTTGAAGGTAACAGCATAAGCTCATCGAATTAGCAGTGTAATCCCAGACTGAGCAACCAAATGCCTCTTCAAAACATAGCCTGTCTGGGCTCTGTCCTGTGTTTACCTGTTAGGTTGGTAGCTAGCTAAGCTAGCTAGCATTAGCCCATAGCGAACACTGTCTTAGCTGACTAGCTAGCTAGCTAGTTGTACTGTCACTACACAACGGAAAACAAACTCAACATATAGCAGTCAATGACACAGCAGACTTACCTCTGCAAACATTATTTAAAACGTTGCGGCACTAGTTCTTCAGGCTAACCCCACCACATTTTATCACACGTTACGTCGCTATTTTCTCGTTTAAAAACTGATAGGTTTCCAGAGTCCGTATACTCTCCGGATAGTCGCCATATTGCTAGATTTACATCCCCTACTCTGACAGTCTCCAATGATTGGACCATTGGCTATGACGCAAGGGACATACCCGTGACTAGGGGCGTTTTTTTACTCAACAAGCGTTCAGCGCATTCAACACTGATTGACCCAAATTAAGAATTGAGATGGTTAAAGATGATATTTTGTGTTACAGAAAACAGTAGTTGATACATTCTTTATAGCGGCAACATAGTGGTCACGCTAATAGACGTATAAGGTAGATTACAACAAATAAGGGCATTGTATATGTTTTTCTAGAATAACATTTGTATTTCTTTAGCAACCAAAAGAACACTGTTTTCCGAAATGCCATAACCATGTTCCTCATAAAACAATGCAAACATTATTTTTATTTTTATCTTTTTAACAGTATGCATCTCAGTCCTTTAATCAAGTGGAATATTCACTGTAAACCCACATTTGTATCTATTCAATCATGGTAAGGCTGTGCTTTTTTGTCATAAGTTATTAATAAGAAATGGTTGGCTACAATTGTAGAGGCTTCCATAAGCCTCTTCAATATTGTAGCCTGCAACAATCATGCCCAAAACACTTCTGCACAGACTCGCCTATGTTCTTTACAGAAGGGTGGTTTACTTCCTCTTATGGCAGAAACTTAACTTGTCTTATCTCAGCATCTAACACTGAAGTCATGTGGTGACCCTGTTGTTTGCCGAAAGGAGAAAAAACAAATTGGCATTGCAGTACATGGACAGGAAGGCTATAATCCCGTCTCTATGCAAGGCCAGTCAAGGACAGAAAAGGCCTACCTGTCTCCAGCTGGATAAACACCCAACCGGGTCAGTCAGAGAGCCGTGGTGCAGACTCACATGATCCCAGTCGTTCAATAGTCCACGGTTGCCTGCTGTCACTAGGTTCCCCATTTGATCAGCAGAGCTGTATTATCATCCAAATTGCCCTCTCATATTTCTTCCGTGCATCACAGCCACTCCGGGTGTGTATCTGATAAGCACCCTATGCCGAGAGCAGGACTCTTGTGGATCTGATTCATCCCTCTCGGCTCAACACCCAGCTGACAGTCAGTAGGTCTAGTTTGGATAGTTTATGCAGCGTTTGTATGATCACAAGACAGAGTGAACTCTGAGCCTTTTCCCTCTTGACTTATAAACCTCAATTGCCGTTATGGTTAGTGCACATATATCACCTGTGGCGCTATTGTTATGTTTCATGTTGCGTTGAGGAGAACCTTTAATATACGCCAGTGAGACCCTCCTTCATATGAGCCTTTTACTGGGCAATTTTGTTCCTGCTTAAATTTGCTGTCGTGTATGTATAGGCTACGTGATTGAATGAAAAAGTCACACTGACTGATGGACAAGTGTTGTTTCCCCCGTGCAGAACACTAGTAGGCAATTTAAATTTGAGAGAGCGTTTTTTATGAAGCATATTTCAATGTGTGGAGAAAATGCGATAAGCATTTGTGGACAGCTGCAAATAAAACTCACTCATAAAAATAAAAAAGCTCAATTGATCTAAGACAGGTTAATCTTCAGCCTGACTGAGGTATGTAAACCACCGCGATTGTGTTTATTGTGTAAACGATATTATTATGAATCCTGTCCATTGTGTTGCTATTTTTAGTAAGTACTTGTGTCGCCAGAGGCAGCGGTAGCATTTAACATTCGCTGCAGTTTGTCTGAAAGCTCGTCGGTCTCCTCTCCCTCTAAAGATGAGATGAAGATGTCTGTGTGATTTGAATTACGTGTGGATTTACTACAGTGATGTATTTAACTACATAAGGTGTAATAACTCACCGCGAATCCCGGAAAGGGTAAGTTTAA
Organism: Clupea harengus; assembly: GCF_900700415.2. Taxonomy (NCBI): domain Eukaryota; kingdom Metazoa; phylum Chordata; class Actinopteri; order Clupeiformes; family Clupeidae; genus Clupea; species Clupea harengus. The sequence continues at coordinate 19,681,901 of NC_045170.1, forward strand.
CATTGCTATTTTCGTGTACAATGTCCACGCAAACACGGATCCTGATAGAATCCATTTTTAACCGATACACATTGTTTGGTAACGCTTTGATAAACTATCAACAATGCGCGACCATGTATAGCCTACATCTCTTGTTAGTTCGTTGTCCACGGATAATTGTTCAGGAAACGTTATAGGAGCACTGTGAATTCAGTTTCCTCTGTCCATACTGTCAGAAGAAGACCGAGCAAATCTTTGCCATTTGTTTATCAAAGGTAATTGTTGGAAGTATACACATATCATTTTCCTTGATTGGTGCCATTCTATGACATAAGATACAGCATTCTTTGCTTTGCCTGTAATGCAAAATATTCGGAAAAAATTAAAACATTTCAATTCATTTGTGCTTGTAGCTTGCATTATGTTAGGAATAAGTTGCTCTGGAGCATACCCACTAAATGACAATAATGTATTCGGTTCAAAGTAGATCAAGTTAGGATTCTGAAAATATTTGTGTCGTTTGATACATATTGAGCTGTTCGCGCATGCATGGTAACAGGTTAGTATCATGCATCGTCTCCTCGCCGTCCTTCCTCCACTGGGAAAACATCGCTGCGCTAAAAATAGAACTGATACCATCTACTGAACACATACACGACCTCTGCGCGAAACGTGAGCGATGCATCAATTGAGGTTGAAGCTACGGACTCCATTCCAAAACAGTTCATCATCATGCAATGTAAATGTCGCCTTCGTGACTGTACATATCTGAATGTTTAAGGAGGGAAAATCTATTGGACGTTTTGTACACAGTGGACGGACATACATACACACGCACACGCACCCACGGTTCTCCGTGGATAGGTGTTATGATCAGAACTATGTCAGTCTTATTGCTTCTATAGGTGTCACCCTATAGGTTTCAGTGTGCATTTGGAGTGAGTGTAAGGGTGTGTATGAGTTGGGAGGGAATCATAGGTTGGTGTACATGTATGCAAGTGTGTTCATCTATGAACAATCAGTTATACATGCTTAAAGTGCATCTACTCTTTGCTTCATAGGGCACCGTCATGTTGGCAGATAAAGGTTCTTGTGCATATGTGTGTGTGTCTGTCTGTTTATACACATATATCCATCTGCAGGTGAGTGTGTGCGTTTACTCTGCGATAAATCCATGCGGTTGGAGCCCCCCACTCCTCACTGGCAGGGAGAAGACTTCACCACACTCCATCTCCTCACTGGGGCCACCTCCACCCGACAACCATGACCTCACCTGAGCCTACAGGTAACCCTTTGGACGCCACCCGCCTCTTCCTCTGCATTTATGCGCCCACCCCACCCACCCACCCACTGCTGTACAAAACCCGCTACCGCTGCTCTTTTCATTTCTCAACCGTTCTCTTTAGCTGAGGGAAGAGCTGTTTTGAGGTCAGCAGGTTGTTTTTTTGTGACAGTGGGTGTATTATATTTAGATCCCTGGTCTCTTCCCGGGGATGTCTGAGAGGGCTCTGGATGTGTTCTTGGCAGGCCGAGGCAAGCAGATGGATGCCCACGCCAACAGGGCACTCGCTGGGCCTTCTTTTGTTGCTTTAGTCCTCAGGTCTTCCAGCTCCTCCAGCCCAGCCTGCCACTCAGGGGAGCATGAGGCACAGTG
>NC_045170.1:19688533-19708533 GCF_900700415.2 Clupea harengus
GTCTGGCCTGGGCTATTTCTGGGCTGGGCTGGCCCGGGTGCTATTCCTGTCACCTGAGAGAGAGGCAGAGAGAGAGGGAGGGAGGGAGGGGGTAGAGAGAGAGAGAGAGAGATGGAGAGAGAGGCAGGGTGAGAGAAAGAGAGAGAGAGGGAGGGAGGGAGAGAGCGCAGGGCTGCAGCACATTCATATGCTAATGAGTCTCTGAGCCTCCATCCATCCAGTAGCACTCTTTGCGAGAGAGAGAGAGAGAGAGAGAGAGAGAGAGAGAGAGAGAGAGAGAGAGAGCGAGGGAAAGAGAACTCACAAAGGAGAAGAAGACAGAAATGATTCACATGATTCACAGAGGAAGAGACAGACCCCGGCTATAGAAGTGGAGACTGACAGATGAGACAGAAACAGACAGAGAGAAACGGGAGGGGAAAAGGACAGAGAGAAACTACGGCATTCATAAAACAGTTGAGAAGGTGGAGAAATTCTGAAAGAGAGAGAGAGAGAGAGAGAGCATAAAACTATTACATTCACAAAAGGGGGAAGGGAGTGAGTGAGAGAGAGAGCTAGATGAGAAAGACAGAGCAAGAGTGACGAGTGAAAGACAGAGAGAGAGAGAGGGATGCAGAGGAAAGAAGTGGGAGTGCTCCTTATCTTGTCACTCGAGGGAGACCACTAAGGGTTAGACGGCAAGAGAGAGAGAGAGAGAGAAAGAGAGAGAGAGAGAGAGAGCTCTCTGCTTCTCACATGGTTGCACAGCAGGCATTTCCTCTTGTCTTAAGCCGCGCACAACTCTACTGGGATCTACGGCGAGCGAAAATAAAACTGGGATACATCGTCCTCCCCGCGGAGTCTCGGGAAGAACCAGCCTGTGAACGCGTTGGTGTGTATTTGTGCAAGAGAGGGAGTGTAAGATACAAAAGTCAGAGAGACAGAAAGAAGGAAAAGAGTGAAGAGTTGGAGAGTGGGACGAGCCCTTGACGAGTCGACTTTGCCCGGTTGGACTTGTCGGCGTTGGCTGAGGGTGAGCGGACGCCCGGTGAAGCATGCTGCAGACCATTTACGAGAGCGAGTCGCGCATCCCCTCTGACTGGCTGCGGAAGATCTTGGATGCGCACACCATGCCTAGTAGTGTCATTGGCACAGGTAACGGTGATGAGAGATAACGTCTCTTCTCTTTCTATCGTTCTACTTCTTCCTCTTTCTCCTCCTCTCTGTGTTCTTTCTTTCTCTCTCTCTCTCTCTCTTCATTGCTGTCTGCCATTTGCAGCCATTTCCTGTTCCTCTCAAACTCCTGTTGCTCTTCATTCATTCAAGCTTTAGTTAGAGGTGTTGTCATTGTTGCTGTTGTTTTTGTTGTTGCTTTCATCTGTGAGGGAGAGCGGCAGCCTAGGGAAGAGTACCGAGAACGCAACAGTGTTGTGTGCAGTGCAGGGTCAGGTACGACTGTAACGGGCTTGTTGATCTACGCACGCTTGGAAGAGGAAGCTGAATCACTTCCTGCCTTTTGTGTCTTTGATGTTTTGACGATATTATTTTTTTGTTGTCAAGTACATCATGGCAACGCTGGAAAATACTGGAAGAGCGGATGTTTGTGTGAATGTGACACACGGGGCTTGTCCTGTGCAGATGAGTGTGTGATTCAGGTGTATATGCTGGGAGGGGGCATAGGTTGGTTTCATTGTGTGTGTGTGTGTGTGTGTGTGTGTGTGTGTGTTTCCATGGTCTCTGAATTCAAATAGGTCATCTCCACGAAGTGTGTGGAGGCTGTGTTTGTTTTTTGAGTGGGAATAAATAGGGATTAGTGCAGACTAGGGCAGTGTGCTCATCCTTTTAGTCAATGCTCTCAATCAGGCAGGATCTTCTTCCTCCTTTCCACTCTCTCCATCTTTATCTCTTCCTCTGGTTCTCCCTATCTCACACTCTCACTCTCTCTCTCTCTCTCTCCTAGTTTATTTCTCCCTTCTCATCCCTCTCCCTCCCTCCATCCCTCTCAGTTAATGACATCTCACTGTAGTGCCACTTCTATTCTAAGCGCGCTTGAGCTGACACCAGAGAATGATACAGAAGTGTGTTCATTCGTGCTCTAATCAATCAATCTTTGGAAAGAGCCCTTTCAATCCTTCAATGTGACGCAATTGATCCACATTTCCTTTTTTTCTCTCTCTTTACTTTCATAAAGCATTCAACACCAGTCTAGACTCAGAGAGAAGGAGGAAAACCTTGACACTGCACTGGCCTCCAAATATCTTGGCAGGGGAACTTTTGTTTATGGCTCTAACCTCTGTAAAATGTTTCCTGACGCACAGCCAAAGATAACATCAGTGTGTGAGAAAATGGCTACATGCCTCCCGAGTGTACGACAAAGTGCACTTGTTCCTTTAAACTTTGACTAGTTGTATTGTTTTCAGGGATCCTTTCGGCTGTTGAAGGATGGATAGGTGCCGGCCTTGATTCCTGTGAGCAGGAGGATAAGAGAAGGCGTAGGGGCCTAGATGTGTTGTTATCCCGGAGTGTCCCTACTGTTGTTGGACATGAGGTCACTTGCTTTTTCTTTGAGGTTAATACCAAGAAGGAGCCAATGAGTCAAACATGGGAGTTTTGTTTTAGTTTTTGAGTTCATTGTGTAATCTGTACGGAAAGACTGAAAGACGCTCCTCAGGCAAACAGCTCAACGGGCAGCGTCAAGTCAGAGCTCTTCGACGCTGGTCGCCAGTCGCCGGTCACACTGGGTCTTCCCTGCTGTGCGCGGCGCATTGTGACTCACCCCGTCCACTTTAACAAATGACTCAGTCTCTTCTCTCTCTCTCCGCTCATCGGCAGCGGGCCGGCGCTGAATGTGTCACATTGTGTGGGGCGAGAAGAGAAAGGTTAACCGAAAGAGCAGCTCGTGGGTGGGTGGCAGGCTTCCCATTAAAGGTTACTTTTTCACAAGTCAAACGCATTGAGACAGGAGGAACCCCTACTGACCTCTGAGAGGAAATGATCAGAAGTCCTCCAGAAATAGAGGATGAGTGGCTGTATTAACACATAGACGGTATCTGTGTATCTGTTTCAGTATCTGTCAAAACCATAATGCTGCTCCAGTGGGTGGGGTGCGTGAGTGTGTGTGTGTGTGTGTGTGTGCGTGTGTGTGTGTGTGTGTGTGTGTGATTGTTTGTTTTGCATTGTTTTAAAAATGAAAACAATGTGAAACATAAAAAACTATAATTGGTTTACGGTTGCTGCAGCTTCTGCACATTTATGCACAATGTTTCATGCACAGCGTTTTTCACCGGCTTGGTGACTTCGATGAAGCAGTGGCTTGTGGTTTGTGGGTTAGGGTTTTTTTATTTTGCATGTGAAATTGAGAGACCTTCCTTATTTAAATCCGTCTAATCCGGCGGCAGTAAACGCAGGCTGGAAACATGCGTGACTGAGGCAGGCTGTTTACCCCCCCTGAGTTCGGCACCGTGTACCCCAGTCCGCTCTGTGGACGTGGCCCGGCGAGTGTTATTGGCCCAGAGCGCAAGAGAAGCTGCTCTATTCTTGGGCCTCGTTATTTTGGGCTTAAAGCATTAGGGGCGCTAAGATTAGCCTTGGTTATCATTCCGTCTGAGTTAACTCCTAATATAACTGCGCACCGGAAAGGGCTTATTTATAGCGTTCAGAGACTTTCTTCTTTTCTGTTCATCTGTTTCACCAGTCACTCACTCACTCACTCAACTCACTCGCTCGTTCATTCCGCCCCTGCAAAAACACAGAGCAGCCAAGCAGATCTGTCACATTAAGATGTGAAAAGATATGCGTCAGTGGATGCGTGTTTGTATGTGTGTGTGTGTGTGAGAGAGAGCGATTGTGTGTATGTGTGTGTGTGTGTGTGTGTGTTTGTGTGTTTGATTGTATGCTCGAGGAAGATACTGGGTGGGTTGGACAGCGCTCGCATTGCATCATGGGAAAGGGAAGATTCTATAATGCGTGATTGACTAAGGGTTAACATACATCCTCTTCTGCGCTGAGAAAAGTTATGAAGCAAGCCGGCCAAATACAGACGGCGGCTGACCGAACCTGATCTGACAGCGCCGACAGCCCAGCGATTTTTGGCTGTCCAGACAGAGCGCTTGGAGAAATGTGGGTGTGCTTGAACTGTGCCAGAAAGAGAGAGAGAGAAAGTACCACGCTAGATTGCATTTTGGACTCCCCTCCGCGCACCCTTTCCCAGAAAGCCACTCTCAGAGCACATGAGAGCATGCGTAGTCACCTTCCTGTCTCTCCCACAGGTCCATCTGACCCCCCCCAGCCCCCAGCCCCCAGCCCCCAACCCCCCCCTCGGTGTTTCTGTTATGATCAGGGCAGGGATCACATGCTGGGCCTCATTTATTTGGGCTGACTGCTGTGTTTCTGTTTCAGTCCTCGTGGCTCTTCAGGGGTGGTGTATTCTGGGCCGGGGGCCTATGGAGTCTAGGTGGCGGGAGTCATGGTGTGTGTGTGTGTGTGTGTGTGTGTGTGTGTGTGTGTGTGTGTGTGTGTGTGTGTGTGTGTGTGTTTGTGCTGCTTGGAGTAAGGAGAGGCTGGAGTTATTTTACATAACGGCTCCAGGGAGATGCTGCTTATAGTCCATGTGTGTCAGCCACACACACACAAACACAGAGATACTAAATATACAAAGCTGTAACACATACGCGCACATGCGCGTGCACACACACACACACACACACACACACACACACACGTATACACACTCATATCACATACACATAACCATAATGCACACACATACACACTCACACACAGGGATAAAGGACACACAAGCGCCTGGAGGTTGACAGTCACACAGAATGAATACACACAGACACACAAACACACACACACACACACACATATGCCCAGGCACTGAAACTCACACACGGTGCGCACATACACACACTCAGGGGCAGACACACACACATATCCAGAGGTTGATTTTCACACACACCACCGCACAGTAGCACAGACAGAAATATTAATTTGGGTGTGCCTGTGGGATATAAGAACCACAGCAAAAACTGATCTGTGGATCAACCATAACAGTTTTTTTATATTTATTTTTAGATCTCATTAAAAAATGATTCTGATTATTTGCCTACTATCAGTTTCATGCATTGTATTGGTAGCAGGCTACTGATTGTGTTTGCTGTTGCTTAGCAACATGTGATAGTTTCAAGAAATTAGGTGGCAGCGGCAGGCTGAGGGAGAAGCAAGCTGCACCATTATTTCTTCATTTAATGCTACAACGATTTCCTCAAAAGGATAGAACAACTGTTGCATAAAAGTGATGTCAGACCTGGACTTCATTGAACATGCAACAACATCACATCAGATTTTCTATAAGCAAAGGTAACCATACAACTAATAAGATGGCCTCAAATCTAGACGGCTCTTTTCTGACAGCCGTTGGCTGTTCCTTTTGCTTAATGCATGGACTCTTTAAAAAAAACGTGTCCAGATTCAGAGATTTCATTTGACAACTTTGCATTTTTTTTATTAAATCTCTAGCTAGCTAGTTTGCCATGATCTGTCACTGAACTTTCAAGTTTCAAGTGACAGGAAGTCTTTCTGTCCATTAGTCTATTGTTTCATATTCATTTCAATAGTGTAGTTCAGTACTGCTCAAAGTCTGAGAATAGACCCCCTAACCCTCCCCCTGACTCCCACATCTACAAAGGGTATCTGTTCAAGCGAACCTTTTATTTTTAAAAGTACAGAATAAATACAAATATATGTATGTATGTAATTATATGTAAGTATATAATTATATATTAATTGTAATAATTAAAAATGTGTAGAAAAATGTAAGACTGGGACTTCAGACTAGGATAAACTGACCCTACCTTCTTTCGTAGGCCTATCTGTGGAGACATGTAAGCCTAGTTATTTAGATGCATTAAGAAAATCTCCTTCAGATAAAAGAACATAGTTATCCTTTTTCTGCTAGCGTTGAAAACAGATTTTATATCTATTGATTTGGAGAGAACAATGTCAGCACAGTTCACCAATTGGCCTATTTGTAAGATCTTTATGAAATTCTTAATCCACCGCCTTGGCTAGGCTACGTAATGCTAAAGCTTTGCACACTGTCACATCTTTGTTTCAATTCATGATGTGGCTGCGCTGTAGCCTAATGACGAAGCTCCTAGCAAGCTAATAGTATGGGAACCCAATAAGGGGTGTCTGGACATGTTATTGTAGTCTCCTGCACGAAATCATAGATTTTAATTAGGTTCTTCTCACGGAATTGTCGTTGCTGTGGACTAACGTAATCGCTAGTCCTCGGGGCCCCTTCCAGCTCCTGTTGTGACGCCCCTGGCTGGGTGTGCCAGCTTTCGAGTTAGATGGCACAGGCACACCCGCGGCTATGCTAGCGCAGCACACACACACACGCAAACAGAGGGCCTGGCGCACACACGCAGTACAGCTCACAGTTGTAATTTAACTCTGCACAAATAACTAGTCTCACACCACAGAGTGTAAAATATGCTTCCAGAGTCATAGCCACTTTTCTAAGAGTCAAATATAGAGTCAAATGACAGTATTTATCAGTCAGTCACTAAATCTAAATGAGAACTCTGTAATGCATTCATGTTCCTTAACCATGCTGTTCATAGACTTAGCCTTAACACTTACAATTACCAAGATAAGTTACTATGTGTCTGAGTCTATATGCAACAGGTCTATTATTTATTATGATCTTTAAAAGCAGATGCTTTTATTCAAAGGGATTTACAGTACATTACAGATATGCATGTTTGTGCGCTCCTTGGGTCTTGAACACATGGTGGTGTTGATTGATAGCACTTTACTCTACCGTTTGAGCACCAAGAAGACTATGTCTATGTCTAGGTCACATCAGCTCTGTATTAAGCAATATGCATAAACTGGGTTTCAGTTTCAGGAAACGACGACTATATATTGGTGGACTTGTAGGTGCTTTGGTTAGTTGGTATGCATATGGTGTTAAATCAGGTACCAGACCTTATTTTCACCACTTTAGCCTTCTATAAATTGTGGCTATTGTGACTTTTTTATAGCAGGGCTTTTATGGGGGAGGAAGGCCAAATCTGTCTCTTAAGTTAAGTGCACGGCATCAGTGAAGTAACCAGCCCCCTTTCCTTTTGCATTTTGTTCGCATATGTAAAAATAGGGGCGACTATGTCTTTAAACGTGACCCTCATGTGACGCCTCTTTCTTTAGAATGAGGCTTTAAATTAGAGTTCTGTTTCTAGGTGTCATGACGATCTTCACGTTGCTATGTTTCGCTCAGCAGGTGGCTGCAGGCAGAGAGAAATATCTCAAGCTCATCCCTGGCTTTCAGGGAGGTTGGGGTGGGAGTATTTTTAGCCTCAAATTAAGCACCCGTTCCCTCTTTTTTTTTTTCCAGAGAGGAAGGGTAAAAAAAAAAAAAACCTTAACAGATATCAGTTTTCATGAGAAGTGATTGAGAATGTTGACATTTTTGAAACGCGTTCCTTTTTTGGCTTTTCTCAACACTGCAGGGATCAGGGATCTGGAAAGAGAATCATGTGACACGACCAAAAAGATTAGCCAGTGTTTTTTTTTCTTTTTTGAAGTATGGTTAAGTGGCACTTTTCAGGCTATTTTCAGTTGAAATGTATAAATAGCCGTACTGAGTAATATGTTAAGACTCTGATGAAGGGCCTTTCTGTGAAATGCAATAACTGCTCAACTGTCGAAAGAAAGTGTTCGCAAATCCTAATAATGTGGGTTGCCTAAACTATGGTGGCAATCAGCGGTGTGTGGAAATACCACTGGGCTAATACGTGAACTGTTTTACGTAAGTGTATTTTCAAAAACTTGGTTCAGGAGAAGTCTCAGCACTGGTGAATTATCAACAGCAAATGGTGGTGCATAGTGAAATCGTGTTAGCTTAGTCGGTACACTATTTATTTGCAAATGAGGTGCCACATACTTTTCACAGTGGAGGTGGTGTTGACAGGTATGCCACTGATAAACAGCCTATGATGTGTATTTATAACAGGTTATTCATAGGGGTTTATGAGAAGTCACTATATGGGGCATAAACAAGGGCTTTCAACTTGGAGTCAGTATTGTGTGTGCTAGAATACCATTACAGAATAACTGACCTTTAAATCTGCTATGTTTTTGCTACCAAAGTAGTTCATGGTAGACAGGCAGACTAGTAAAAGAAGCAACCCAGGGATGGTGGAAAGGTATCCCATTTCTTAGCTTTTCTTTGTTCCTTGTTTCCACATCTCTTAAATGAAACTGCATGCACAAACGACCTAGTACATTAAACAAAAAATCATGGCACTCATTTTTGTTGTTTGGCATTGAGGACTGTTTAGAGAAAAGATGAGGGAAAAAAAGATTCCCTTCTTTCTGTGTCTCTATCTGCTCCTCTACTACTTCACTCCATCCTCTCCACACCTCCTTACCCAACCCTTAACACTTCTCTCCGTCCTCTCTCTCTCCTGTCGCAGGCATGAGTGCAGAGCTCTTAGCCGCAGCTGCCGCGGTGAGCAGCAGCAGTGGAGCCATGGGTGCCGTCGGCACAGGCAGCACCGGCGGCGGCGGCAGTAACGGCAGCGCCAGCGGTGCCAGCAGCGGCAGCAGCAGCAGCAATGGGAGCGTGGAGGAGGCGGAGATGCGCAGCTGGGAGCGGGACCCGGAGCCGGAGGAGTGGGAGCAGGAGCTGCAGAGGGAGCTGCTGCTCATCCAGAGGCAGCAGTACATCCAGAAGCAGCTGCTCATCTCCGAGTTCCACAAGCAGCACCAGAACCTGCTGCGCCAACACCAGGCCCAGCTGCAGGAGCACATCAAGGTAGGGGGAGCGCGAGGGAGCACGCACGGTCGACGCGTCTGTCCGTCTGTCCGTCTGCAACTTAAACTGACAGATCTCACTGCAGTGTGTAATCAACTTCATATCACTGATGACAAAATCAAAGCATCAGTCAAGCAGTCAGTCATTTAAACAGATTGATAACTGAATAAGCGTTCAATCAAACTGGGTATGTTTCCCAAAAGTAGTATTGTGATGTACTGTTTTCTATATAAAACAGTATAACTACATCCATACATATATCTATATATACATATATATCTATGTATCTTTATGAAACAGTGTGATATATAACATGATGTTTAGGTATAATCAAAGGTACATACTGTATGCAATATTCACTCTTACAGCAAACTTACCACAGAATGAATGTTCAATTAACCAATAAGGGATACGTTTACCATACGCATCATTGTTCATAGTAATTAAGGGAAAAACAGTGTTCAAAATAATGAGAATTTAACAATGGTCATTGCGCAACATTTCTTTTGGGAAATGCAGCCCACGCTGTTAAGTAATCAAAGTGTCAATCAAGCAGTCAGTGAGTCTGTTACGAATGACTAAAGAATTAAAGTGACTCATTGAATGAACCAATCCCTTTTATAGACGGGTGGGTGGATGAGTGATTGAACGTATAAATCAAACAGTGAACGCATGCATAAATGAATCATTCAATCAATCAGTCGACCAACTGAGCTGAGTACACACACATGGTGTGTTTTAGAGCAAACCATTAATGTCACTCTATCAACTCATGAATAAATAATAGGATGAATGAATGATTAAACATATCAATATATGAAGTGAATCCACAGTTCACTTGAAGTATGGTTGGTTAGGCAGTATGTCAGCTTCAATAAGCAGTCCATGACTAACACATTGCATTTAGCATGGCTTGCTAATGGTTGGTAGAGCAGAATAAATCCATAATGGCAGTAAGCAGTTACGTGAATATGTTCATTCCCAATTTAGACATTTAGACATTCTCAGACTTATTTTTGTCTCTATTAGTCCCTTCTACCCCCACCAGTTATTGTTCTGTAGTTATAGTTACGGTATTCTGCAGACGCTTTTGTCCAAAGCGACTTACAAAACGTTGACGCACCACAAAAACAAGAAACAATCTGAAGTATAAATTTAAAGTTAAACCATTTGTATTTATCTTACTCGTACTACCCCTGCTGTTTATGTCTATTCTTACCCTTATCTTTCTCTGGATCTCTTTTCCTTCTTTCCCTTGATGTCTGCTATCTGTTTCTCTGTCTGTCACTTTGTTCTCTTGTATCACACTCTCGGCAGTGGTACAGGAGGTAGAGAAGTCGTTTAGTAATCAGAAGGTTGCTAGTTCGGCAGTGGTACAGGAGTGGTACAGCTCTCGGCAGTGGTACAGGAGGTAGAGAAGTCGTTTAGTAATCAGAAGGTTGCTAGTTCGATTCCCTATCGAAGCGTCCTTGAGCAAGACACTGAACCCCTAATTGCTCCTGATGTGCAGTGTGCCATCAGTGTAAATGTACAATGTGTATACATCCTTGTAAGTCGCTTTGGATAAAAGCGTCTGCTAAATGACGAAATGAAATGTAAATGAAAATAAAAAAATCTCTCTCACTCCACCTCTCTCTTTGCCTCACTCCTCAATCTCTCTATCTCTGCCTCCCCCATACCATCATCTCTCTCCATCTCTCCCTTTCTCTCCATCCCTCCATCTCTCCATTTCTCCCCATGCCTCCATCTCTCCATTTCTCCCAATCCCTCCATATCTCCATTTCCCCATCTCTTTCATCCCTCCATCTCTTCATCTCCCCATCTCCCTCCATCCCTCCATCCTTCCATCTCTCCCTCTCTCAGCTGCAACAGGCTCTGCTGACGCTGCGGCAGCAGCAGGAGGCGCTGGATGAGGAGCGCCGGCAGGAGGCAGAGGAGGAGCGCGAGAGGGAGGAGAAGCGCGAGGAGGAGCGGGAGCAGGAGCTCCACAGGAGGGAGCAGCAGCATCATCATCAGCAGCAGCACCTCCTCAATCAACACAGGAAGAAGGAGCGCAGCAGAGAGAGTAGGAGCTTTATTTCTATCGCTCCCCTGTAGTGCATGCCTACCTCATGACAAATGTGACAACACTAATTAGTTGCTTCTTATCTCATACTTTCACTTTTATACATTGTGACTTACAGTACAATACAGATACAAATTTGTGCCCCCCAATGACTGTATATACAGCTATACTATATACAGTCGATGGTGCACCCTGGGTAATGCACCCTTGACTTTGGTGTTGGTGTCGTTAGCACCTTGCTCTACCAGTTGAGCTACAGGAGCGCTAGGTGCTAAATATTTGCGACATCTGCATGTACTACATACACAGTCCATGTTACCTAGTCAAACCCTACACCAAATCCCAGTGTCATACACAAAAGATGATTTGGTAGGACTTGTAATTGTATTGGACCTACAGTGTAATGTAACTCTTAATGAAGCAAATGTAAGTACCCCCTAAGTACCTAAGGACTCTGAATATAGAGAAGGTGTGAAAACCTTCCTGGTATTCAGTGATAAGCATCTTAATTGGCTAGGTTGCTGAGGCTGAACTAATGAGTGCAGTCAGCTGGCTCATTGCAGGGGTAGAGAAAACAACACTGGAGGATTTGCACCCTCTGGATCTGCACTCTGCCACTGCACTCTGCCACTTATTCCGTGAGGGACCACACCAAGGGTCCAAGTCCTACAGAGAAGAAAAATGCATTCACTGGAATATGAGTTACTGTGATGAATGCATCTGCTAGATAACAAATTAGTTAAATAATTCGGAGAGTGAATACATGACCTGCGGAGTAACACAGAACACGTGCACTTCACTTCGGAACACGTGCAACTATTAGCACAAATTTGTGATGTGTAAACCCACAACTCAGAAATAGTAACCCAGCAACATCTTGACCAGGACATCACGTGCCATCCAGACTTGTAAACAAGTGTTTAAATATAGAACTTAGCAGGTGAAATATAGCCCGCTATGAACTCTGGCCAAATCCTTCCACCACTATTATACAGTAGCAACACCTGAGGACATTGGCTTTTTGCTGTAATGACATTGTTTTGTGTGTGTGTGTGTGTGTGTGTGTGTGTGTGTGTGTGTGTGTGTGTGTGTGTGTGTGTGTGTGTGTGTGTGTGTGCGCGTGCGTGCGTGCGTGCGTGTGTATGTCTGGGCCATAGGTGGCAGGTGGCAAGCTTCTGTTTTGCACTGCACTTCTAAAATGGTTCCACAAGGTGGCGGTGTTTTGCCATTTCCAACACTGCCACGGCACAAGTTGGGCATGTTGCAACTCACAAACTGTTATATTTAGACACCGGTGCATTCTTTTGCATCTATGGAATGAAGATAAAACTTAATTTATTAATCACAATAAAAATGATCAGCCTTTATTAATGTCTTCTTGTATGACACACCCCACTCTCCATTAATTGTCACACGTATCAAACAATCACAATCAGTGTTTGTTTAGGATCAGACGTACAGCCCATGGCCAAACATTCTCAGATGAGGACATTGCTGCAGTAATCATTAAATCACACACTTTTTTTCTCAGATCACCCTTGCCTTAAATCAGCAGTGCTTTTGGGCAACAGTCCTGGTTTAGCTCACTTTAAAGATACAGTCTCATAAAATGAGTGCTTTGTCCCACTTCCTCTTCCAGGTGCTATGGCCAGCACAGAGGTCAGACAGAAACTTCACGACTTCCTGTTGAGCAAATCGGCGAAGGAGCCTTTGTCCAACGGCACTGGACACCCATCCGCCCACCGGCCCGCGATCTGGTACATGTACGTCACATAACGTCACTCAACATTTAAGCAACATCACGCTGCTGCTGCTGCTGCTGCTGCTGCTGCTTACACTATATTTCTTTCAGTGATGATGAGCAATTTGCAGAAGTTCCGTGGCAAAGTTTTACGAATCATACTTTTATAAAGACATCAGCACCCATAGATAAAAGTGTCCACACATGTCAGGTGTGCATTTTGTAACCTTCGATGCTAAAAACTGTGCAGCCCCTTGTGGCGATGAAATCTCATCCATAATGTAAGTCGTAAAAGCACAGAAACCTCTTCTGAAAAATACAAGAAGAACATGTCAAAGGACTGAGAGGGGGATAGGGGGACAGAAATTGATGAGTGAGTGCTTTATGGAAATGAGTGCTTAACATCTATACAGAGTTTATATATACTCCTAAAGGCATCAGTACCCAGAGTTAAAAGTGTTCACACATGTCAACTGTACATTTTGTAATCTCATCCATAATGTAAGTCTTAAAGGAAAATAAACGTTTTCTGGCAAACACAAGACGACCATGCAGGGAGGTTAAAAAAAAAAGAAATTGATGAGTGAATGCCTCTGTTGTTTCCTGCAGGGCCACCCAGCACATGTCCGTGGACCAGAGCTCCCCTCCACTGGGGGAGACTCCCCCTACCTTTAAATCCCCCCTACCTACCGGCCTAGATGGCAAGGATGACTTCCCCCTCAGGAAAACTGGTAGGTCAAAGTTCAAAGGTCGGAGGTAGAGGGAGTGAGAAATTGCCTTTTCTTCATAGAGGGGGAACAGAGAGTACTTTGATAACCTCAGGAGAGGAGTTGTTCATCAGAGGCGTGTGACAAATGAAATGGTGCTTCAGCTGCAGTTTCTCCATTGAAGGTGTCAGGGTTTTTGGCCTCGTTGCCGAGCGAGTGTGTTTTATAGCTACACTGTGGGGTATTGTGGTATTTAAGTGATCAGGTGATTTTATTTTATGGTGAAGAGAAACTGGATTTAAAAGGGGCTGGAGTTAGATTGGATAACCAAGCCTTGGGGAACCAAAAGTTCTTGAACTTTTGAAAGTTCTGGAAGCTTTCTTTTTTAGAGCAACTGAACCCTGAAGTGACCTGCACTCAGTCCAACTATGCATTTTTGTCTTTCTACACACATGTATACCCATACACACACACACACTTACACACACGCACATATACATATACATATAAATATACATATACATATACATACATACATACATACATATATAACCCTAGATATGTATACGTATACATATACATACATACATACATACATACATACATACATACATACATATATATGACCCTAGATATGTATACGTATACGTATATATATCCATATACATATACGTACATATACATGTACATATACATATACACATACATACATACATACATACATACATACATACATATATATATTAATATATGCTGCAATATAAAGAGGGAAACTCAGTTGCTTGTTTAATGCCTCCTGGGCCATGTTTTTCTAAGATGGCGTGCTAGATACTCAGATAACACTAAGGTCCTGATTCCTCCACGCGACCCTAAAGTAGTGAGGGCACGGCGATGGCGGCTGAGGAGCCGTGGCGAGGCCTGGCCGGGTGAACCGGTGTCACGAAGAGGGGCGCTGGTGCTGGCTCTGCCTAAATGTTTGCAGATGAGGCCTGGCGATATTTAATCACAGGGGTCAGGGTTTGTCTGTGCATGTCATAGGAGCAGCACCCCAGCAGCCCCAGCAGCCCACAAGCCCCTGAGCTGTGCTCTAATGAGGGCTGCCACCGGGACCCTGTTTACCTTCAGGGTCAGAGAGAGAAAGAGGGAGAGAGAGAGAGGGAGAGGGAGAGAGAGAGGGAGAGAGAGAGAGAGAGAGAGGGAGAGGGAGGGAAAGGGGGAGAGAGGGAGGAAGAGAGGGAGGAAGCGAAAGACAGGTAGAGGGATAGGAACAGATAAACAAAACAAAGACAGAGAAAGATAGAGAGAGAGTGAGACAGAGAAAGAGCGCACTGGGAAAGAGAGATACATAGAAAAAGAGAAAGAGAGATAGACAAAGAGAGAGATGGAGAGGGAGGAAGAGAGATATACAGAAAAAAAGCGCACACGCGCATGAGAGAGGGAGAGAGAGAACCAGTGCTGCCCACTGTCATGCCTCCAGGCACTGAGGGGCAACAAGGTCCAGCTTTTGCAAACAATTACCCAGAGGAGAGGTTAACGGGATGGGTGCCAGGGGTGGCAGAGGGGGCAATAGACGCTGCCCCATAATCAGACCTGGGGCAGGAAGGGAAGGGAGGTGCGCAGGGGGGTCACCCTGTCCCTGGTAATTGGAAGTGGTAGAAGGTGACGAGGGTCCAACTATGTGGAGATACGGGGAAATGGCCTCAGGATTAGCTTATATTGTCACAGCGTCTGCTGCATGTTTAAGCTGAGACCGGTTAATTTGGTCGCTTGGCCTCCGACCTTATCCAAACCAAGGTTTTCCTGTTCCTCATGCACTGACTCATGCAGGGGTTGAGCACAGCTGTAGCATTGCAGCCATTCATTGAAAAAAAAGTATTCATTCATAGTCAGAGCTCGTAGTAGTTTGACTGATGAGGTGAATTCTGCCTTGTTTTTTCTATTTATAAATCTTTGGATAGATCAAAAGAGTAGACTAGTAGATTGTACTGTTTCGCCTGTCGCTGCTTATCTTCATGAGTCCAAGTCCTGCTGTCTGGCTTGATATCTTTAAAGATGAGTTTGCAGTGGAATGCAGGACTGCAGTTGCCTCAATCAAGGATTCGCTATA
The DNA here is from genome assembly GCF_900700415.2 of Clupea harengus. Lineage (NCBI taxonomy): Eukaryota > Metazoa > Chordata > Actinopteri > Clupeiformes > Clupeidae > Clupea > Clupea harengus. The sequence continues at coordinate 19,703,960 of NC_045170.1, forward strand.
GAAAAGATATGATTGCACACACTCACACACACACACACACACACACACACACACACACACAAGCTCTGTCTCTCTCACCTACACACACACACACACACACACACACACACTCTGTCTCTCTCACCTACATACACACACACACAGATGGACACACATGCACACAAACAAATCCAGATCCTTTTCATCGGGGGCTTAAAAATGAGGCCTGGTTTTCATCCCAGTACTATTTTTATGGAATTTCTAGTGTGGTAACAAAAAAAGGAAGAAAAGAAAAAGTCGGAAAAGGGGGAGGTTGGGGTCCAGGGACTTAGTAGGCAGGAATACCACAACTCCTCCGGGAGAACTTTCCGGAGCGCCGAGGGCCTGCACAGCCTCAGGCAGAGTCATGGATCTGCATGCAGCTTTTCATGGCCCGCTCAATAACTCAGGTAACAGCTTCTTAAAGAGGCCAGGGTGTGCACACTAGGAGATACAAAAACAACAGGAAGTGAGGAAGGAGAAGAGAGAGAGAGGGGGGGGGGAGTGGGGTAGGTATATAGCATAGGGGAGGTATGTGAATGATAAAGAACAATAGTTAAAGCAGAACTGGAGCTGGTTCACTCACTTTCATGATGCAATTGCTGACTGGGCATAACTGATGAAAGATTGAGGAGGTTCTGAAGAAGTGTCTTTGGTTTGATGTCTTACCTTTTAGTTCTTGCCACCTTGTTGTTGGAGTTCCTCTTTGGAACTGTCTTGCAGTGTCAGTTTGTGAAACTGGTGCAGGGATTTTGAGCTTTATGGCTCGTCAGTGTTTTTCATTTATGCTGCTTTGTTTTTTTGGTTTTGGAAACTACTACTTCTCATCAAATATAATCAGAAAAAAAAACTGACATTTGTCTAGCCAAATTTGAGAATGAATTAGATTATTTAGATCTTGATTTTTGGTCACCATTCTGCTAACTTATGAAGCAGTTACAGGTAACTGATTTTGACTTTGGTGACCTGTTTTGTGTGTTTCTTTGGCTTGCCTTGTTTAGGAGCAGTTTGATTGGTCCAGGAAATAACCAGTGATTAAAAACCATCAGTCATGAGGGTTCAGCTGTATACAGTCCCCTCTAAAATGGCTCCTTAGATTACACAGATGTTTAGATTATACATTTTTAGCAATCTTTATTTTTAACAGTACTTATACCCCTGCTCTCTCTCTCTCTGTCTCTACCCCCTCTCTATATCTATCACACACACTCACACTAACACACAACAGAGAGAGTTAAGTGAGGGCTTTGTGCTACACTTTGACCAATAAGTCAATACAACCCCTCTCTTTAAAAGCGTTTTTTTTCTTGGTTGTATTATCTTATTTATCGTCATCTGTGAGAGATGGAGCTCAACACTGACCTCAGATCAGTCTGCTTAGCAAGAACCCTGTGGTATCCACAGCGTCCTTCACCATCATTCTGTATGCCACTGAAAAGATGGTGAAGCTGGTCTTTGTGTGCCCATGCGCCATGGACTGTCCGATTCTTCATACTGTACTTGGTTTGGCCTTCTGCTACTTGCTTTGCACCTGAGGCCGGACACCTTGAGGCAGCATTCTCTATTGCTTTTCCCTACCTTTCTTTTGGTTGCTGTTGACTTTTATGACGGTCGTTACCTTGCGTGTGCTACTGAAGGCGCAAAGCACAATGTTACCAATTGTAGATTTATTTTGTTCACAGACATGTTATTGTACTCTTATTGTTGTTCTAAATGAACAAATAAATGACAAAAATATCACTAATCTGGCTTTTAGTCATAGAAATGTAGTTTTTCCAAAGGTTTGTGGGGTTCTTCTTCTGCTTCTTCTTCTTCTTCGTCTTTGTCTTCTTCTTCTTCTTTTTCTTCTTCTTCTTCTTTTTGCATCGCACATACTACTCATGAGACACAGCAGACAGCCACCTCTTTCTAACAGTTTAAAAAACACACAAGCAGAAGAGGAGATTATTGAAGTTTTCAGAGCTTAGATCTTTTTCTTCTGTTCTTTTCATGCCACAAGACACAGGGGATGGTTCATCAGTTTTTCTATGCTGCCCTGAATCAACAATGATCTCAGGACATTCAGTTGAGTTTATCTCCCACAAGCTGAAACATTCCTAATAGGATTTTTTGTAATGAAAAGGAAATCTTCTTAAATATAGCTGTGCTCTTAAATAAGGGGTTATAGCTCTGCACTGTGAACTTTAATAGTGGCACACACTGTATTTATAAACGCTTTTTCTTGTACATTTCCAAACATCTAATGTTGGGGTGTCAGATTGATGTTGATGTGTGGGTAAGTTTGAAGGATGTGGTCTTCCCAAGTCCATAAGTCATAACGGCACATCATGGCGATTCTTTATTAATTGTCTGAATATATGAAACTAAATGCCACAAAATGGATGGTTTAATAACAGAACAGTCTATTTTGTACACTTTTGGGATACATAAATAATATTCAATAGTCACTGCTTTCTGTGAAGAAAAAGGTTGAGTCAAGTCAGTGTGCTGTTGCACTCTGACGTGCAGTCTTAACCACCCCTTCCAAAAAAAGAGTGGTGAAAAAGAAAAGAAAAACAGTCTTTATAGTTTTTTTCTTCCCTTTGAGGAATAATTTGTCTGCGCTGACAAGACGGCCCGCAGGACCACTTCCTGTGGGTTCAGGTTTCAGGCTGTGCATCACAGAATCAGAACAGATAGACCGGGCCAGCCAACCCAAACAGCAATCTCTGGCCAGGACCCCGGATGGCCGACACGGACGTGCACAGTCATATTTCTACGCACATCAATTTTAATAAATCCTAGAGTGCTGAATATTTGTGTGTGTGCGTGTGTGTGAGAGAGCGAGAGAGTGTGTGTGAGAGAGAGAGAGAGAAAGAAAGAAAGAGAGAGGATATTTTGTCTCCCTTGTGCAACAAAGCATAATATGCGACCACCTAATAAGTTGCAATGAGGCGTCTGTGACGCGGTTCCCAAAGCAACCCAACATCAGATTCACTCTGCACCTTCTCGTCGTGCACCCGATGATGGAGGTCATAGTTTACGTTTTCCATGTGAGGACCCCTCCCCCACTTCCTGTCTGTCCTGATAGAAGCCTACTCAGATTCTGAGAGGAAGGCGGAGGAGGAGGAGGAGGAGGAGGAGGAGGAAGAAGAGATGGTGGAGGGGGGCAGGGTGGGGTGTTGTCGGGTGGGGTGGGGTGGGGTGGGAGAGAGGGTATGGGTTTGGACAAGGATGTGGGGGCTTTGAGCAATGGCAGCGGTGGGCATCATAAAGGTGGCATTTGTTCTGTGACTCGCCTGAGGCCTTGTGTGTGTGTGTGTGCATGTCTGTGTGTTTGCACATTGTGTGTGTGTGTGTGTGTGTGTGTGTGTGTGTGTGTGTGTGTGTGTGTGACTGACAGCTCTCAGCAGGCAGCAGGATGCCGAGTGGCAGAGGAATGGAGGTGGCGGGTGTGTTTGTGTAAGCGCTAGGGCACAGCAGGAGAGGTGTGGGGGAGTAGGCGGTGGGGGGTGGGGTTGGGTGGGGGCGGTGGTGGTGGGGGGACTCGATGGCTTCTTCAAATGAATCCTACAAAAAGGGAGCTGCGTGCTGTGGGAATCACCAGCTGATGGCTGTGGCTCGGGGAATGTTTCGTTTGGACATACCCCAAGGCTGTCGGTTGTCTGGCTTTTTCGTTTCTTGTTTTTTTCTCTGTGTGTGTGTGTGTGTGTGTGTGTGTGTGTGTGTGAGAGAGGAAAAGAACAAGCTGTAATTTACAGTGACAGAATAAAAGGAGAGAGGAACAGGGGGATCTATGAGCGAAGATTGCAAGCCTCATTTCCGTGCATTTTGATTTGCCTTTGAACATTGTGCTTTGTTGGTAAGGTGTGATCTTCATTTCTCTGGCAGGCCTGTGGTTTTTCTTCATCACTGCTCTTGTGAGGGTATTATTATTATGAATCACAATCATGGCCATCGCAAGACCATCACAGACAATCATCAGACCATCATCAGACCATCATAGACCATCACAGGAGAATATACTTAACCGACCGTGCAACGCCACTTTAGCGGCTTCTATCAACACAAGCCCAGTCTCTGCTCTCCCATGGCACGGGTGTGCTGTGACCGAGACATATGGAACTAGTCAGGATCTAGTAAAAAAAAAAAAAAAAAAAAGAGAGGAAAAAAAAGAGAGGAAAAAAAAAACCCTGCAGGTGCTCGTGGGATAGTGGAGGACCCAGTGTGCCAGCATGGTGGTGTTTGTTTAAGGAAGTCTGAGCCACGGAGTGTCCAGGCTGCCCTCTAATGACACTGCTCCGGGTAAACACACCAGCCCCGGCCGCGTATTTTCCCTGCAAATTAAAAGCGTGTAAATCCTTCCCGCTAATTGTTACGCAAATATTTTTGTGGTATTTTTCTAATAGCCCTTATTCATCATGTGTCACGGTGGCCAAATAACAATATTTGCCAGGGAAGTGAAGCTAGCATCACTGTCAATCTTGCCTTTTTTTTTCTTTCGCAGATTGTTACGAGACTGAGGGCAGCCTTTGATTTAGGCCATCTTTATGTTTTTAATCACCCTTAAGGTGTCC
>NC_045170.1:19713533-19726033 GCF_900700415.2 Clupea harengus
ATCCCCCCCACACACAAATATACCACACACAAACACACACACACACACACACACAGAGAGACTCACATACAGTAACAGGCCCCACTCTCCCCGCCGCACACAGACACACACATCACACTCATACATACACACATCACACTCACAAACACACAGACTCACATAACAACTCCCCCCCACCCCACACACAAACACACACACACACACACACACACACACACACTTATGCTCACCCCACACACGTTACTGTTATGATATTGACACAACCCCATCCCCCTCCCTGCCACAGATGCTTCAGACTGCGGCTTCCTGTTTGTGTGATGCAGGCAGGCGGCCCGGCAGAGGAGCAGCGGGGGCCCTGTGGGGGCTCCCGCGGGGCCCAGCTCCGCATGGTGCTCAGGGGCCGAGGCCTCTGCTATCATCCACGCGAGCGATGTGTCCCTTGGGCACATGGTGAGGGGCAGCAGCCTCTATGCTGGAGGCTGGGGTCTGAGGTGGGAGGAGGAGGGAGGAGGGAGGAAGGAGGTGGGGGGTACTCTCTGTTGGGCACAGGAAGTGTACCCCAGTGACCCCCCCCTCCCTCCCCTCCCCAACATACACATGAGAACACACTTACACACATGAGCTCACACACACACATACAAACATGCAAACACACACAAACATGCAATCACACACACCAATACACAGTCTCTTTCCCTCTTACATACCTGCTCATGCTCGCTCAACCCACACACTCCATTCCACGTGACAAAGAAAGGGTGTGTGTGGGGAGGCAGGATGATGTGTGTGTGTGTGTGTGTGTGTGTGTGTGCGTGTGGGGGCAGGGGTTGGGTTTGTGTGAGCGAGCTAAATTTGAAATGTTACCTCATCGGTTAAATCGACCACATAGATAATGTAACAGTCGGTTATGTCATACTCATACACCATAGCTGGCAGTGTCTGCAATCAGAGGTCAGAGCCGAGGCTTGAGTTATTTAAAAACACTGGAGGAACAACACTGTTGCTGTGTGTCCAATTCTTGTCTCTTTGAAAACCACATCCGGTCGTACAGCATGGTCCAGTGTGTTTACTGCATTTTAAAAGAACACTGAGGCTGAAATGGACATTTGTTCACCGCTACTACTTTTGGCTCAGTGACTGCAGATGTGTGGCTTATTGGCTTTAGATAGTTCCAGAATATCTCTCTCTTACATGTACTCCTTCTCCCTCTTATATGTATTCCATTGGCCATAAAGGTTGTGCTAACTTGGTATTTGCAGTATCTGATGTACACTCTGTACTTTACTGTCTTTGAGAGTTTATGTAACAACATCTCTTCCTCCCCTCTCAAATCAAATTATGCTTTATTATCATTTATTAATCAACTCATTGTCTGAAACTGTGTGTTTACATAGTATTGATTTTCAAATGAACACTTTGTAAGATGTAGCATTAATGAATAAAGAACCATGACAACGAAAGGAAAAGAATAAACAATAAACACATCTCTCCCTCTCTCCCTCTCTCTCTCTCTCTCTCTCTCTCTCTCTCTCTCTCTCTCCTCCAGCGCTGCCTCTCTCAGACAGGCATCCTGAAGGCTGAGGGCTCCATGGCTCTTCTGAACCTCTACACCTCGCCCTCCCTGCCCAACCTCACCCTCAGCCTGCAGTCCGGGGCCTCCCCCATCAGCGTGAGTGTCTCAGGGAACATCATTAAGCCAGTCATTAAAACTCAATCCCGGAGCTTTTCCCACATTTGTCTTTGTATTGACAAATGTACTGAATGTTTCATTCAGAATGCTTGTAGCTATTTCATATGCTTACATTACGTTAAATGAAGTCTCACAAGTATAGTTTAAATACTGTATTTGAGCACGGGCTTCCATTTCTTATTTTCCCTTCACCGGTTTGAGACGAGAGTGTATGAAAGCATAACAATGAAATTGACTTTGGAAATTGAATAAGGAGCATTGGAACATAGTATATATATTTTGGATGTAAATGTAAATGTTTTCCCGTTTGCTTTGCATGGACATGTTTCAGCTGTTGATTCATCTCAGCATGTAAGCTCTGACTGCCGCAATGCTGCACGTCAAAGGAAGGTCTTTTTTATTACAAGCAATAACAGCAATATTGTAAAATGTACTATAAGTTTATTACATGGTATTACACAGAAGACCACAGACAGTTCACAGAAGACCCTTGTGTGTGATGAAACACAGAAGTAGTAGGAGTAATACTTCTCTGAGAGATTCATTTGTCATATTACTGCGTTAACTCATATGTTCCAATATTCATCACGTTCTCGAAATGCACTTTGCTTGACTTTTCTATTCATAAATGGCTGGTGTTGCTGATTATACGTTTTGTGTATACCAGATCCTCTCCAAAGACAGCTAAGCGTAGATTGCCAATATGTTTCCTATAGAACAGATACTATCCATAAACAGCCGTGTATGTACACATTGTATACGTATACGAAACACAAGTTATATATGGTGTTCGCCACTGTCAGCGGTTTCGGCTATCCGTGGTATGTCTTGGAACTCTATCCCACGCGGATGTATGTATCCATAGATAGGCAGTATTGCCAAAATGTTAAGTACGGAACAGATCCTGTCCATGGATTTATTTGTTATTTATGTTATTTATGCATTTATTTGAAAAGGGACAGTGTACATTGATCAACATTTCCCAGAATGTAAATGCACCGGAATTAGCTATTATTATTATTAGATAGTATTGCCAATATGCTTTCTACAGAACAGATGCATAGATCCATATCAATAGATCAGTATTCAAAGGCATATCTTAAGCAGTGTTGCTGAAGGTTTTGTCTATAGCGGCCCCTCAGAAGCACTTTGGCAGGGGCCCGCCCTCTGGCCTCCGTATCTGTACCCGTGTCAGAGGGGAACACCAAGTCTCCCGCTGGAGCAGAGTCGTGCCAGAGAGGGATCTGCTTCACTCCCACTACTGAGGGCCAAAATACAGAGGAACTCAGGCCCCAGAATGACTACTGTGCAAATGGCCTTGCCGGTGCCGTAGTAGCCTACCAGACCCAAGCCATAAACCCTGCATGGTTAGGGCTGTCTCTGCCTTGGCTATGACCCACCTTTAAAAAACAGACCCAGATCGTTGAAGATGTTAATGTATTGTATTGTATGTATTCATCCCATTTGAGAGATGAAAGAGTTTTACTCACAAGGTCACTTGGCAGAAGCAGGCTGACCAGCCTTGCTTGGATGTGTGTGTGTGTGTCTGTGTGTGTGTGTGTTGTGTGTGTGTGTGTGTGTGTGTGTGTGTACGTAGACAACTCATAACAAATAAGACATGGTATGAAAAATAAACTGTGCTTCGCAAAGAGCTGGAGCTGATTTTATGACTTCTCTAAGCCCGGGAGGGAGATACATGTAGGTCAAGTGTATGGGGCTTTTTTTTCTGTGCGTGTACTCTCCAGAGTTACATTTCGGACGTTTTCATCTGAAAACAAATTACGCTCCGAGCGCACTCGCACACTCGTCCCGCGGGTGCTGCGCGCAGAAAATATGCGTCAACGTTTCCAGCGTTATTGAGAAAAAAAAAGGCTGTACTTCAGAGAGACGCACCTCCTCCACAGTCTCCGTGGGTGCGAGGCTGACAGGTCCCCTCTCCAGCGGCTCCCTGGATTAATGTACCATCCTCAGGCCCGTGACCTTTGACCCCAGGGGGTTGGTGGGTGTTGGGGGGGGGGGGGGGGGGGGGCGATTTTTTTTGGGCCCTGGGTAAATAAGGGCAGGCAGTGTTGGGTTTCAGGACGCGCTCTTTATCGCCTCGTCCATCACAGCCAGTTAAAACGCAAGAGCAACAGTGTGTTTAACTGCCAAACCAGATAGCAACCATCGCTGCTGGGAGAAATATATGAATTCCTTTTTTCTCCTTTAACTATGGTTTTAATTTATGGCCCAGGGCACGACATCCAAGAGTTAGGAGGCTATGAACGTATGATAGTAAAGCGACTTGTACACATTTGCTATATGGTTGGTTGCAGTATTGATGTAGAGCTTTAGGGAGCATATTAAAAAGTCCACTTTAGATGATTCACAATGTTCATTTTTCACATTTCTCAGGTTTGGTTTGACCTGGCCTGCTTTGGGTTACGGCGTTGTTGTACACTTTTTTTGGCCAAATGTTACATTTCTTAGTACTGTAGAGGTAATCTTAAGAGTGTAGGGCACCACAAGACAGTATCAACTACAATTCACTCTCGAGGCAACTTCTTGGATTTAGTGCAGTTGAACTAAATGAACTGAAGTGAAAAGCAATTGTTGGTAGTTAATACTAATTACGGGCCCTCTGTGAGACCAAGGTCTGTTTTTATGGGTCTTATTGTACTTTTTTTCTGGTTGAGATGTGCGTGTTTTTTAGTTTGGTGCAAAGTATGGGCCACAGCCCTGCACAGAGATCCTCTCTACATCTTACACTTTTTCTCACTGTGGGGGTCAAGCTCCGTTGTGAGACGACACCTCCATCTTCCTTTATTGTTTCCCCTCTAACCCCTCTCTCTTCCTCCATCTGTTGGCCTCACAGGCTGCAACAGCGCTGAAGGAGAGAGCGGCAGAGGGCATGTCACGCCATTCCCTGGGCGCTGTGCCACCCGTCTCCCTGGAAACCAAAGTCAACAACAGCCACCAGGCCCTCCTCCAGCATCTCCTTCTGAAGGACCAGATCAGGCAGCAGAAGATCCTCTCGCCTGGTGCGTTGCTAAAATGTGCCCCTCTATTGCACAGTTTTAGTTCCTAGCCACTAGATCAAGCAGAGTTCTAATTATTCATTTGTGCTTTTTTTGTTTGTTTTGTTTTTTTTCTTCAGAAAGTCATTTAGCATATGCTTTTGTTCATAACAACACAGTGTGGAACAAATGCTAATGTGTTATCATTACAAATTCTCTGTAATTCTCCCTTGATGCTGCTGCTGATGCTCAAACACTGCTTCCCCGTTTGTTCCATTTTACCTCAGGCACCAGCCACTTTTATCCTCCTACAACACCTCATTATGTAGCACTTAAGAGCAGGAAGTGATCTTTTTGCAGTGTGATTGAGCTAAATCACACCCCGCTAGAACACATGCTGCCTTACCAAAGGACCATGTATTCTCCAGTGTATAGAGTAAAATAGCTGTATATTATAATATAAATATAAATATATAACTATTAATGGTTACTTTTTTGTTATATTTCTCCTTTCTACTCTCCCTTTCTGTCATTCTCAGTAAATTCTTCAATGTTTTATTCTGCTATTTTCTCACTGCGCTGTACTTCCTGTGTACATTGTACATTTGGCGAGTAAAGCGGTTGGATTCTGATAACCTCAGAACTCCACTGACAGACTCTCCCCCCCCCCCCCTCTGTTCTAGGCACTGGCAGCGTCCCCGTACTGCCCTTGTCTCCCCTGGCGATGAAGGAGCGGGCCGCCGCCAGCTCTCGACCCAAACTGCCCCGCCACCACCGGCCTCTGAACCGGACCCAGTCGGCGCCGCTGCCCCAGAGCACCCTGGCCCAGCTGGTCCTCCAACAGCAGCACCAGAACTTCGTGGAGAAGCAGAAGCAGTACCAGCAGCAGGTCCACCTCAACCAGGTAATGAAACAACTAGTAACGTGAATCCTGATTAGTCGATTTGGATTCAGCACCAATCCTATATTTGAATATTGGACAGAGCCCATTCAAGCCCATTCAAAGCCTTTGTAAACCAAGACTTAGAGGTTCTGCACCAAAAAATAATGACAATAAAAAAACCTTTCACTGAGTTACACTATGAGCCAAATATAGCTGAGCAGATAAACCAAGTAAACATTAGCTTATCACTGTTTTCCTATGGTTATCTTTTGTTTATTATCCCACCTAATCCTCCACTGAGGAATCTTTTGAACCTAAAGACTTAAACACAACCCCCCCACCCTCCCTCTTTTCCTCCCAGACAGGATTTGCAGTAGGGAGGGTTAAAGATCTGAAGGCCAGCTATGCTCACTCCATATGCATGTACTCCGTGCCACACATGAAAAGAACCCCTTACACTCAGTAATAGTTATTCATAGGAAGGAACCAGGCGAAACGGCTACATTTAAGCTCCTTTTGGTCGGGTACCAAAACATGAACTCAGCCTCGGTGCAGTCCCGGCGGCGTGTGAATGGTCAGCGGGAGTTAACAAGGGGGCCCGGCTCCCCGGGTAGCGCTCTACCTGCCGTGTGAAAGGGACCGCTAATGGAGGTTTATGGGAGCCCTGTGCTCTTAAAGGGCCGGCATTAAAGGCCCCTGGCTGACTGTTGAACGCTAGAGGAAGTGGGTAAATCCCAGCAGGATGTTTACACTGGGGCGACACCACACCATGACTAGGGTCTCACTCCTCTCTCTCTCTCTCTCTCTCTCTCTCTCTCTCTCTCCCTCTCTCTCTCTCTCTCTCTCTCCCTCTCTCTCTCTCTCCCTATCTCTATCTCTCTCCCCTGCTCTCCCTCACATTTCTTCTCCTCCTCCTCGCTCTCTTTTTCACACTGCCTTCTCCCTTTCTCTCTCTGTCTTTCTACCTCCCTCTCTTTCTTGTTCTCTTCCACGCCCTGCTTTTTTTTCTCTCTTTCTCTCTCTCTCTGTTGTTTTTTCTTGTTCTCTGGTGTGTTTGCTCTTGCATTTTGCATGTCTCTTTTACTGCCTCTCTCACACATTCTCTCTCTCTTTCCTGTTCTTCTTTCTCTCTCTCTTTCTTTCTCTTTCACTCTCTTTTTTCATTCTCAGTCCCCCCAGTGCCTGGCCCTAGCTTTGATCTCTTCTCTCTCGGGCAACATCACTTTCACTCCATCACAGTCTCGTTGGAAAGTTCCCACTCGACCTCCTCCTCCCCCCTCTCTTCCTCTATCTGCTCTTACCCCTCATCTCTCCCCCTTCTCTGTCTCCCTCCCAAAAAACCCCCATTCATTCTCCTTCATAACACCTTTCATTCGTCCATTCTCTCTCTCTCTCACTCTCTCTCTTTCGCTCCCTCTCATTTAATCCTGCCTGCAGCTCCCCCTCTCTTTTCTCTTCTCTCTCTCTCACTCTCTCTCTCTCTCTCTCTCTCTCTCTCTCTCTCTCTCTCCATCACTCTCTCAGTAATCCTGCACTCTGGAGTCTCCCGGCTCTGTTTCATTTCCTGTGAGTTTCAGAGAGAAGCTGGTTTGGCACTGGTTTATCCCAGCTCACTTTTACAAATACACTCGACATACATCACAATTTTAATGGCACAGAAAACGTTTTACGCCCCCCACCACCACCACCACCACCACCAACCCACAGCCCCCACCACACCCCCGGCTTCTTTGTATGCCGGGATTACTTTGGGGTTTTATTGGCCAGGGTGCTGCCCATACCTCCTGCCGGGTACTTGCGCTCGCTCTGAAGTAGCCCACCGCGGTGTCGTCATGGCGTCAAGACAGACAGCAAGGTTTTGTTCGCCAATCACATTATGTTTTACAAGAAAGAAGGATTGAGTGAAGAGAGGGGGTAGAGATGAACGAACAAGTCATGTGGTCCTCATGACTCACGCTAGAAATCTTTTAAGACTAGTGTCTACTGCAAGATGGATGTCCAAGCCTGTCACAGCAAAATTGCAGTGCAGAAATGTGGCTCTCGTGGCCAGGGATGACTCTTTAGGCACTCCGTTAATAACACTCCGTTAAAGGTAGACAGTCATGAATGGATCAATTTACCACAGATATGAAGAAAGTACTTCATTTCTAATAAGGGAATCTGACTCCAGAAAAAAACAGGTCCTCTCAAGTATGCCCTCAGCACTTGCCTATAGGGTGTGACATGAGTGGGGTATGAAGGGGGTATACAGGGAACGTCTTAAGGGCTCATCTTCTCTGTAACTGGAATTCAAGGGTTAGAGTCAGAAATGAACTATATGTGGTGTTACATAACATACAGTAATGTACGTATATATCTCACCTCCCTCTACTGTCCTCCCTTTTTTCTGCCTGTAGATTCTGTCACAGTCTATCGAGCACCTCCGGCACCCCAGCGCTCACCTGCAGGAGGAGGATGAGGAGAGCGGCCTACAGGAGCCGAGAGCCGAATGCGCCACACTGCCCTCTGGTGGCGTCATCCGGCACCTCAGCCTGAGCAGCAGGAGCAGCAGCAGCAGCACCTCCTCCGGGACCGGCACCGGCAGCTGCAGGACCAGCATGGAGACCGAGCCCAGCGAGATCCAGATAGCCATCGTCAAGGTGAAGGAGGAGCCGTCGTCCGACACGGAGGAGCAGATGGACGAAGGGGGGAGGGAGAGTGGAGGGAGCCGAGGGGGAGGAGAGGCAGAGGTCGATGGCTGTCTGAGGGAGGTGAAGACGGAAGACATGTCGGCCATGACTGAGGACTGAATGTAGGGAGACAGAGAGATGGAGAGATGGAGTGAGAGAGGAGAGAGAGACGGATGGGCGATGGCGAGATAAAACAACTTGGTCCTGTGTTTTGTGTCTTTTTCCCTTTCATTTGTTCCGCTGGTCTTTCTCTATCCCCCCCCTCGCTCTCTCTTTCTCCACTATTTGCCTTCACTTCTCAATCTATCTCTGATGCTCTGATCTCGATCTCACTCTTCTGTCGATCAGTCTTGTCTTCGAGACGACAGGCGACAGACGTCTCTGTCAACAGGTGCCGCTTGAGTGCGTGGACTTGTGCCGTTGTGTGACTCTGTACTGTGATCTCTCTTTTTGCTCTGTCGTGTGTGTCGTCTCTCCGTGTGTGTGTGTGTGTCTGTGCCATCATACGTGTGTGTGTGTGACTAGAAATGTTACCACCACCACCACCGCTACCACTACCAGTTTCTCTCACTCTGCCTGTCAGCTTGGCCGCACAACCCCAGCCGAACACAATGGGTCTATTATACCGCAGATTAAAAAAAAAAAAAACCATAATGGATAAAAACTAAAAAAAATAAACTGTAGCATTCTGACTCATGATGGCGTGTCCACCCATAGGAGTCTCCGTAGTCTGAATGGGACAAGAGCCGACTCATCAAAGCCATGTGCCCTTGCCTCTGTGTACCTCTGCTCTGTGTACCTCAGCTCTTGTGTACATGTGTATATTTGTGACTATGGGAGGTTGTGTGGGTGGGTGGGTGTGTGGGCGGGCGGGTGGGTCGAGGGAACTTTAAGAACTGTTCAGAGAACAAAACGCAGTCACACATTTAGATGAATGTCCCTCTCACGGCTTCGCTCTCAAAAACATCTGTCTTTTGTCTCCTTCCACTCTCATTGTCAAATAATCCAAAATATGTGGTTCCAGGCAGCCTCGCCCCGTGCACCCGAAATATCAACCCCGCTGACTAATTAAGATAATTAATCAGTCAAACTACTGACTCATGTTCTGGAGTGTACACACGATGGAGACGTTGAAGGTGTGCAGAGAAGGAGCTGGCAGGAAAAATGATCCTGCATGACCGAAACAGAAATGGAAACAGCCTTTTCTCAGTGTGACAGTTGGTTGGGAGCGGTTAAGGTTACTTCTTAGATTAGCCTTTCCAAATACGCACAGAAAGTGATTGTGTACTGTGAGCAAGAGAGAGAGAGAGAGAGAGAGAGAGAGAGAGAGAGTGAGAGTGAGAGAGGCAAATGTAAAATAAATGAAGGATTAAATTTGATTAGTTGCAAAATGGGCCTGGATTAAATTATTACATGGAGTTTGATTGTTTTCTGTATCGGGTTGTATGTGTGTGCGTGTTTTTAATGTACGTTTATTCCTGATGTTTTTTTTCTTTTCTTTTTTTAAGAAATAAAGTTTACTTCTGTGTTACTGAACTCTTGTTATGTTTGGAGACCTCTTGTGCCTCAGTGAGAGTGTTTAAGACTGCATGAGTAGCAGGCATCTCATATGTCTGGATGGACATGGTACAGCATGTACCTCCACCCGTCTGTATCCCTCTCTCTCTCTCTTTCTTTCTCTCCCTTTCTGTCTGTCTCTCTCTCTGACTCAAACAGACACACACACACGTGTGTGCGCATACACAACACAGTCTCTCTCTCGCTCTCTCTCACACACATCCACACGCACACATCCACACAAAAATCTTTCTCTCATGCACACACACATCCACATCCACACAAAATCCCTCCCTCTCTCTCTCTCACACACACACACACACACACATGCACAATCTATCTCTCTCTCTCTCTCTCTCTCTCTCTCTCTCTCTCTCTCTCTCTCTCTCTCCACCCTGTCTTCATCTCTCATTCTCTCTTTGTGTTTGTATGATTGTGCTCCTCCTTGTTTGCACATCTGGTCGGTGTGATCCCTGCTGGCTGTGTGAGTGTATGTAGTAGATTGCACACATTGTAGAGCATCACAGAGCTGTCAGCCTTTCACCCTGTGTGTGTGTGTGTGTGTGTGTGTGTGTGTGTGTGTGTGTGTGTGTGTGTGTGTGTGTGTGTGTGTGTGTGTGTGTGTGTGTGTGTGTGTGTGTGTGTGTGTGTGTATGTGTGTGACCAACACTAGCATCAAACATGAGCGTACAGTGTGGTCTGGCTGGGAAATCACAATAACACTCATCTTCTATACCTTCACACAGAAATACTATATGTTGCTGCTCATATGACAGATGAATTGTGAATGAGCATTTCTAAGTTAATAGTAGCTCATTGGTTTTACCCAACTTTCACATTTTAAAGGAAGGGAATTCAAGCCTTCTCATTAGGCTTTTCACATTAGGCTTTTCACAAAAAAAAGCATCAACACAATTCTGACAATCAATTTTGTGCTGTGTTTTGTAGGACCAGGACTGTGACAATGATTATGATATTGTAAATTAAACAGTTTACACTTTGGACATTTCTATTGAAAAACCCACACAGAAATCCACTCATCCCTGTCCAAACTCAAAAACGTAATTCTGTAAAATATACCATAATTTCAGTAGCAGCCACCAAATGTCTCCCAATCAAATACCCAGGGTCATTTAGCCGGTAGGAGCTGTGTGTTTAAGGGCCAAAGCCATATTCTGTTGGCTCCGCTGACCTCTGCCCAGGCCAGCCCACTGCTCCCGACCATTTTCCCACAACCCCTCGCCGCTCACAGTTATATTGGGGAACATTAACTTAACCCCTCGTGCATTAGCCAGGCTCATGGATCAGGTTAACCCTTTGAAGTCAGGCTTATGGGTCTTGGGCCCACGCTATTGCCCTGGCCTCTGACTTAGATATATGTTTACCACTTCAGAGAGGAAAAACAAGAAGGCATTCAGCCAGTGATTAGGGTTCTTGTCTTACGTGAGAACCCTACCAGGAATCACGGACAAAAGAAACTGATGCGTGTTTGATAAGTGTTTGTTTAACAGGGTTTTAGAAGTGAGTCTCTTTTTTTTTTCGTAAGACATTCCTGAACTATACCGTGTAGTTCTAGAATTTACATTGGCTGCCATTTAAAATGGTGGCTTGAGTTCATTATTACATCATCAAAAGGAACCTTTGGTTGGCAACATTCTAAACACATACTTGTGATCATACTCCTCAAAGGGTTATCACACAGAGGAATTGCTTGCTGGGTTCTGGGGGGGGGGGAAAAAGAGCCAAAGTTATGGTCGAATATGGATGCACAGGGAAAATAGATCAAGCAGTTTGTGTTGAACGGGGAAACACAAGAACTGAAATTTGTGGAAGTTAAATATGGATGTATATAAGCATGTATGGTTATGTATTAGAAGAATATGCTTGGGTGGCATCTACACTGAAGATCTTTGAAGATGGATTTTATTCTTGCAGATCCAGAGGTTGGACAGCTTCCATCCTTGGGGCCAGGGTTTGTCCCGGTGGTGGAGAGCTATACACTTTTCTGATTTGTTGTAGCTGAAGTGTGGTTAGGACCCAGTCTATTTATGCTCACACTATTTCTGCTTTTTCTGCTTTCCTCCGCATTGAGAAATCAGACCAGCCCTCAACCTGACATCAGTCGTTTCTATTTTTAGACAGAAACCAGGCAGGTTTTCCACAGACACAAACAAAGCAAAAAAAAAAAAAAAACTTTCATAAGGAGATTAGGAAACACTTAAAATGGATGTATTCCCCCCCCCCCAAAAAAAAATTTGGTTGTGTTTCCCCTCTGGCTGGATCATACCATTCATCTTAACTCCTCTGAGGTGGAGCCTCATGTGCAGAAACCATGGCAACCTGCAGGGCCACCTGCACCCCCTCCCCCCAGCTGTGACAACAAACCCAGAGAGGGGCGAGTCGGCGCTCTGCCGCTGGACTACTGTTATTCTCTCCCCGGGTATGGCCAGCCCAGCAGGCCACGGGCTTTACTTGTGCTCCGTTTCAAAACAAAAGAAACACTGCTGTAATCTGAGTGAGCATGTTTCTCTCTGTGTGTGTGTATGTGTGTGTGCGTGTGTGTGTGTGCGTGTGTGTGTGTGTCTGTGTGTGTGAGTGTGTATACGGTTGAGTTGCGTGTACTTTCTTGCATGTCCTCAGTATATATTTGTGTATGCATGAGGCATGCATCAGTGTGTTTGTCTGTGTGAGTGAGTCAGTGTGTG
>NC_045170.1:19728533-19758533 GCF_900700415.2 Clupea harengus
GCAGGTTAAGGAGGAGGAGGGGTCGAGTTTGGGAGTGTGCGGGGGGGTCGGACTTACTTCTGGGGGAGTTCAAAGGGAGCTGGTTTATCTCCTGCTGGATGGGAGGTGTGTGTGGGAGGAGGTGTGTGTGTGTGTGTGTAGGAGATGGAGTGGTGCTGCTGGAGAGCTTCGGTAGTTAAGGAGCGCTGGGTAGGCACACATCCTCTACCTCCACACTTTTCTTCCAGTGCTTCGTCTCAAAACTTTATCCTGAATACACTCTCTCTCTCACACACACACAAACACACACACACACACACACACAGACACACACACACACACACACACACACACACATATTCATTCTTCCTCTCTCTTACACTCACTCACTTACATTCACACACACACACACATACACACACATACACACACACACACACATATTTTCTCTCTCTTTTGCTCTCTTTCTCTCTCTCACACACACTCACACACACACATACACACATACACGTACACACACACACATTATCTCTCTCTTTTGCTCTGTCTGTCTATGTCTCTCTGTCATACACACAGACACACATACACACACAGACACACACACACACACACAAACAAACAAACACATATTCTCTCTCTTTTGCTCTCTCTTTCTTATACACACACACACACACACAATTTCTCTCTCTCTCTCTCTCTCTCTCTCTCTCTCTCTTTGTCACACACATTCTCTCCCATTCAGTATGATTGAATGTGCACTGGTTGTGGGGATCAAAGAGATCACAGCAGCGTCTCCCTCCAACCTCCCGTCTCTCCTCACTCATACATCCCTCACCGCAGACCTTTTCATCCAGGCCTGGTCCTCCGCTTGCCAAATCCCCCAACCAGCCTACAGAGAAGAGCCAAGGTGAGTCAGGGTTTGCCCAGCCAAATGAGCCCCAGCCCCCAGCCCCCAACCCACAGCCACCACCCCCCAATCCCCAGCCCCCAACCCCCAGCCCCTCAGCTCATCTCCTCCAGCTCCAGGTCCTTGAGCACTGGGCTACTGGTGCTGGTGGGTGTGGGGGAATGCACCCCGGAGACCCATAAAACCCACTGCCTTTAAACTGGCAGCCAAATGACAGGAGGAGAAATGCTCCCTCTCTCTCTCTCTCTTTTTCACTTTCTCTCTCTTTAATGACAGGAAGAGAAATCCCCTCTCTCTCGCTCTCTCTCTCTAACTATCTATCTCTTACCATCCACTGTTTTAATTTTCATCTCTCTTTCTTCCTGAGTTTATTCTTGATATGCATTTGTCTCATTGGGGTGGAATGCTATGGAATGCTGTATTTCACAAAATACACTTATTCCACCCAAACACAACATGTCCAAGAATGTCCCGCTAACATTTAAGATTGACGTTAGCGTAAACAATATCGGTTTGAGAGCCCAACCGATTATCAAAAAGGACCTCTCTCCTTTTCATGTCAGCCAAAATGGGGACTGGAATTAAAAAAATATTATTGAAACCCTCCATAATTTAATAACATCGCCCCTAAGAAAAAAGAGCTCAAATGAATCTAATTATACACATATCTTTTTGAATCTACTCTGTCTTTCCTTTATAATACTTAATGTTTATTTTTCTTCCTTGAGGGGCCCACATCAAAAAACACTTTTTTTCCTTGGTATGCCAAGGCTAAGGAGGTTATGCTTAACTCAATATCTAACACAAATAGCCCGAGGCTAGGTAGCTTTGCACGGCAGTTCTCTCTCTCTCTTGCTTTCTCTCCCTGACATGCTGATATTGCTAATCTTTATGTAGCTCGGTGACCTCGGCGGAGATGCAGAATGCCAGCCCTCACCTCCTGCTGGGAGAGATGACGTTTATAGATGCATGCATGTCTACGTTTTTAACCTCTCTTTCTCTGAAGGTCGTTCTTTCTTTCTGTGCGTCTACATCGCTCCCTAACACTTTGAAATGACCTGTTTCAGTCTGTTATAAGCCACATGTACCCTATCTGTCTTTAACTTCTGTATCCTTCCTGTCATGTTTAATTTGACAGCTCTTTAAATTCCCAGTCTTTTCCCCTCTGAATACCACCTTATGCAGCCCCCTGTTTCTCTGCATTATTTCATGCTTTTATTGTCTTCTCTTCTCTATTAGGCTTTTATTGTGAGATTTTGGCACACGTTAGAATGCTGCTCGGCCAATCATAATGTGATACAAATAAATTCTATGCTGTTTTACTCTCTCTCTGTTTTGCTCTCTCTCCCTTGCTCCCTTCTTCTCTCTCTCTCTCTCTCTCTCTCTCTCTCTCTCTGTCTGTCTCTCTTGCAGTCTCCATTCCCATAGCACATCTGTGAGAGATTACAGACACGCTCTCCCTGGTTGTGCGGTTGGTCACTGTGGAGGCCTGTGGTGTGAGGGAGGTCACCGTGGTCAGGCTTTGCTGGACAAGGGGACAAGGCCTCAGGGAGCGCAGGGGTATTTGTGGACAGCGAGAGGTCAACCCTCACTTCCTCCTGGGTCAAAAGAGTTATTTAAGGTCGTCAGTCCACAGCTGACCGGGAGTCCATGGGCTCAAATTCACTGTGTCTCACTTTGTAACATTTCTGTTTTGTTCATCCCTTGTGCATTCAGACTTCTGATGCCTTCCTAATGTGTGTTCCAAATGCCATTATAAAAAATGTTCAGTACAGAGGACACTTCTTCAGCCGTATGTGCAACCAAGTCAGGGATTCCAGACACTCTCAAGTTGTAGTCGATACCTGTGAAGTCAATGTGATGTCATTCTTGGGCCAGGCTATTCGATAGGTATGCCCAGAATCCTCTATATGAGTATGCAGAAGGGGGATGGGGGGGGGGGGTAATGGGTCTGTAGCATTTGTGTTGCTTAAATCACCATGCTTGTAATCAGCAACCCAATCTGCACTTTAAATCAGGGCAGGCGGACGGGCGGCTGGGGTGGGTGATACCCCTCTCCCCCCCTAAGAGCGGGTCAAGCGCCTGCCTGGGATCTGCTTTCAAGTGAGGCCTCAAATCAGGCTGGCTTGAACAGAACAGAACAGAACAGAACAAATCCCGGTCTGTGTGCTTGCTGGTGTGGTGATATTAATATGCGAAATGGACTGGGCTGTCTGTAGGCACCCCTCCCCCCCTCACCCTTTCGGTCGTTTGATCAGGCTACGAGCGGGGCGGGGGGAGAGGGAATGGGTTCAGTTGCATTTGCAATCTAGCATTTGATTAACGGAAAGCCTTAGTAAGTCTGTGTGTGTGTGAAACAGAGAGATTGTGGAATTATGTCAATGTGTGTGTGTGTGTGTGTGTGTATATGTGTATGTATCTGTGTATGTGTAGGTGTGAGTGTGTGTGCGTGTATGTGTGTTGTATGTGTGTGTCTTCGGCTGGGTCGGCTTATCTGTCTGTGTGTGTGTGTGTGTGTGTGTGTGTGTGTGTGTGTGTGTGTGTGTGTGTGTGTGTGTCTGTGCCTGTGGCTGGGTCGGCTTGTCTGTCTGTCTGTCTGTGTGTGTGTGTGTGTGTGTGTGTGTGTGTGTCTGTGTGTCTGTGTGTCTGTGTGTGTCTGTGCCTGTGGCTGGGTCGGCTTGTCTGTCTCTCTGTGTGTGTGTGTGTGTGTGTGTGTGTGTGTGTGTGTGTGTGTGTGTGTGTGTGTGTGTGTGTGTGTGTGTGTGCGTGTGTGTGTGTGTGTCTGTGCCTGTGGCTGGGTCGGCTTGTCTGTCTGTGTGTGTGTGTGGCTGGGTTGGCTGGGTCGGCATGTCTTTCTCTGTGTGTGTGTGTGTGGCTGGGTTGGCTTGTCTGTTTGTATGTGGGTGTGTGTGGGTGGGAGTGTGTGTGTGTGTGTATATGTGCATGTGTGTGTGTGTGTGTGTGTGTGTGTGTGTGTGTGTGTGTGTGTATGTCTGTACCTGTGGCTGGGTCGGCTTCTCTGTCTGTGTGTGTGTGTGGCTGGGTCGGCTTCTCTGTCTGTGTGTGTGTGTGGCTGGGTTGGCTTGTCTGTCTGTATGTGTAGGTGGGTGGGTGGGTGGGTGTGTATGTCTGTGGCTGGGTCGGCTGGTCTGTCTGTCTCTCTGTGTGTGTGTGTGTTTGTGTGTACGTGTGTGTGTGTGTGTGTGTGTGTGTGTGTGTGTGTGTGTGTGTGAAATTAGGAGCTACTCTCAGCATTTCCTTTTTCGCTGACACTTAATGACACTCAAATTTGTGGGTTCTGATGACGCTGGTACCTACAGGGTTCCACGGCTTTAATGTGGTCATTCAAAGACACTGTTCTCATGTTTTTTCATGCTGGTTTTTTTTAACTAGGGAGGTTTCTATTTCATGTGATTCTTTTTTTACAAAACAACAGCGAGGTTCAGGTTTATGCCACATTCGTCATGCCCTGATTAGAGAGGCATTGCAGAGAGTTGAGAAGAACTGAGAAGAGCTGTCATCTCTGAGAGCCTTGTTTTCCCAGCCATTCAGGCGTTGTCAGACACAAAGCTGATCAAAGCTTCACATGTGAGTATCTGATTTGGTTTTCCCAGCGCCACATACTTCAATGGCTTTCTTATAAAATGCGTGGTTACCAGGTGGTCAATGTGTGGTTACTACCACGAGTATCTACTACATTCATTTTTGTCAGTGTCATTTTTTCTTTTCCTATTTCCTGTTTGGCACAAAGATGTTGCCTTCTCATGCTGTGTGCCTGAATGTTTCAGGAATTTCCGGAGAATTATGTATGTATGTATTTATTTATTTATTTTGTAATCAGACATTCAAAACGGAAAGAAAAGACTGCTGAAAATGAAAGGGAAAGAGATATTATGACCGAGTGGTCAGATTTGATAAACTGGCTAATTTGGCTCATTGGGAATTCCCAGCAATCTGAACCTTGGCCAGCACACCTGTGAAAAGAATTTTTATGTTCAGTGAAAAGAAAATAAGTCCTCAAGATGTCTGTGGTCCAAGTCCAGGATGAAGAGATGGGAGGAAGGGGAGATAAAGAGAGAGAGAGAGAGAGAGAGAGAGGAAAAAGGTGGAATCAAATGCACCAGACTGTCAGCACACAACTCACTAGGGTAAATGGTGTGTATCGTTTGCAGATAATGTCCTGTGTTCAGCAAACCTACTCCAGAGAGAGGAGCGGACGTGGACTGAGTTGCACTATAGTCAGCAGCAGAAGGTAAGAGGACCTGACAGGTCTTTTGACAGAGAGTGGAACAAGCTGCACCTCAAAAAGATGGAAGGCCCTGATCACTGTCCATATCTGCTTCTCAAAGGGATGGATGCTTAACAGCTGCTTAAGGATGCCAAGTCATCCTCCCGAAAGACTGTTCCGATGTCTAGGATCCTTCAAATTCTACCAAGGACAGTCCTTAGTTCAGATCATTTTCAAGGATGCCGTTGGAATGTTCTTAAAGCACCCAAAATCCTATGCGCACGTACCATAGCCTATTTTTTTTAAAGTAGTGCGGAATTTGAAGGCGAGCCTTTTCAATGATGCACACCTACACACCAACTAGACTGTTCCATTATTTCTCCTCTGAATGCTAGGAAGGAGTCTTGCCTAGCCTCTGAAGGACCCCACTTGGAAGGACTCGGAATGACCAGTCCTACCTAGGAAGCATTCTTGGCTTTGAGAACTCAAGACTCACTCTGTTTATTAATTAGAGTGATGAGTCACTGCTGTTCTGAGATCAGATGTGGACCTCACTTGAGCACAGGGTCAGGTGTATGTCGCTGATCAGGTTTCCAGTCAACCTGGGTAGAGTAACAAGGAAAGAGAGAAAACAGACAAAGTCTGCAGGAACTTCCATACAGCTGTAGCAACCTGTACCTTAGCATATCATTGCTTATGCTGACTTAAAAGCCAGACTACTACCCATGGACTTCACTGAAACCTCATCGGAGCATTGCTCAGACTCTTCCTCATCCCACCTCACTACTATTAGCAAGAGCTGTCAATGAATGGGTGCTTCTCTGGAGTCTGACTTTCATGAGCCCTCATAAGGTCTTCAACTGAACCTGATTCGACCTTGATCTGAACATTGGTGTACCTGGATGTTGCCTTAACATGACACATTGCCCCTGGCCTCAGATCAGTGCTCGGAGACTCTTTATGGTCTCTGGCCTGGAGCCTAGTTTCCCCCAACTGCATCATAGTGCTCAAACATCATCGTTAAACGACGCAGAGAGTATCCGTACTTTTAATGCTCTCTTTCGCCTGTTACGATGATCTTAGCGCTATAGTGCTTTTGGCTCTCTGGTCCACATATATATATATATACGAGTCAGTCCAAGTACCAAATCCGTGGTCGAAATCTTAGTGAACGCATAAACTTTTACAGCTTGGTAAGAGTCAAGCTGAGCTCTCTGATGATAAACGTGACGGTTGCCTGTCTTTGTTTCTTAAAATTCTCATCTGCATCTCAGAGAAAGAGAGAGAAAGAAAGAAAGAGTGAGAGAAAGAAAGCAAAGCATGCCAGGAAATAACAAAACAAAGGATGTATATTATTTTCCAGGAGCTGCCACACACAATGAGTCACAGTTTGGGCAGAGGCATCTGGCGGAGAGAGGCCTGTGTGACTTGGTGTGTGTGTTTTTTGTCTCGGTTATTTCTGTTGGCATTTTTGTTCTAATCCTGCAGGATTTGGGTTTGTTTCATGTGGATACGGGAGACTAAGGAGAGAGAGAGAGAGGAGAGGGGAGAATAGGAGAAAGAGAGGAAGGATGAAAAAAATGCTGCATGGAAAGAAAGACAGTCACTTTTAGTTAGGTCACTTTCCAACAGAGTTTATTCTTGTTAGGCTATTTAGTATACAGTGTGAGGGTGTCTAACTCAACTCCGCTGTCATGTTATGGTGAACCCAGCTGCAGGGTTACACTTACACAAACCTGTGGCCAACACCCGTGTCAGACGGTTACAAAAAAAACCCAACAGAAACAAAAAACATTTTATTTTAGAAGGCACACACCTGATTCTCAGTCAATGCTGACACGAGTCCAAACGCAAGGTATGCACAAACGAACCCAAAGCCTTTTGTGTTTTGACTAAGAGCACATTCTGTGCGAGAAGATACACAGTTCGGTTCAGGTTGAACTCGCCGGGGGGAATTCTGCTCGACAAAAGGCTTTTGTGAAACAGATTCTTCCTCCAAACCTCTCTCTCCCTCCCTCCTTTCCCCTCTCTCCTTCTCTCTCTCTCTCCCTGTCTCTCCTTCTCAGAACCGTCAAACCCATTGGCTAAATATATCCAGTTCGTTTGAGTCATACGTGAGAAGCCCAAATAACGGTCGCTCCACCGCGGGCCTGTTTGCCTTTTGGTGTGGTGTGTGTTTCCACCGTCCCCCGTAAACGTCCCGGACTGGCCTGAAAGAAGAGGGGGTGGAGGTGGGGGTGTTCATCCCTGGAAGACGCTGTCATCGACTCGGCAGCCTCCAAAGCCCCCCTTCCGCTTTCGTTGTCATTTGCCTCGCTGCAGGGACCCGGGGCGTCAGGGCTCTGCAGGGCGTCAGGGGCCTGCTCAAATTGATAACATATTTGGCTGATTACACACACACACGCACACACACACACACACACACACACACACACCCACACACACATTGGCTGATTGTCCCACCAACACCCCTCTCAAGTCTCGCTCCCTCCTTTTCACAGCTGCCATCTCACTGTTTCAAATCTGACTTGTTCTGATGCTGCTGTCAGCATCACTCTCTCTCATTCCTGGTCTTTCTCTCGCTCCTTCTTCTCCATCTCTCTTTCTCTCCATCCTTGACCTTCTCCGCTGTGTCTTTTCACTGTTTCAGACGCTCCTTGTTCTGTTGTGGCCATTTACACCTCCCTCTCTCTGTCTCTCTCTCTCTCTCTCTCTCTCTCTCCATCTCTCTTTCCCCAGCTTTCTCTATCACACAGGTGTTAGGGGCTCAGCGAGGTGCTGGAAAGGATTACGGACATGGCGGGGGAAAAAAGCCTGTCAGTGCGGGGGTCTCCATTCTCACCTGGGACCGCCACAACAATAACCAGAGCTCCTCGCAACACGCCGCGCCACCCCATGCCGTGCAAGCGCCTCGTCCTCAGGACCCGGCGTGCACAAAGCTGTCCATTGTGGTGCCTGCCAGAAAGGCCCCGGTGTCGGAAACACACCGCCGTGCCGAGATTATGTAACCGAGCACCGAGAGGCAGCAGCTGCGGAAAAAGCAACAATCCCCTGGGTCTCTAATTACCAGTGTCACCAAGCACCAGATAAGAGACAGAGAGAGAGAGAGAGAGAGAGGGAGAGAGAGGGAGAGAGAGAGAGGGAGAGAGAGGGAGAGAGCAGAGATGGTGAACTACAGACAATCCAGCCATGATAATTATCAATTACATGGAAGCGTGGAGATAAGGAAAGAAACAAAGGGGATTGTGGATAAAAAAAACAGAGAGATAAGAGAAAGGAAAAGACGTAATCATCTGTAACCTCTGCTCTCCTCCCCCGTGTCCCCCTTGTGTATTCCCTGCTGGGGCTGCGTTTGGAGTTTTGGGAGGCTTGAGGACGGTGGGTGGGGGGGGGGGTGGTGGTGCAGGGACCGGTTCCCCCGACTGGGAATGGGCGCAGCGGGGCTGTGTTTGGGTTGGGCTGGCCTGACTGCGGCGTGACCCACGCCGTACCCCCCCCCCCCCCCCCCCCCTCTCCCCCTGGTCCCGCCGTGATTTGCGAGGACAAATCCAAACATCCCTCTGCGGCCAGGCATGACCAGAATGTGTTTCCATTGGAGATGGACTTTTCCGCTGAGAAGAGAGACAAAGAGAGAGAGAGAGAGAGAGAGAGTGGAGAAAAAAGGAGGGAGCGTTGAAGAGTGTGGAGAGAAAGAGAGAACAGGGGGAAGCGGAGAGAGTGTGAAAGACTGGAGAGAGAGAGAGGAGGGAAAAAAGGGGGGAGTGTGAAAGAGTGTGGGGAGAGAGAGAGAGAGTAGAGGTGAAGGTTTGGGGTGGATTTCAGGAAGGAAGGCAGGAACCTGGACGTCAGACAGAGAGAAATGTTATGATACCTCGGTTCTCGCCACCGTGCTTCGCTCACGAGGAATCGGGTTCCGCGAGGCTCTCCCT
Organism: Clupea harengus; assembly: GCF_900700415.2. Taxonomy (NCBI): domain Eukaryota; kingdom Metazoa; phylum Chordata; class Actinopteri; order Clupeiformes; family Clupeidae; genus Clupea; species Clupea harengus. Next base: position 19,737,577 of record NC_045170.1, read on the forward strand.
GTTTCATTTCTTCACCGTCTCTCTTACTGTCTTTCTCTCTCTATCATTCTCTCTCGCTCTCTCACTCTCTCTTTCCCTTCATCTGTCATTCAGTGGCAGGTCCCTCACTCCCTCTCTCAATCCCTCAGTTACCACAGCCCCTTCCCTCCCTAATTCACTCGATCTTCCCTCATTCCAAAGTCTTCATGTCCCCCTCCTCTCCTCTACCTTCCCTCCATTCCTCTCTCTCTCTCCATCTCTCCTTCTCTCTCTGTCTCTTTCACATTCTCTCTGTCTATAACACCCTCTCTCTCATGGATTCTCTGGTCTGTTTGCTCAGGTGGGTGTCCACTCCCCTCCATCACAAACACACACACACACACACACACACACACACACACACACACACACACACACACACACACAGAGACACACACACACACACACACACACACAGACACACACACACACACACACAGACACACACACACACACACACACACACACACACACACACACAGACACACACCACTGCACTGATCATGACATCATTCCTGAGTTATTTTAGACTCAAAGTGCACAAGACGTTTTATACTGGTACACCACAAACTGTGTAAACAGAAAGAAATCATTTTTCTTTGACATTCACTTTCTACAGTTTGACACCGTTGGGATTAACCATTGGCATTATTTCAGGACCCTATAATTCAAATTAACCCACGAGTCATTACAGCTTTTGTGGAAGTTTTGGGTTTGTCATCTTCCACCGTCCCCATTGGTTTGCATTGTTTTATTTAACCAGGATACTGGTAAGTCGCTTATCAACCACTATCCCACTAGCCACTATCACCAGGGTATGGAGACATACTCTGATAAAAACATTTATGGGAGTAGAAATGTAATTAATGCTGTGGAGCCTCGTTTATGTAGTTCTGCCTTTGTTATTATGAACCTCAGCCATAAAGCATTCCCCAAAGAAAGGGTTAACGCCATTAATGGGCTCTTCAAACAGAGGGGTCCTCGGGACATCTCAGGAAGTGCCTGATTAAAATGTGACCCGCCTCCGTGTCACCGTGCCACCTGGGCTGATTGGGGAAACGTGAGGAGGAGGAGGAGGGGGGGGGGCCTGCACACCTGCAGGGCTCCATGTTAGTTTTGCCCGCACCCCCCTCTGGGCCGACGTGGTGCTCCAGCCTCCAGCCTCCAACCCCTGCCCCCGCCCCCCCGACGCACCCCTCCCCGCCCTCTGAAGACCAGACAGGAAATGAACCAAGGCACGGGGCTGGAACCTGAGCGCACCTGGAACCAATCATTCACTTTCTCGCCCTGGTGATGGTGGCAAAAGATTTAAGCACCCCCCTCCTCCCCCCAACCCTAACCCTCCTCAAACTCTCTCCCTCTGTTGTGCCTTTTCTATTCTCTTTTTCTCTGTCCTGCACTTATTCTCTCTCTCTCTCTCTCTCTCTCTCTCTCTCTCTCTCTCTCTCTCTCCCTCTAGTATAGCTATGTAGATCCAAGCTGTGGAGAAGCTCCTTAAGCATACAGCAGTGAAGAGATGTATTATGGAACAGCCGTGATCTTGGAGAGGGCCCAGGAGGCAAACACACAAAGTTAAAGTCTTGACTTGACAACCCACACGGCTGTCCCAAGTGTGACCTTGTACATTCTCTTTTTTTGAACCGCTCTTGCATGGAAAATGGTGCTAAAATCTGCCTGAAGCCTACAGAAAAGGGTTGAAAGAAATACTCTTTTGACTTTTTGATCCTTTTCCTCCAAGCTTTGTTTGTTGAAGATAGAGGGCCCTGCATGAAAAAAAGAAAACACCAAAAAAACTGTCCAAGGAAGTGGAAAAAAATGACTTAAGCCAGTCTTCACTTTTGAACGTGTTCTGACTGTTATGATACTAAATGTATTCATCAAGAACCACACACGCTAGCAGACTCCTTCTGGGGAAGTAAGCGAATTTTAATTCTCAATGAAAACATTTGCTCTTTGTCTTTTAATCATGTTTTTGATCTGCACGCTAGGAATAGCAATCACTTTGCTCGAGTTGGGCAGAAAAAAAAACTGCATCCTCCGCTTCGTCCACTGGGTCACTTGACACAGAGGAGGTTGCTATCGGTTACACAATGTTTATCTTTGGAGTTTCCTCACTGCATTTTCACAGAGGGCTAAATTAAACGTAGCATTCTCCCGGCTAAGCGTAGTTTGATTGTGACACGATTCATTAGACAAAATGAACGTACTCTCTCTGAATGGGGGCCTATTGAGTTTAAAAGAAGCTGGGATTTTTCTTTTCCTTTTTTTGTCCTCCTCTCTCATTTGTTTATTTGGCTCTGTCTTTCCCACTCTTTCATTCATCTGAACTGGGTCCACTCACCGGACCCAAATCTCACTGATCTGGCAGCACACAGCACAGGCCATTTGTTCTGAGTGACCATAAACTGTTGGCAACTAATAATGTGGTTTGCCCCCCCCCCACTCCCCAATCCCCCCCCCCCCCCAAAGATCTGCGGTTCTAGATCCCATCAACAGGTAAACAAACACATACAGTAGTGGAGGCTGGGGACAGATAAGGAGAGATAATGGGGGGGGTGTAGAGGTGATGGGGTGGGGTTGGAGGAAGAGGGAGTGTTTTAAGTGATAGATGTCATGGACAGTGAGAAGCCCCTTTCACATACAAAATATGATCAGGTGTCAGGTAAACATGCGGAATAGACAAATTTCCTTTCCCACTCAGTGTTCCATAACGGTACAGTCACATGTGTTCTGTATTCCCGCCTGACTGGATATACCGGAATACCACGGAGCACGAACCTCCGCGATTAAAACACGTGAGAATGGAGACGACACATAATTTACGACGCAAGAAATCCAGATCGTTGTGAAAAGTCCAAGCTGAGACATTGGCTGGCTAGTTGCCAACATGGCACCAGTCGAACTGCATCACGTCTCTGTTGAGAGAGTTCTCATCCTGCTTCTGAACATTTGTTTTGGTCAAAACTGCATCATCATTTACGTCACCGCCAGCAATGTCACGACCGGTCACAACATGTTAATCCTTATGGTTCTAAGTCCCACTGGAGCCGTGGTGGACAATCATCGTTAATGTTACCAGCTCACCAGAGGATAGATTAACGGTTCGACTTTAAGGCATTACTCCCATTCCCACACAACACCATCAACGGCATAATAGCGAAAAATAAACAGCTTTAAGTGTGAGTGGGAACGGGGTAGGAAAGATACAGAGAAAGAGGAAGAAAAGGAGAAAGAAAGAGTAAGGGAGAGCCCAAGGCAGTGAGGTCTACTGTTGTCTCACTGGGGGCCTCCATCAGGGCCGCCACAGAGGCTCCCTCACAGAATCTAAGGAGGATGTATTTTTTTTTCTTCTTTAAAAAAAAAAAATAAGCACTTTGAGAAGTCTACCAGCCCTCCCCCAGTACTCACCAACTCCACTATGCCCAAACCAAACCCCATCCCTCCACCCCACTCAGAACTAACACACACACACATACGCACACACTCCGGTTGTGGTCACTTTGTGGGTGGTGATGGTTGGACTGGCAGGCCTTGGTTTTCAAAGAGAGGGATTTAAGGGTCCGGAGATGGATGGGGTACCAGATGATGAAGCTGAACTAACAGCTCCTCTGCTTTCTGAAAAGATTTTGCCCATGATTGCGTCTGTCGGCTCGCTTGCATTGGTCACTAAGCTGCAAGTTCCCCAACTCCTCCTCTGTTCCTCTCCTGCGTGTCGTAATAGCCACTTCTGGGGTGAGAGGGATGAATTTGGAGAGAAAGTTCTCAAGGATAAAGGCATCATGAGGAACTGGAAGCCGTGCCAGGATGGAGGCTTTCACCCAGACGTGATCCAACATAGAACCTCATTTGGATCCTTGGGTTGCACATTGGTTCTCAGAGGCACCCCAAAAGACAAATCCGCAAGGACCCATCAAAGACCCCTAAAAAGTTCCTGCCAAGAACCCTTTTCCTTTTCCTTTCCTTTAAAGTTCTTCATGAGTAAAGAAAATACATAAAAACCACAGTTCAGGTGGTGTAACCACAATTACAGCTGTTGAATAAAATCTCCTATCAGTTGCTGTCACAATCTTCTCTTTCACATGCTAAAGCTTACTGTTGGAAAATGCGCTCCTCTGTCTTAAGCATCCTGGGCCACTGCTTTACAATCTGAGCTTGGCACAAAAAGATGCCTCACTTGCCCAACCGGGTGGCAGAGGGCAGAAATACTGGCAAAGCTGCTCCAAGGACTTCGGGTTTTATACAGCCAAGCACAGAACGTGCTTAATGTCTGAAAAATGCAGCAGGTCATAGTAGGACTCATTATGTGAAAAGATAATGGTTATACTTTGTGACTGCTGTGTAGCTCTCTAAAACTCAAAGAGGCAGATGCTGTACCAGGGGGAGAAGCAATGAGAGAAGGAACTAAAACACACTTGCAAATACGCACGCACACCAGCATACACACTCACCCACACACACATGCTCGCACACACACATGCACACACACATGCACACACACACACACACACTTACACACATGCGTGCACACACACACAAACACACACACATGCACACATACACGCTGAAACACTCACACACACACATAAAGACAAAGAAGGAAACAATAGGAAACAGTGTTACTGGTCTTGGGGGCTTGGGGGAGTGGGTAGTGGAAAGAAGATATTTACATAAGCATGACAATCACAGCACAGTCACGGACTGCACAACGGGCCCACTAATGTGTGCTTGGTCCAAGGCAGAGATCAGTTTGCATGCACAGGTACTGTGTGTGTGTGTGTGTGTGCATCTTCTTCTGTATTTATGTGTGAGTGCTTGTATGTACATATCTATGCACATTCTACCTATATGTTTATGTATATGTGCACGTATCTGTGCATACATGGGTGGCCATGGATATGGATGTAAGCGTGTAAATATGTACGTGTGTGTATGTGCACATTTTCCTGCGTATCTGTGAGTGAGTACATTTGTATGCTTGTATTTAGGTGTGTGTGTATGATTGTGTGCCTCTGCACGTGTGTGTGAGCGTGCATTTGCTTATATGTGCATGCATGTGTGTCCATGAATGTTGGTATATGCGTTTATGTGCGTTTATGCAAGCCTCTGTGTGTGTATGTGTGCTTGCGTGTGTGCGTGCCTGTGTGTGTACATGTGGATATATGCTTGTGTGCCTGTTTGCATGTTTGCGTGTGTGCCTGTGTGTATGTTTGGCTGTGCATGTGTGTGCATGCTTGTGTGTATATGAGCTTGTGCACATATGCGTGTGTGCCTGTGTGTATGTCTCCCTGTGTGTGTGTGTGTGTGTGTGTGTGTGTGTGTGTGTGTGTGTGTGTGTGTGTGTCTCTGGACCGCAGCACCCCCAGGTCAGTCCTGAGATGAAACAGATAAGATAATTGGCTCTAATGAAATCCAGACCAACTTTTTGGGTCCAAACCACCTCTTTCTTTTTCTTTCACTCTCTCTCTCTCACTCTCTCTCTCTCTCTCTCTCTCTCTCCCTCTCTCTCTTTCTCTTTCTCTCCCCTGTTGAAGTGAGGCCCTTAATTCAAACCAGCTCCACCGTGCTGAAGCGAGGTCCATAGCACCCCGCCCCGCCCCGCTCCCGTATTTCTGTTTGAAGTACCGACTGAGCACGCTCACAAGCAACAGCACCCACCAGCCTGCTGGGCCCGTTGCCATGGTTACCCTAATTACTGGCCTTTACTGTCGCAGTGGCTTTACAGCACAGGAAAGGAATCATTATGTGCTCTATCCATATTTGTCTTTTTTTGGGGGGGGGGATAGTGGTGAGGGGTGGTAAAGATTTTGGGGGAACAAGAGGTGAAAGGTCACCCAGGGGAGGCTCAACAAAAAAAATGACTTTGAGACATTCAAGGCTGTTGCCTCCGCTGCAGTGGAATAATTAAACAAAACAGCGAGCGGGACTGAGTGTGGAGGTCAGGGCCTGTTGCCGGAGCCTTTTCGTATGTGTGTGGCGTTCGTGTTTAGTTTGGGGCCGCTGCTGTTCTGTGTCAGAGCTGTGTTTTTGGACGGAGCATCCAGTGATCTGCAAGGTTCCCGTGTTTTGTCATGGAAAGTTTTTGCACCCCTGGCAAGAGTGTCGCGGTCTCGTTGGGATTGCTAGTGCTGTTTGAACCAAGTTGTGGTCGCATTTAAAATGCGGGCAGGTTTCTTCCATCTACCGCACTGTTTAAAGTAGCCGACCCTGGGACAACTAGAGACCATGTCATCAATGCTCATCATTTTTACAGCTGAAATCACTAATATCTATAGATGTGGTGGACAGAGAAACTGTTGATAACTGTAATTACTTTTCTATAACAGGGTAATAACTACTTCACATTTCAATATAGGAATCGAGAAATACAATATCTGTGGAGTCTGACAATGATCTAAAAATGTAGCACATTACTGGTGAAATATGAATAATGACTGAAGACTACACAACACTTGACCCCAGTTGAATCAAAACGACAAATCAAATTTAGATTCATAAGGCCTGACTCCTTGAGGGGGGGTCCTCTATATGAAAAAGACCACCACTGGAGAATGTCATAACTGAAAACATTAGCATTAAACAGATTAAATTAACCGAGGTATGTAAACAAGGCCCGGGAAGAAGGGAGGAAGGCCCCTAATTGGGGAGGATTTACGGTGTCCTGTAGAGACGTTAAATGTTTTGGGCCAAGAGGGTGTTGTTCTTCAACCCTCTTATCTCCCAAGCCGAGCTTGGGCTTCACACTTCCCTTGGAGTGCCTAGGAGAGGACACCCCCTGGAGAGACTGAGGGAGAGATGGAGAGAGAGGGGAGGGGGGGTGGATGGACAGAGAGAAAGAGAAGGAGGAAGGGAGGGGTGGAGAGAAGGAGAGAGTGAAGAGAGGTGAAGAGAGATGAGGTTGAGAGGTAAAGGTGTGAAGACACAAGGGAGGGCAAAGAACGAGGGAGAGAAAGAAAGCTGAGCAGGGGGAAAACAGAGGGAGAGAAACAATGCTGAAGAAAGACAAGCAGTGAGCAGGACATGTAGAGAGTGAGTGAGTGCATAAAAGAGAGTGGAGCAGTTAGTTATTGGAGATGAGGTTCCTCTGGTGGAGATGGACATATCCCTGGTCTGAGGGGACCAGGCTGGACAGGGAAGGGGAGGGCAGGGGGTGAAGGGGAGGGGAGGGGTGGGGTGCCGTGACTGCGGGATGCTGGAGCTCATAACCGCATGTGGTGAGCTCCAGACCATCTGTTTCTGGGCCTGTCTCGTCCCCTCCCTCCCTCCCTCCCAGAAGAGCACGCTATGCGCTGGGCCGTGGGGACTACCTGGTGCTAACCTGGTGGGGTCCAAGGTTGTAAAGCTGCATTTGAGGATCTGGTTACCTTTTCAGCAGAGGCCCTCCCTGGGTCCCTTGTAAAACAGAGACTAAATACTGAACTCCAAAGGGGTTGCACCGGTGGACCCCGAAGTTGTGAAGCAAGTCAAATGGACCGAGTAGACCAAAGAACTTCAAGTTTAGAAGAACGATCATTGATTGATTTCCGCATTACAACAGCACCATGAAGAAGTTTCTAGAAAATATGATGTAAACAAAAGTACATGTAACAGAAGGCAGTGAGAAGAGGAGGAAGATGAGCACACAGCCGAGTCATTAGTGACACGGTTTATTACATAGGCCTTGTTGATTTAAAACTACACCATGAAGTTCAGTGTAACATATTATTTATCATCGTATCAGTGTAACACTGAGAGTCTGTACTCACATAATCCTATGCCTTATCCTCACTCTAACCCCGGCCCAAGAAACGGCTGTAGGTTTTTGTTACGCAGTGTGTTTTTAACAGTATAGTTACGCAGTAACATGCTATGGGCAATATAACGCATTCATTTTATGAACTGTTCGCCAGAGTGATATGCATGTTGTACCTACAACACCGTTGTACTGACAATACTGTACCTGTCAGTAGCGTGACACACTGTGAAATATGCAGAAAATCAAAGAGAGCAAATGATAATAAACCGAAGGGGAAAAACCTGGTGAAAGAAAACACAGTGAGCCTGAAAAGAAATGAGAGTGAGGAAGAGTGAGAGTGAGAGCGAGAGCGAGAGTGAGATTGAGAGTGAGAGAGATGGGATCATGTTTTTTACCCAGGGCCTGGCTGGATTAATGAGAGCATGGCGAGTAAGCGCTCAGGAATCCGAATGGTCACCAGCCCTCGTCACATGCGGAGCCCGGAGGCCGGAGCAAGGGCCGCCTCGCCGTTTCCTCCCCTCTAACTATGACATTAACTGCCTTGCATTAACCGCATGTCCACTTCAATGAGCGTCTCCACCGTGGCAGGCGGCGAACGAGGCCTGGGAATAACGACGGGCACGGCCGTAAAACGCCAGCCTGTGACGCAGAGTTTGAACGCGGAGAGAGAGAGAGAAAAAAAAAACTAAAAAGGGAGACCCGACAGTCACGTGAAACCCAATACCTGGGTAAGACGGATGGACAGGCCACCTCAGGAAGTGATTTACCACCGAGGGTCACGGGTGGACGTGGCAAGAGTGTCATCAGTGGTGCCAGCCCCCTGTAGTCACGGGGGACGACTCAAAGGGAGAGACGCGTCCTCTGAAGATGCTCTGGGACGAAAGCTAAAGCCTTGCAAGAGAGTTGTTAGTCCAGACTACCCAGACAGAATGTTCGAGTGTCTCTCTGAACTCCTTAATGGAAATACCTGCCTGCTGAGTCACAAGATGTTATCACTGTCTATATGTGTGTGTGTGTGTGTGTGTGTGTGTGTGTGTGTTTTCCTATGAAATAAAGGTGTTTGCAGTGGAACACGTGTTTGAGGCCCTTTACATTTTCTCATTCATAAATAAAGATCGGGTGTGGGTGAGATCACTTATCGCGCCAAGGAATCGCTTCGGACGCGCCGTGCGGGGAGCGACTCAACATTTCAAGAGCATGAATCACACGTTGCCTTGGCTCTTTCAAAATCACCACTTTACAAAGTCGGCTCAGCTCCTAAATCACTCTTTCGTGAGGAATGGGGGTGGGTGGGAGAGGGGAACCGTTTCACTGACATGCAGGGATACTTAGCATTTTTCCGAGTATTAAAATGCCGACCAATTTCCTCAGTTTCCGCCCCGAACGTTCCCAGTAGGACGAGAGAAGGATGTGGAACTATTTCGGTTCTGCTGCTCTTACAGTACAGTAACAGAGGCACCATTAGAGAAGTACAGGCCCTTGTTCTCCGAATATGACTCAGCCCCAGTCATGTGATTCTACAGAAGAACTACAGAAGAGCCAAGACAGAGGACACATACCAGGGAAATATATCCGTTCATGTATTCACACTCATTATAAAGTCACAAACACGTTTCTCCCTATATGTGAGTGCATGTGTGGGCCATTGTACATATGTGTGTGCCTGTACATGTGTGTGTGTGTGTGTGTGTGTGTGTGTGTGTGTGTGTGTGTGTATTTTGTGTGTGTGAGTGTGTGTTTGTGTGTCCTCTTGTATGTGAGCATGAGATAGTGCATGTATGTGTCTGCGATTTGTCCCTGTGTGTCAGCTTATACCTGTATGAGTGTGTCCAGTGTATCTGTCAGCCTTCAGCCCCACTGAAACTCATTGGGGGGGGGGGGGGGGGCAGACTTAATTAACTCACAGGCTTAGCCCTGGGGAGGTGGGGTGGAGGTGTCACTGGAGGCTAATTACCCCCCAGGGGGGTGGGGGCTCTGGAGTTACCCCCCACGGACTGCCCCCAAGGGGGACCTGACAAAGATGCATTAACCAGGGGCTTAGAGCAGGGGCCAAAGCCTGAGCTGGGAGCCTAGGAGCCTCTGCACAACTTCAGGCAGCTGGGACCTTCAGTCTTCAGCTCAGTGTCGTCATGCTAGACAGAAGGGGCTCCACTACAGGAGTGTGAGTGTTTTAATGAAGAAATATGGCCAAACGTTCAGTGAAAGGAATTGCTGTTGTTTCTTCTTTTTTGTAAATGTGGTGTATATTTCTACATGTGCCTGTGTGTGTGTGTGTGTGTGTGTGTTTGTGTGTGTGTGTGTGTGTGTGTGTGTGTGTGTGTGTGTGTGTGTGTGTGTGTGTGTTGGGGTGGGGAAAAGATAGTGTGCTTGTGTGAAAGTTACTTTATGTGTATTGCATCGGGGGTGGGGGTAGGGTAATGTACCTGTTTACTTTAAGTCAGCCATTTAAGTCAGCCATTATGTCTCTGCATGTGTCTAAGTGAGTGTGTGTGTGTGTGTGTGTGTGTGTGTGTGTGTGTGTGTGTGTGTGTGTGTGTGTGTGTGTGTGTGTGTGTGTGTGTGTGTGTGTGTGTGTGTGTGTGTGTGTGTGTGTGTGTGGTTGCCTGTAACTACTCTTATGAAGTGAGAGTCTTCACTGTCTCCTGAGTGACACATTGATGGGTTTAGTGCGGGATCTAAAACTGATGAGGAAGGAGTATGTGCTGCTGACAGCCATGGGACACACTCCCACACACACACTCCCACACACACACGCACACACGCACACACGCTCACTCACTCACTCACTCACTCACTCACTCACTCACTCAACACAGACACATACGCACACACACACACCCAGAAGACAGACGTGTCAGAGAGAGAGAGGATGCCTTGTTCCCAGAAGTCCCTCTAGTCAGGCCTGGAGGGGGGAGCTGTGCAGAGGTGTATGGAGGTCTCTGAGAGAACAGTTCATCAATATGTGTATCACAGTGTCCCTTCTAACAGAAGCTTGTTACAGCAACGCGTCCGCATGAAATGGGTTCAAGAATCTTTTTTTTTTTTTTTTAAGGAAAATAAATAATTAATTGCCTGTGCCGTGACCCACATTTTCCCTCTTGAAAGTTGCCAATGTCATTTTTTTTGTTTTTTTCGTCAAGCCTTAGACGTGTAAGTATTTCACAGCACGACCACAGTCATTTTAATTGGACTTGAATTTGGGAAGTTTCAAACCAAATAGAGAGATTGCTCACAATTCCCCGTGTTTATCAAACAGGGGCTGCAAAGAGAGCTGTTGGAGCCGGAGTATCATATTTTCCTGGCAGGTCCAGTCAAGCAGAACCGTATCTTGCCCTCCACTGCCACGACTGGGCTCAATCTGGTTCCAAATATTCGTTTTTTTACAGAGAGCAGAATTGATTTCACGTGACCGCCGTAGACGCTAATGGGGCCATCAAAGATGACACAGAGTGACACAGACGTACCAGTCGTGCTCTAAGTGTGTGGCGGCTCACAGTGAATCTGCTTCTGACTAATATTGCTTGGAACAGGAAACCGCATCACACATTTAAGGGAAGTGGATCTGCAACTGGTCTGTGTCTTTTGCGGTCTCCACTGTGGTCCACTCCTACACAGAAGAAGGAGAAGGAGAAGAAGAAAGAGAGACATTTTTCCTGCCTAAATCATAACACCATGTTAATTACGCCGAAACTCAAACATGCTCTGCGATGGTAACGAAAACGCCTGAAATCATTGCTTCAGACTTAAACGGCTTTTCCACTTGACATTTTGTTTACGCCTCCAGGGAGCCGATCTCTATTTACGGGTACGACCGGCGAGCGAAAATAAACAACGGGACGGAGAAAAAGAGAGGGAAGGAGAGGGAAGAAAAAAGAACAAAACCAGAAAAAATCATGGTTTTTATCACGCACGGAAAAGTGTGCAGTGTCTTTGTGTACACTTGGTATGCTTTGCGTTCTGATTGCCTGTTTATTTTCATGGAAGCCGCTCTCTTCAGCCAATGGCCACGCAGCCTGAGGGGAATGGAGGATTGGGTGGGGGGGGGGGGGGTAATCGTGCTGTATGATGTGCCAAGGCTGAGCGGCGGCCCCCATCCGTCCGCCCGCCCTCTTCCTGGCTATGACCTCAGCGTGTCTCCCACACACGGGGCGTCTGACCCTGGCGTGCCCGCATGCCCTCTGCCTGGGTGGCACAGCTCAGCGCAGCGCGATGGCCGCGCAGCAGGGCGCAGACTCACCCTCGCCCAGCGAGAAACACTCCCGTCACCCTCGGCCTCGGCGCTCCTCACCAGAACAGCCGAGTCACTGTGGTGAGCCGAGAACAACCACCGCTCTGGATCTGGGAGTCGTGACGCAGGGTTCAGTGCATAGGGATGTTTGTGGAGGCCTTTTTCCATGTTGTTGGGGTTTGAGCGAGGGATGCTTTAGGAGTTGCTAAACTGTAGAAGGGTTTTCCCTAATGTTGAAATCTACCCCCCAAAAAGAAGAATGACATTTCACACATACTTATTACCATGCTGTTTTGGGATTATGGACATGATGTACGGAGCAAGGATGTGACGTCAGATGGCACAGAAGGGGGCCAATTTTCGGATGGAGGGACTAAATTGAATCTGACAGTTTGTTTTGTTGATGTCTTTCAGGGAGTTTCTCATAAAGTTTGTGACTTTCCATCTTCTTTGGCTCCCAGACGTATTACTATTCTCTTCTAACCGCACAGACACAGCTGACAACAGTCAGGATCAGGGCAAAGATTCCAATCACCGTGCTTTTCTTAAAAAGATGTTTCTAAGAAAGAAAACTCCTTTGAGATGTGATAAAGTTGTTCTCAACTTTAAAAAAGAGATATGATATTTGAAGGTATGTACATATGTATATGAGGATTTATCACTCAGCATTAGACTTAATTGGCTTGTTATGTGACATGACAGCCAACTATTATCATTTTAATTTTTTTATTCTGTGAAGGTCTTCTATGGTACACTTTTCAGGTTGCATAACGAAGAATGTATGCACAGATTTATTCTATTTCCTTACAATTATGACATTCAGATATATAATAACTGAAGACGGTGTCGAAGGGTCAAGTTGTATTATTTAATCTCTTCAGGCATGCTCATAAATGAGTAACAGACAGCACTGATATTATGACTTTGACTTTGTTCCCAGCGGATCCTATAACAAATGTTTTAGAAATGAGAAGTAATGACTGCCAATCTTGAGCCACGGTTTATTTTCTATGCAGTATTTAAGAATAATTCTAATATATTTCTTTTGGCCAATGGGTTTAATGAATAAAACGCTTTTACGGTCTTCATTAAAGAATTCAAACGATAGTGACAAAAACTTCCACTTTGTGCCACGCCAAACGTCACTGCACAATAACTGACCCTCCCAAGGGTGTGCCATTATATGCACTCAAGTGAAAATCAGTCTGCCAGACTAGCGGCTACAGCATGAGCAGCACCACTGACAACCAGCTACAGAAACCAGGGGAAATCAAGAGAAGCAGGGAGAGAATACAGGACTGTCGGCGGGGAAGGAAGACTACAGAGCAAAGCAACATCATCTGGATGGGATTCAAGTGGAAAAGAATGGTCTGATGCTCAACTATCCAGATAATTTAGATATGAGTGGAATCCAGATTCATATGTGCATGGCTCCGCTCTCTTTCTCTCTCTCTTTCTCTCTCCCTCTCTTCCCCTCTTTTTCTCTCTGTCTCTCACTCTCATTCTGTGTTCTTTGTTTTAGTGCAGACATGCTGCAGTGTTGATGTGAAAGGCTGGAGCCCCATGTGGTTCCAGTTATGGTGCAGAAAAGTGAACCCAGTAAATCACAGATGAAAAGGGCCTCAGTCAAATCAAATCATAGGTTCATCTCGTCCTTCACGGACGGACAGATGGACCAGGCCCTCTCCAAACTCCAAAAACCTGCAGATCTGATGCAGGGCGGCCGTGCCACACAATGGCGTTCCGAAGTGCAACACTTCAAAGGCTGCACGGACATTCCAAATATTCCCCAGCACGGCTCAATAGAGAGTCTCTGCGTGGAGGTTTGCCAAGAAGCACAAATGTATACAGTATTTGGCTGACTTTTGAACAGGGTGCAAAGCCATAGCATCCCCTGCAGCTATCCCCAACCTTAGAAGAATGCAGATCAGTTCGAATAGAGATGTGACAGAGAGGTGATGGTAACATGCTTCACTTCATCAAATAAAACTGACTACAGCCTATAAATATTGTGTCCCAACTTGTAACTATCAATGCAGTGAGCTTTAAAAGAAGGAACCCAGTGCCTAATTCAAGGCAGGTAAATTAGGTTATGTTTAGAAAAACATCTTACATTGGCCAAGTAAGCATATATAGCATTTGTCCCTCTATGTGTTTACATTAATCAGTGGATAGCACAATTCATAATGTAGAAATTCAACTTTTAAATATTAATAGATGGCATCTGAATGTGGAGGTACAGTTCGTTGCATTTAAGTTATTATCTTACTTCAAAACTTTTCTGGGACCATCCATCCCGTTGTTGAACTATGAAGAGTGCATTTGAAAAAGTTCTTTATTATTACAGACAATTAGAACTGTCGCTTTAGATTTTCATTATAGTACGGTTTCTATGTTGTTGATTTCTTGTTGTCGAACAGGATTGTATGGGTATTCAATATGTTAGAAAACTTTGCAAAAGGCACCGTTAGCAATGGCATCTAAATAAAAAATAAAAAATCTAAAGACAAACCTCTTACTAATGTGTCGTTTCATCTTGCGCAGGCTATGGCGTTCTAGAGAATATGTACAATACCAAATCAGAACTAATTGTCTTTAAATGTAAACATTTTCAGAACCATATTTTGAACGTCATGTTGATCGTCATTCTTTTGAGCTAAAATTATTGTAAAGTAATACCACGTTTATTAATGGGCCGTTCATGGCGTCAAACATGTCGGAATGCACCCTGTATTCTACTTTGCAGGTGGGTATGTGCAATAGAACGTGTAGGCCTGTGTTATGCCCGAGTTAGAATTGCACCTGTTGAGCTGAGCTGCCTTTCCACGGAGAGGCCTATTCTCTAACTACTGGTTAAAATTAGAAAAATAATAGAATAGAAAGTCCCAATAAAACACCTTGCTTGAAATAATACATAGTTATTTGATTCTGAATGCCTTTTTTAAAGATCATCTGTTACGGTTTTAATTGTATGATTAGGCTACTATTATCATATTAAGATTATGCATATTATTTGTGAGAAATTCGTCCCCAAGTTTTAAGGTTTTCAAAATTATAATAAAACTTGCAATTTAAAACAATGTACTTGAAACTTAAATGAGCATTATTGCTGAAATAAATTTAAAATATGTATGAATAGTGTTTTTGGTTCATAGGGCAGTGACAGATGAAGCCAGTTTTGTTCAGGCACCTGTTGAAGCGATCCAATGTCATCGATCAAACTGTCCCATGTCTCTTCTGCGGAATGTTAAGGACTAGCTGAGTTCAAAGAGGACAAAACCAAACTCACATTTTATAACTTATAAGCATATCAACCATAATTTATCATTAGCTCAGTTTAACGGAATAATTTTACTGTTTCACCATACTACTTATTTATCATAAATTATGTTTTCGTTTATGTTTTCATATTCTATTATTATTTTAGCCTATTATTGTGTACAATTATTTCTATTCTTACAGTTAATAATAACAGTTTTTTTTATATATTTTGATATAGATTCAAGATCAAGTGTCTTCGACCCGATTTGGCCACCCTAAAACTTCAAAGACTTTTTCAAGTGTATGGTTTTTTTCTTTGCTATGCATGCTTTCAAATTTGAAAAGGTCGACAGTGAGAGGCACTGCCTTGTGAAGGAATTTCTCCTTAATCGTCCAGCGTGAGAAGTGTTAGCCGACAAGTCCACAAAGGTGACATTCCTCCTCCCCCAGAACAACAGCTTCAAGTTTAAGATAACACGGACACGGTAATTTTAAGATGGGGAATCGATTCCCTTTGGTGCATCGCGTTGCCCTTTGGGTCAAAGCTGATGGTTTTACGTTCTTTAAGCATACGTCAAATCGTTTAACTCCAGTACTCGAACCCACCCTAGAGTTTATTAATAAAGATTTTATTATTCTTGTCCAACATGCCAGGATATCCAGCTGATCACATAAATGACCATCCTGGGCATAGCACTGAGCACTAGAGAAAATAAACCTGAAATATTTTGAACTTTTTTTTCATCAACCAGACTCCACTGGCGTTTTTATTTGTTCGTTGACGCACCTATGAAAACAAAAACTGTATCCAATCAAAGGGATATTTTCAATGCTGTTTATTAGATTTAGGCATAAGCAGTTAAGTAACATTTACATTTACAGGATAGATAGCATTTCTGCTCTGCCAGTTACTGACATGGACTAGTTTACGTGGACAGTGGTGCGCAGGCCTAGAGGTCTCATCTTGGAACAATACAATCCTGTACCTTTAAGATGCGTCTCGAAATAGCTTAGCTGTGTACTTCATAAAAAAGACGCCTAACTTTAAACAAACATGCTGAAATTCCAGCGCGTGAAACAAAACTTCAACGTGCTTACCCTTCATAGCTTCCAGACATGCAATATCACAGCTTAATGCCAAGAAAAGCAATACTTGTGGCAACACAAATATTTGATTTTAATTTTGATATCTCATAAAGCTTTGACCATCGCGAAAGCGTCGAGCGCTCTGAAAAAGATAGTAGGCCACGGTGGTATTTACCGAATTAAATCCCGTAAATGAAGGGTTTTCAGCGAACGGTCGGTGAAAAAAAACACATTCCCCCTCTCCAGTCCCCACAGGACGAAGAGGCCGGTAGAGTTGCTCCTCTTGGTTTCCCGCTTGAAAATCCAGCTGTTTCAAACAAAATCCTTATCGAAACACTTTACGGATAATCGACCGAAATATAATGTCCAAGTCGTCTTTTTATTAACAAAAGTACTGCGACTTTCTGTCAGCTTTTCTAGCGCTATGCGTCCGAAGGCGGGTCCCTGCCGCAACTCAACATCTGTTCGCTTCACGTGACGTTAAAGAAAAATACTAACAACATCTGGTAAAAATAAATTTGTTTCAGGTGCCACGGTATTTTCTCTCTCAGTCTCTCGCCAAATCCATCTAGTCTCTGCAGCATTCCGTCTTGATTGAGAGAACTTGCTGCGAGAAAAGAAATCTGTACTTCAGCCAGGCTCAAACTTTAGGCAAGGGCTCAGACGTGGACACCAAATAGGCCTCACTGTAATTCTTAAAGAACTTCTTTCTCTTTGTGCACGTTTACCAAAAAAAAAGCACTACACTTGCAGAATCATCGGCTGTCTCAACATTTTGTTTTATTTGACCCAACCACAACAGGCCCATTCAATTGCAGTGCGCATGCATTCTCTTACAGAATGTACACATTGTTTTTATTAAACATATAGATCACATTGTGCAGTGAATTAATCTCTTGAGAAAACCACATAATATACGATTGTTTATTCAATAATTGGTCATATTACTTATACGTATTGTTGCATCATGTCAAGATTAAGCTCAATAAGCTGATTTCCCCGTCTAACTGAATATTTTTTTGTGTCGCTCTTCAAAAAAAGAAATAATGTTGATTCAAGGCCACTTTAACCCCCACCACCTCCCAGTGACCTGGCGAGCGCGCCCTCCGTTTTATAGACATCTGGGAATTCCATACATGCTTCTGCAGCCAATTACACACCTTCTTCAAACGGGGCCGCGCTTTGATTCTGCAACACGCACTCAAATGCTTTCCCAGACCCGCACTGAACCTGTCACAACATCAGCCCAAAGACAGCTAATCTATGGTACAGGCTATCAGTTGGAAATGACCCGGCGTTTTATTATGTGGTCACGTGAAATGTCCCGTTGGAGGTGGAAATATCATTCCAAAATCCCTGTATGTTTTGGGCCTATTGAAATGCATTTCCACATTGGAATGTAGCTATTAAATTAGGCCATGGCATAGCAGTCATTAAAAAAACTAAATTGTGTAAACTGTAATAAAGTTAATCAATTTTATTTGTTTCTAAACAACTACTTGGGAGAAACTTTGGAGTAAGCCTAGAGAAATAATAGACAGCGTAAGTAACAAAGCTGGGATATTTATCATGTGTCACTCTGTGGTAAAGTTTTACCGAGCTGCACAGAAATCCCCCAAAGTAGAAACATCAGAGGAAGCCAAGAAAGAAAGCAACGCAAATGCATAAAATCTATCCCACATTCCCAGAGCTAGGAGCAGGTCACCAACCACACTTCTATTCCACAACGGTTTGTACAGCCGTTGCTGGTCTCTGAACTTAAAGCCGTGACAGGTCTCCAAAAGCCTCCTAAAAGAGTCCAAAAATACACCGTTCTTTTAAGTCAAGGAATTAATAATTCGCTCTTTAGTTACTGCATTTATTCAGTGGTGTTTTGTTCATAAGTGTAAATCTTTCTATTATGTGTTCAAACTGCTGATATACTTGGCTGCTTGAGCAATTAAAGTGTCTGTGTATCACCTGAATAAAAAAACAATCAGCTTACGGTTTCTATTGTTTGAAAGCAGTCAGACTGTTTTAAACTGACACACTTAGTCTAAATCCATATCACACCAAACGAAAGCCTTAGAATTAGAATTCATACTCGTTTTTTTATTGCAGAACATATACAAATATTTACAACAAGGTCATTAAATGCATGTAGACACCAGATCCATTCTGCATTGTGACAAGTAGGCCTATCAATAAATAAATATATGTATGTATTTCAGGGACCAGGCAAAACATCAAGAGAGTCATACATATATGAGCCAAAAAAATGCGTTTCTTTACAAAAATAAATATGAAAATATTCACTTCATGGCTGTGTTTCCGTAGTCAGCCCGGCTATGAAGTGACCGGTCTGGTGCAGTCTCTCTGTCCTCGTATGAATTGGCACGACTGGTCGAAAAGCATGCATATAGAAGTACATATTTCCAACATTCATCGTCAAGAAAAGTAAAGTTGTCAAACACAGATCTGAATGTAGCTCCATGTCCGTAGGCGCATGTCTCTGCTGTAAGTGCTCCTCCACGATACCCACTGCTCCGTCTCAATGCCCCCAAATCTCCCCCCAGTAATATCCAAGGTTTGCCTTCGACTAGGCCTTCAGGATTTGCACCATTCTGCAAGCACGGACGTTCTGGATTCATCTGTGGAGGTGAAAAGAGAGTAAAGTGAAGCATTCATAACGGTTTTACTAGTGACAGAGCAGTCAATGTATTTTAACAGTTGTATGTAAAATTTCAAAACAATCGATTAATTACTTCACAGAAATCTATCATCTTAGTGACCTATTTTATACAGCCATTTCTGAGTTAATATATTGATATATACAATGATATATATCATAATGTTCCAGCTGTGTTGGATTTAAAACTTATGGTCCATAAAATCTTTGTGACTTCAGAAAATATTTCTTAAAAAAACTGAGACTTTTGATGTCTCACCATGTTGTCCAACACTGTATCCACGAGGAAGTTAGTGAGATGTTGACATGGACCACGCTCCCTCCATCCTCCACACGGAAAACGCGTAGCTCAGTCTCTCGTGAGCCACGTAGCTGCAGCTTGCCATTTTGGAGTCCAGCTCGTCGCTCTGCAGAACCTGGCAGAGAAAATCAATGTACCTTGCCGCGAGCTTAAGCGTCTGAATTTTGCTAAGTTTGTCGGAGGGCAAAGTAGGGATGATTTTCCGCAAAGACGAGAATGCCTCGTTGAGTGACTGCGTCCTCTGTCTCTCGCGTACGTTAGCCATGACCCGCTGCGTCTGAAGGTCCTCAAAAGACTGTGGGCTGCTGCTGCACTTTTTCCCCCTTTTCCCATGGGTAGGGCTATCTGAATCCTCCCCACTTTTCCTGCTCGGTCGTCTTTTCCTCCCACATCTTTTCTGTTGCCTGTCGAGCTCCTCTTCGCTGTTACCAAGGCTGTCCACTGGAGACTCCGGGGAGCTGGAATCCTCCTGCATCGTCTCTTCCTCAAACATCACCTTTCAGCTGGAACAAAAGACGAGTGGCTGTCCTTCGGTCCAGTTCAAGCTCCAGGAATAGTGGTTTTTTAAATTCCCTCGCCGAAATATACCGTTATTAAACTCTCATACTGGCCCCGTGCGCCACGGAGGTGTTTCTCAACTTGACGGAGTCTTAAGGGCTCTTATAGCCCTGGAAGGCGCAAAGTATTTGGGAAACTGTGATTGGACAAGAAGTGATGCGACGTAAAACTAAGGGGTGGGAGAGCCAGAGAACAATCAAAAAAGTTTCCGTTATACAAGAATCAGGGCTTTCAGTCGTTTAAGATCATAGCCAAAAGATTTAGCGTAATCAAAATATAATAGTTATTACATCACGTTCAAGAATTACTTATGTCAAACGGAGGAATTAATTTGTGTAGCTTACTTTGGACCCGATGTTTTTTTTATTCTGCAATGACAGGGAGATATTTCGGCCAGCAGATATTGAAAGACACTGTATTGTATAATCTAGTATAGCATAATATAGATGATCAAGTCATTTTGTGACAGACATCAGTGTTAAGTGAAACTTTATGATATATTGTCTTTCATTTCTAAAAACAACCCAAAGTTAATTTGTAGCTCGCTATAGAATGGATTGAGAAAATAAAAAATACAGTGGTTTGTAATTTGATCCAACTGAGAACGATTGGCACACTTTCGCTACTTCACACATTTTTACGATGCTTACATTTAATCATACAGCATAGAGTGTCATCTTATGAAAGGACTCTTGATAACAATCCCAGCCTGAGGGCTGCTGTTCCTGAATTGCCGTGGGTAGGTGCTCTCCCGCGTGGTACTTCTCATGGGGAGTAGTGCGCGCTAACGGGACGCCTGTTGCTATTGCATTCTGTGACGGCCTGATATGACAAGAGGGTGAGCGATTTACAAAACCTGATATGGACTTAGATGAGAAATTGAAAACACGTCTGAACTTACACAGGCATGTAGGGAACATGTAAGGAAGATGTTGATATTGCCTTTGCTTTTCAATATTTCATGAAACAGACCCAGTCGTTTTCAGAAAATAATAATAATAATGCATTTAAATCCACTGGAAGCTATACAGGGGAAACGTCATGTCTTCAAACTTCAAAAAACTTAAAACTTCAAAGTTCATTGGTTTCATGCAGAAGAGTCGTA
>NC_045170.1:19761033-19766033 GCF_900700415.2 Clupea harengus
TCCTGCTGTTTTAATATGCCTGTTAATTCGACTTCGAGTGGGACCTCTTTTTATGTCTCTTTGTGCAGACGAAAATCCATTTTAGAATTTAAAAAGTCAATTTAGCTGAGAGGAAGAAGTCTGCAAGCCCCGCGGAGGTGGTTGTGGCACTTGATGTTCTGGGTGTCCAAGGGTCTTTAATGATGTTCTAAAGAGGAGAAACTCTTGACAAAGGGTCACTCTGTCGTGTTTGCTCGGTATCCTGGTGCAAGGCGAGGCTAAGTAATGAGACTTGTATTACTTAAATGGGGCCAATGCGAGTGACCAAATATAACATTCCCCAACAGTCAGTATACCCGAGCTTCCTTTCTTTTGCAAATCAGTGCAAATAACTCACTGTTCCCACGGAAAGGAAAAAGTTTCCACTGACTACGAATGCCCAATGAGGAAGATGCGGTTATTTCAGTGTCATCTTGCGGATTTAAACGGGATGTTTTTGTCATAGACGGCTACTCATTAGTTCAGTTCAGTGACATCGGTGAGCAAGGCCTCTTAAATTTGGTTTAGCCTCAACACAGACAGTTTATGGTAGTGAGGAATTTGCAGCATTCATAAAACAAGAATATTGCAGATAGGCCTATGTGGTCATATTCACATTTTCCAAGAATTGTTGCATTAAATTCCTCAACCTCGCTATCAAGTGGACCACAAGGTTTTGCAGTCTGTCACTGCCTTATTCAAAAATCCTTATCTCTCTTCTGATTGCATTGGAGTCTCTGATCACAGTGACTATAATCAACTGCCAATCAATACACATCGTGACCTGTATGTAAAAATGTTATCCCAAAATGAATGTTAACTCCAGACTTCAGTGTCTCTCTAAACTTTCTCTATGGTTTCTTCTTGGGGGGGGGGTGCACAGCTATAATGGGCCCTAAATATGCTTTCCCAGACTTTAACCTTCAGGAGGATCTATTAGGTAACGTTTGAATAGCAGTGAGAGACCAGCCTGTGGAGAACAGGCCTGCAGACTCAGTGCTTTCATTAACATTATTAATGGTATTAGTAATGATGAGGGTAGAGAGGTAGTCACAGAGTTCCTTCCTGTGTGCCCTGTGGTTATTAGCCGTACCCCTGGCTCCCGGAGAAAGCACAACACGGTTCACTCTGAACCTCCTGGACCTTAATTACCCTTGCAAGAGCCCAGAGTTTAAAACCTCACCTGGGGGCCTGCAGGCAGAGAGAGGCCTTCAGTCTGGTGCCTGACTGGAATGACCACAAAAGACCCAGCCCTTAAGTGATAGATGAGGTAACATGTAAAATGTAAGCAGTTTCAGCTAAAGGATAAGGCTTGCCTCTTCTGAAGCAGGGCCATGAGGTAACATGAAACCCCAGAGCTGGGCAGATTAGCATTCCGGGCTCCGGCACGAACCTGGCTCAGATTTGGGCCAGGTCCGGGGGATCGGAACCGGCCGCAGCGTTATCGGTGCACAGATAGGAGCGCGGTGAGGAATGGAGCAAGAGTGAGGGTTGACGTTCCCTCGCGCACCCGCGGCAAAGCGGTTTCCTGTACGTGGAGAGATTGCGTGAGTGGTGCGCTGCGAATGCCCCGGTCGAGGTGAGTGTGGGGTGATTTATAGGAAGACTGAGGGGGGGGGGAAAAAAGATCTGAGTCTGCGTCCCGCACCTCTGAGCTGTTTTGCTGCTGACAGGGCAAACAGGGCCTGGGGAGTATCCGGGTCTCACAATCACTAAAAGACAACAGTAATATAATAATGTCGGGGCTAAAATGTCAAGAAGGTAACTCTGTCTGACATGGGAGAGAACAAGCTTTCTTGCCAAGAAATGAGGATGTGTTTCTCTCTCTCTCCAACTTCACCTCTTCTGTGTGTGAAGCTAGGTATGCACATGGGTGTGTGTGTCAGTTGCTCATGATAACACCATGTACCTTGAAGACGAAAAAACGTCTTACTGCATACTGAAACAGGGTAAAAGTACAAACCTTATATTAGAAAATCTCCTACCTTGTGTAATTGCTAAATAGGCAAGATTGTATCATCTGTAATAGTCAAGCATGCTTCAATCACCCATTTTGTGATGTTATCAAAGATAGAGTTCCCTTACTATGTTTTGGAGGCCTTTTGGTGGCACTGTACTGTCTTGAAGGGTTTCCTTTAATCAAGGAGCCCTGTTAAATCTCTCTCTCTCTTTTTCTTTCTTTCTTTCTTTCTTTCTCTCTGGCTTTCCTCTGTTTTCATGGCAGCAGGATAAACATGATGTGCACATTCCTGCCGTTTCCATGGAGATGCTGAGAAAGCACAGCTGGACGTGGAGAATATGAGGTAATCCTAGGCCCTGGGGGCTGCTGGGTAAATATTGATTTAAAATAAAGAAATAAAATAAAAGAGAAAAGACATGGCAGGGAAACAATGATGGTAGTTTACACAAACAATACAGTATACCCCGCCACACACACACACACACACACACACACACACACACACACACACACACACACACACACACACACAAAAGCCTTTTCAGTCTCCAGCCAGCTAATAGAGAACACTTAAGTTGCTGGTTGGTACAGAAGTGTTCTTTCGTAATCCTTTTAAGCATAGAAACTGACATTATATGGAGGGCAAACATATCAATGACCTCAATACTCTCTACACTTATTCAGTTTGAGAGGAGGGCTCAAAGGATACCCACACCTGTTAACCAAGCACTCCTTCATATCCAGCCATTGGTTATGAACAATGTCAGACATTGGAGTGCTTTGCCATCATCAACTAACCCCACTTAGCAAAGGCTAAAAACCCTTTTATGAGCTACCAGCCAGGACTGGTCGGAAGGTTTCATGAATGCAGACCCTCAACACTAATCCTCTCACCCCGTTTAACACCTACTCAAATAGCAGGAGGACATCCTTCAGAGCAGACGTTACTTATCTAAGGAGAACCGTGTGGCGTGAGTGTGGGGTTTGCGAGTAGGGAAGACAGACGGGAGAACTGTTTTGCTGTGCGATAATAGAGGGGAAAAAAAGATCTGACCCATCCAGTTCCAAGATGAAGCTCCACATCAAATGCAACAGAGCATGAGAGAGAGAGAGGAAGATAGAGACAGAGAGAGAGGAAGAAAAAGAGAGAGACAGAAAGAAAAAAGGAGAGAGAGAGAAAGGGAGGGAAAGAACCTAAAACCCTGTTTGTGTTCCAGGGAGGGAGTTGTCTCACCGGGATCCTTTTCAAATCACGCATCACGGAAACACGATAAAAACACACTTCAGGGTTCTTAAAGTACTGGAGCTCCACTCACTGATGGGACCCAAGATAGCAGTAGGGTTCTGGAGCGGATCCAGCCCTGGACCTCGCCACACACGGGCCAGATCTGGCAGCTCTATGGGAACAGACGAGTAGAGAAACTGAGAGCTAGAGAAGTTGGTGTGAGGAGGTGGGGGGGGGAGTCTGAAGGCATACACAGAGACTAGCAGAGTCTGCCAGATTCAACGCTTTTGGCCCCAAGGGCTTGGAAGTGCTCCTTCGATAAGGCTGGCCCCTGTGCAGTAATATAACCATCCGTTTCCTCAATCATCCACCACCACCACCCTTTACTCCCCCCCCCCCCCCCCCCCCCATCTCTCCCTCCATCTCGGTCGGGGATAATTTCCTCTCACTTTGTTGTGAGAGATTGCCGGATAAACTTTTTTTTCCCCCCTCAAAGCCCAAAAAGAGGAAAGGAAAAAGTGGAGACTGAAGAAAGAGACCATTACTCGACTCACTAGAATGCACAACCAAACAAGCATGAGTCTGAAGCAAACAGAGAAATGGAGAGAGAGAGAGAGAGAGAGAGAGAGAGAGAGAAAGAGAGAGAGAGAGAGAGAGAACACACAGCTGAAAGTGGCATTAAATTATGTCTCAGGGCAGAAATGGTGATGAAGTTAACCAGAACGAGACGCAGAGATAGGCCCTGAGAAACAGCTCAGGCGGGAGCGAAAATGAGCACAGCGGTGACCTTTTGATTCGACTTCACTACCTCCTCCTCCTTCTCCTCCCCCCTCAGCCTCTTTCTTCTGTGCGCCCCACCACCCAAAAAAACACAAATATTCTGCTGCAGAACGTCTCTCATGGACCCAAGCCGGAGCCAAGGGGGCTTAAAAAGTCTTAAATACATCAGAGATAAAACACTGCACAGCAGAACAATATCTACCAACACTTTCCCGGCGTCAGCTCACTTGCATCATACAAAACTGCTGGGATTCCACAAACCCATTGGAGTCCACTGTAAAACTGCCACTGAGTAAAGAATTTGTGTTATGTGATCACCCTCTGGGACCTGGTTAGGTGTATTTAACTGTGTTGACTACTTCAGCGGTACATTGATTAAAATAACACGACTCCTTGATAAACTGTGTGTAAATCGCGTGTAGGTTGCTGAGTGCATGCCCGCTGTTACGTGTGCAGCTCTGCAGATATAGATGTCTCGGGTTCGGCATAAACCTTTTGGACTCGGCTGTTTTACTGTTTGGGTTTCTCTGTAACCACTTCCTTTGGGTCCCCTCCAGAACCCCGTCAGTAGCTTTCCCCCAGAACTACAATAAATCTGAAATAATATCTCTCTCTCTTTCGCTCTCTAACTCTCTCTTTCTCTATTGCTCTTTCTGTCTCTCACTCTCTCTCTCTGGCTTAGCCCCTCTCGTACTTTCTCCCCCTTTCCTCTCTCTTACACTCTTCCTCTTCTCCTCCTTCTCCCTACCTCTCTCTTTCCCTTCTCTCTCTCACACTCTCCCCAATCCCTTTCTCTCCCTCTCTCTCTCTCCATCCCTCTGTCCCCTTTCTCTCCCCCTTCTCTCGCTCACACTCTCCCCATCTCTCTCTGTCCCTCTCTCTCTCTCCATCCCTCCAACCCTCTGTTCCCTTTCCCTCCCCCTCCTCTTTCCTCTCCTCTCTCACACTCTCTCCCCTGTCTCTCCCACTCCCCTTCTCTCTTTCTCTCACTCTGCCCCCCCCTCCCTCCCTTCCCCT
>NC_045170.1:19771033-19778533 GCF_900700415.2 Clupea harengus
TAAACACACACACACACATGCACGCACACACAGACACACACACACACACATACTCTTTGTGAGCTCCGGCGTCTGTTAGTCATCGTCGCGCACCATCAGTCCACTGTCTGTGCACCTGCGGCCCACCTGCGATGAGGAGCAGCTGTTTCACAGGTGGTATCATAACACACACCAGGTTTTCGTCTCCGGGCAGCGGTCGCTGGAAATAACATGTAAAAACCTGACCGCAGTTCCGCAAACACCCGCCATTTTGTTTCTGCGGGTTGCCATGAATGCATGTGTACGGTGCTCTGTGTCTCAGTTTCTCACTCTCACAGGGCAGATCTTGGAAATACTGGGGGACTGTGGGAGAGGAGAATGAGAGAGAAAGAGAGAGAGATCTTGTAAATACAGGGGGAGTGTCAATGGCGAGAATAAGAGAGAGAGAGAGAGAGAGGGGGAGAGGGAATGAGAAAGAGATCGCTGCCATCCAAGCCAAAGCTTGAGGTTAGCTGGGGGCTTCTAGCCCTTCGCTTCTCTCCTCTGGATCTGCACAAGCAGGAGCCAGCCGGGAGAAAATCCCAAACAGATGTCTGTTTCTGTCCCCCTTTTTTCATAAAACATGCATTTCCAATTACATTTTCCCCCTCTGAAGCCGGCTACACACACACACACACACACACACACACTGCTCAGAGCGCAACTCAACACAGGCCCGCCCGCACTAATGTTCAGGAAGTATTACATCACCCAAAAATAAACTTGCCGGGTGTAAATATATTTGTGTGGGTAGTTAACAAACTATAAATAAACGTCATATTCCCAAATCCTCTTAAAAATTCCCCAAATGACTTACCCAGCCCCCCTCTGAAAATGCAGCCCCCCCCCCACCAAAGCTGTCCAAAACTAAGTAAATAAATCCATCGAGGGGGTGCTAATTGAAAGAAAGCCGCAGCAGCTTCGACGCTCTCAGGTAAGAGCTCTCCACTTCCTGTCTGTAAGCCTCTCCTTGCCTCCACTCAGAGCTGTCCAGCTGGGGAACTCAGAGCAGCATACACTATCAACACAGGGCTGCTGAAAGACATCTAACTTGTACTCAACCCCCCCCCCAATATTCAAGTACTTTTAAAGCACTTGGTCTGTAATCAGTGAGAATGTGTTAGCAAAAATGTCACCCTCTTCAACGGCTTTCTCTAAACTCTCCCCTGTCGCCCACCCAAAGCTCGGCTTAACTTGGAATAATACACAGCGCACGTTTGTATTTTTCGAAAGGGAGTGAGACAGCATGCAATCAAAAGCATAAAATCAACAGTACGTCGAGACGCGCTAACAAAGGCCAGCGTCGTGTTTATTTGGAGATCCAGTAAATCACAAGCTGTTTAATGTCTATACGGCCTCGTTCTTTAGCCGCCATGACGCAAAGGTCGTTAAATTTCTCCCTCCAGTATTGTTCTCTGTTGGTCACATGGCCTCACAAGCTCAGAAGGGGTTTTGTCAAAAAGTTGTTTTCCAGGCTTTTTCTTTTCAGAGGGTTTTTTGAAGAGTGTGTTTTCAGAGCAAGAGCTGAGAGCACCTAAAGTGAGCAGTGTTGTGACTGTGGTCGGCCATTTGTACCATTTGTGGGGACCCGTTATGTCAGAGGAGACTGAGATGGAGAGAGCGACAGAGAGAGAAAGAGAGAGAGAAAGGAAGAGCACAGAAGAGCAGGGGATAGATAAAGAAAAGTGTGAGAGTCACTGAGAGGGGAGGAGAGGGAGCGATATTTCAAGTGCTAGAAGCCTTGAGGGTCGCCCCCCCCCACACCACCCCCATCCCACCCCCCTCGGACCAGCGCGGCTCGGCCCAGCTGTGTAACCTCACGTCGGACTCGGTGTTGGCTCAGCTAGTGCCAGCCTGTCAGACAAACGCTGGCCTTACCCCCGTCGGCAGGAAATGTTGTTTTTGGAACAACGCCCCACCCGTAACCCTCAGACCAACTGTGTCCACCACCCCCACTAGAACACACACACACACTTGCTCACACACATGCTCACACACATGCATACACAAACACACACACACACACACACACACGCACACACACCGCAACCCTACTATTCCCCTTTGCCAACACAAACTCCCAAAACCCACAGACGCTTCATTGCTGACGGGCTCAAATTAATCGTGAAGGTCTTACACGGAGCAATTTATCAACGGCCACTCTAAATCGGCCGCCTGCGGTTCGGCAGGGGCCCCAAGAGTGCCCCCAGAAACCTCCACTGCTCAGGGAGGGGCCCGCCAGAAACGCTGACTGACCGGCGGAACGTTCTGGAATGCTGCAGGGGGATCCTGACGGGATCCGGGGCAAGGTTTGGAATCCCTCGCGGGAGTGCTGGTGGAGGGACGGGGGCTTGATTGATAACCCACCGGGAGGAACCTCCTGAAACACACTCCCAACAGACACACACACACACACACACACAGCGCAAACCTCCCACTATGTCTGATCTCATCAACCACGTAAACACCCACCCACACTTTAGTGTGTAATGTACAATCAAGACACACACACTCTCTCTCTCTCACACACACACACACACAAACACATTGTACAAGCGAAATACACACACAGAAATGCAGGTCAGGTCATCGTCATGGAGACAGCCAGCAACATCCTGTAGCTTTCAGCTGACGGGTCTCAAGTTGTAAACATTGGCTTTGGGAGCATCCTTCCCTAAAAACCTGACTTAAAAGCGAGCATCAGCTGTGGCGCAAGCAGCAGCATCCCTGTACCATAAATGGGTCGGAATGCCCATGGGGACCTGGTTCTAGTCCGACTCGCGGTCATTTCCCAATCCCTCTCCCGATCTCTCTCCAGCTCACTTCCTGTCTCTCTCTACTGTCCTATCTGATTAAAGGCATAAAAGCCCAAAAATAAATCTTAAAAAAAAAAGAAAGCGAGCATCAGGTCTCTGCTCCTGAGTCAGTGAGGAATCAGAGGGGGGTCTGGTTCAGAAAGCCTCCCCACTCTCTGGGCTTGTTCTCTCCCACTCCAGCGTGCTGCGCTCCGCAACCACAGGCTGTGCTCCTCCAGCCCACAGCCCACGTCAGAGGATGAGTGTTTGCGGCTCCAGCCGAGGCCTGGTGAGAGACGAGAGGAGACGCTGGAGTTATGATGGGTGGTGCGCCGAATGTCTCTCTCGTTCTCTCACTCTCCCTCCCTCCCCCTCTCCCTTTCTCTCTCTTTCTCTCCCGCCATCTTTCTGTTGCTCTCACTATTTCCTTCTCTCTAATTCCGAAGCCTCAAAATTGAGAGGGGTCAGCACCTTTGTAGTCATACATCCCCCAAAAATAGTAACATTTTAATGAAGTCGTCTGTGATAATGGCGCTCACTACAGACAGAAAAATGACTTAAGGCCCTCCGAGGCGCTGCTCCAGGCTTTAGGTGTCGGGCAGCAGTCATAAAGGCAGGGTCGGGCTCCTGGGGCTGAGCCTTTAAATGTCTCTGGCACGAGAGAGAGAGGCGCTGAGCCTCTCCACCACCCACCACAACCTATTGAAACATTAAAATAAAATGTTGTGGTTGAATGGGCTTGTTGGGGTAGAGGAGGGAACCAGTGAGTGAGAGAGGTAGAGTGGGAGCAAGAGAGAGAGAGAGAGCAGAGGAGAGAGAGAGAGTGTGGGAGAGAAAGAGAGGGAGAGGGGAGAGGGGAGAGAAACAGAGGGAGAGAGAAAATGAAAGAGAGTGTGTGGGAGACACAGAAAGAGAGAGAGAGGGAAAGAGAGAGAAAAGAGAAGATGGAGAGAGAGAGATGAGGAGAGAGAGGGGGGAGAGGGAGAGAAGGAGGAGGGAGCCCAGACCGCAGTCCCTGGTCTCTGGCTTCTGTGTGTTCACTGGGGCCAGAACTCTTCTGGGTTGTGGAGGCCTGGGGGAGGCTCTCAGCGCTCCTCGCCCCATGGTGAGCGTCTTGTGAGTGGGCCACGCCGGGTATCTGCCCACAACCCAGGTGGCTCGGAAAAAAGCAAACACAGCACAGAAAAAAAAGCAGTGTTTTTCCAAGCTCGAAATGGTCTGCATGAAATTGAGGGTTACCGCTGCGCTTAAAACACATGGGCGATGTGCAGGACAGCTTGACCAGCCAGTTAAACAAGCAGATATTTGTGGTCATTTTTAATTTTTTTCTCTTTTGTTCTTGTTATTTCTTCCATGGGGGGAAAAGAATCGCCACATTGTAAACAGTGACACTGTCACACAGAGGCAAAGATGGAGGTCACCTGATGTCTTTCCTTCAGTATCATGCAGGTTTTTAATCCTTTTGAGAGTGAACTGCAACCATGTTGCTATTGTTAGGACCCACACACCACAATATAAAATGACTGACTTCACATTTGTATCCTCTGCTCAGTGTGAGCCATAGAGGCTGCCGTAGTCAAGTGGTCTGGCTGCTCTTGGTCCAGGTGATTTGCTGTGGTGGATAGCACAAGGCCCGATAAATCTTGGTGGTGGGGGGGTATTTGGGGAGTGTGGTGGTGGTGGTGGCGGTAGGGGGGTGGGGGTGCTGAGGTGGACCCTCGGCCGCATGGACCCTTGGCGCCTGAGCGCTGTTTCCTGTGAACCTCTCACCACTTCCTGCGCAGGTGGAGAGACCAACCACGTCTGACCTCATCGCTCTCTCCCCTGCCTAGAAGCAGCACATAAAACACTAAGTGCAGGGACAGAGAGAGAGAGAGAAAGAGAGAGAGAGAGAGAGAGACAGGGGAGGGGAGAGTGGGATAGGAGTTAGAATGACAGAGAGAGGGAGAAAGAGAGTAGAGTAGAGGGGGAATTTGAAAGAAAATGTCCCCAGAAAAAAAGGTCATTCTGACTAAGGGGAAAGGTTTTTCCACCATAAATTCCGTGCTGCCAGGCAGAGTTTATGTGCCGGGGCCAGAGGGCGGAGTGCGAAAGGGGAGGGGAGGGGAGGGGAGGGGAGGGGAGGCTCAGGTGATTCTGGACCAGCTGCACCTCCAGAAAGAGAGAGGGAGAGAGAGAGAGAGAGAGAGAGAGAAGAGAGAGGGAGGGAGGGAGAGAGAGAGAGAGAGAGAGAGAGAGACCCCCTCAGAGCCAAGACAGCCGAGCCGGAGAGTGACCACACAGTGATGATGCGCCTATGGATGCATACATGAACACATTACACGCATACATATACACATCCTACACACACACACACACAGCAACAACAACCCCCCCCCCCTCAACAGCACTCACACACATGCAGAGACCTCCATGGCTGTACAGAGGTACATTGTAGCGTTTATTCATCTCTTTCCTTCCCCTTTTGGGTCATCAGTCTAAGACTAAGGAGAGACACATGTATATGGTCTAATGTCTTAATGCACATGTGTGCACTGATATTCATGTCTATGTGTGTGAACTACAGACAGAAGGACCAAACTTCAAATAAAATTGAAAAACACTATCCCCAACTCTAAATACAACCGTAAGAGTGTATATTGACGTAATACATGAATCCAGTACATACATGCAAGTGCATTGTACTTTGACTGATTCATTATTAAATACATAGCACATAAAGACTGTAATTGTCACACTGGCCAGACAGAAAAATGCAGAGGCCGAGAGAGAAAGAGAGAGAGAGGGAGAAAAATCCAGACTCTTTCTTGCCAATTTATTTTTGAGACCACAGTTCATCGCATGTGATGTGTTATGGTGGCCTCTTTATGACCATATGAGCAACACCACAAATACACAAATATAACCCGGTGACCTAAGTACTCTGCCGTGGCACCGAGCACAACAGTGTGTGGATGATTCCTGTCTGGTGAGCTTCACAAACACTTCAGCAGAGTCTAGCTGGCCTCCCATAGTCCGCTCAGAGCCCCCCCCCCACACACACACACACACACAACACCACCACCCCCATCCCTTAAAGCCAGAGGCTGCAAAGGCAATCAGATTCCCAGCAACAGTAGCACAACATGTGTGACTGCACTCACACGTGCACACACAGACGCTGACACATCAGCAGCGCCCATACACAAGCACACACACACACACACACACACACACACACACACACACACACACACACACACACACACACACACACACACACACACACACACACACACACACACACACACACACACACACACACACATAGTATATGCTCACTGGCACAATACAGCACTAACACAAGTAAATATGCACGCACACACACACACAATCACACACACACACACACACACATACAATCACACACACAAACGTACTTATAACCTTGAAATGAAATGAAATGAAATGGCTGCCTGTGTGAAAATGAAATGAAAATATATGCACACATACGGACGCACACACACTGGCATTGTGTGGTGAGTCTGTTGAAGACGAGCTGTGCTTCAGTGGAGGCCTGTCTGTCCACCTAACGGAAAAAATTCTTCACACTTCAAGTGTGTCCCTCAGACACACACACACACACACACAACACACACACACAGACACACATATTATCAAGCAGTTGTGGAACAGCAGAAGGGATGAATGCGTAGGTGGGTGTTTGGGCTGCAGACAGTGATGAGGTATGTAGGGTCAGTTAACGGGAGCACAGGGTGAGATCTGCTGGCGCTATTACCCACACATACACACACACACAGACACACACACACACACACACACACACACACTGAAAGCAGTCTGCACCTGCGGGCTGTGGTCATCTGGTCCTCTCATTACGGGTGCTGTGAGGTCACCTCAAGTCCCAGCAGTGACATGGACTTGTCCTCTCTCACCGAAGCCTTGTCTGTGTAAATAATCGAACCCAAAGATTACAAATAAAATGCCGTTATTTCCCACGACAGCATGACTGGACTTTGACACAAACACAGAGAGGCATGTTTTGCCTCACAAAATCACGTTCTGGGGAGTGGGGTCCAGCTCCAGGCTGAAATTGAATACATGTTCACACTGTGAAAGACAAACGTTGGCCGGCGTGCCTGAGAGGCTGCAAATGTCCCGTTTAACGGCAGCGTAGTGGGCCTCATGTGTACACAAGAACACCCAGAAACGGGATATCTGTCACTGCAACGATGGGCAACGAACGCATCCCCACCATACCCTGTCCCTACACCAGACTCCTTTCTGCCCTGACGTCCACCACCAGCTCCAACTCTCACTCTCCTCCCTATCTCGCTCTTTCTCACTCTCTATCTCTCTCCCTCTCTTTTCCTCTCCCTCCATCTCCCTGTTGTTTTTCTCTCAATCTCTCCCTCTCTCACCCCCAACCCCCCTCTCTGTATCTTCCTCCATCTCTCTCCCTCTCACTTTCTCCATCTCACTCTCTCCCTCCACCTCCCCCCTCTCTCTCTTTATCTCTCTCTCTCAGCCTGACAGGGTAACGAGCTGAGTGTGTTGACGTTATTTTAATACAATCGCATTGAGTTAACCTCTCGCCTGTTGCTAATCCATTCTGGGGTGTATATTTTCATTGGGGAGGGTGTGCCATCATGGTGACCCAATTTGATGAGGGAGTGGTATGTGTGTG
>NC_045170.1:19783533-19848533 GCF_900700415.2 Clupea harengus
TCCTCTCATGTCCTCCATTCTACTCTCTAAAAACCTTCAGCTGCGTTGTCTTTATTCATACCTCACCTGTTCATTCTGCTCAATGTTGTCATGGTACCTGAACATGTCTGTTGTGTGCATATTTTCTCACATATCAAACCAACTGTTTGGTCATCAGCCTTATGGGTCTTCTGTCTCTGTCCAGCTGATCTCCTCTCCCTAGTACACGCTTCCTTATTGTGTACAGGGCCGACATAATCACTCAGGATCCCATCAGCACCCACTGTCCACATGCACCTTCTCCGTTCTCAGCAGCACTGTGCAATCTCTCCTCCTCCTCCCATTCCTGCTTCTTTCACTTCACCCGCTTTTTTTTGTTCTGATCCATTACACAGTGCATGTTCTCTCATTCCCATGCGCACGCCTACTGAACTCCCTTTCTCTTTCTTTTCTCTCTCTCTCTTTGCGTCTCACGAGAAAGCGTTTGACTGAACTGGTCTCCCCCTCCACCATCTCATCTCCCTGTTTATCTGAAGGGTTCATCCCTCCGTTCTGTCGGGGGTGCCTCCTCTGCTCCTCCATCACCAGGCTGCCGTTGTACTGAGATGATGTGTTGCCGGCGTAAATAAGAGCTGCATGTCTGGCAGGTGAGGCGGAGGGGCCTGGAATGCTGCTGGGGGAGGAGATGGGTGATATAAATTCTGCATGTGTGAGAGAGCACCTGAGCGAGGAGAGGAGGGGAGGGAGCAAGCAGGAGACTCTGTGGGTGTGTGTGTGTGTGTGTGTGTGTGGGGGGGGGGGGTGTGCGTGACAGAGAGAGAGTGAGAGTGAGAAGGAAAATGTGTGTGTCTGTGCATTATTTGTGTGTAAGAGAGTTGTTGTGTGTGTAAGAGAGGGGGGGGAGTATGTGCAAGTATGTTATGAGCTGCGTGCGGGTGAGTTGGAGAGAGAAATGAAAGGAGAGAAGAGAGAGAGAGAGAGAGAGAGTGTGGGAAAGAGGTAATCAGGGAGAGAACAGGATGGGGTTACTTCGGTGTCCGGCAGCAGGGTCTGCCCTGTTTTCTCTTCAGCTTGAGTCATTGAGCAGAGCAGAGCAGAACTGTCGCCGAATCCATTTTCAATCACGTACCTGACCTCTCTCACTGTTTATCCCGC
Organism: Clupea harengus; assembly: GCF_900700415.2. Lineage (NCBI taxonomy): Eukaryota > Metazoa > Chordata > Actinopteri > Clupeiformes > Clupeidae > Clupea > Clupea harengus. Next base: position 19,784,668 of record NC_045170.1, read on the forward strand.
TCCAACTATCAATCTCCACTGCTAAACATCAAAGACACTTCATTAAACAGCCCAGCATTGTCACTTCCTCCCTGCCCCTCGGCTTCCATCCAGTCTGCTGACTAACATCGCAGACGACGGGCGGCCGCGTAATGCAAGATGGCCACTGTCCAAGGAGCGGAGCGGGCGCCCTCGGCACACTTCCCCCATCAACGCTCTTGAAACGCAGGGGCCTCCCCCTAGGGGTGTTAGTCAGGCACCGGTATCCACAACAGGGCCGTTGTCAGGGGAGACAGAGCGGGGATGAGTGATCTCCCAGGGATCCCTGAAGTGGCGGATAATGTGCTGTTCGGTGGTTGTGAAGCCTTGTGGCCGCAAACCGATAGTCGTGCCATGGGATAGGGCCAGAGAGAGAGAGAGCGTGAGAGAGCGCACACGCGAGAGAGAGAGGAAGAGAGAGAGAGAGAGAGAGAGAGAGAGAGAGAGAGAGAGAGAGAGAGAGAGAGAGAGTAGACGTACCCAGCTGGTGAGTCAGTGGTTCCATCAGGTGAGGGGCAGGGATGATAAAACAAGGGAGCCTGAGGTCTGACTGGAGTTATGTAACCCAAAACTGTGTGTGTGTGTGTGTGTGTGTGTGTGTGTGTGTGTGTGTGTGTGTGTGTGTGTGTGTGTGTGTGTGTGTGTGTGTGTGTGTGTGTGTGTGTGTGTGTGTCTGTGTGTGTGTGTTTGTGTGTGTGTGTGTGTGGTTTGAGAAGTGTGCTGGTTTTTTAGGGTGAATAGGTTACTTTTTGGGTTCCTGTAAATTACAGTTGTGGATGACTGGATGTATTACAGTCACCGGTAGTCGTGTGTGTGCGTGTGTGTATATATATGTGTGTATGTGTGTTTAAGAGAGTTTTTTTTTTATCTGATTGTCAACTTCACATTCTTCTTTGGCGACACTGCTGTATGAGCAGAGTGTGAGCCACTGGGCAGAGTTTTCTTGCGATACACTCCGCATGAGTCACTCCAGGATACGAACAGCCGTAAAAAACACAACAATCTCCTCCTCCCTAGCAATTAACTGGGGTCACTGGTGTAATAAGTGCATGCCAGCTCCCAGCCGTGTCCATTTGCGCTTCAGTGACAAGTGACTTCACTCAACTCACTCCTGTCAACTTCAGAAAGCCAATGTCTCAGGATGTGAACAGAAAACTGGAAAAAGAAGTGAAACTGAAAGTGAGAAATGATCTCTGTTCTGCATGATGTCAGAGTTTGGATCAAGCACCCCCCCCTTCTGCCCCCTCCTCCGTCCTTATTGGCTGACAATCAAAAATGAAAGCACCCCAGTCTCTGACCACAGAAACCTGAGCTGACATTTAACATGCTGGTCCAATACACTGGAAATAATAGAATTCTGCTTCAAGGACTATGCATTGTATGTATGCCTATTATTCAGCCTTTTGACCCTAAATGTGAAAGAGTATGTAGGCTACTATTTTGTTTTACTAGGAGCGGATGACAGGGACTTGGGAGTAAGCCTTGACTGCAGACAATGTCACACGGCTGGAATCACAGCCAAGCTATACAGAGTATAAGGCAATAGTAGCCGTGGTTGAGGGGAGTGAGGGTCTCCTTTGGCAGCTGTCTGCGGGGGCCTATGCGTCAGGGAGACACGCTCGACGTGATTTATGCCGTCCCCACTCCCACCCCTCTAACCGCATAAATCACCTCCCGAGCGCGCGGACCCCTTATCGGAGCACGAGGCCCAATAAAACCGCCAACATGTCAAAATGCTCGCTCGCCAGAATCCCACCCCACTCAGGTAGTTGAAAAACAAAGTGAGAACAATTCAAAATATGAGCGCTCCTGGCAGCGATCCTACCAAACCAAGAAAAGCTTCCCGGAGAGCTTTTGAGTCCGCAGGGATGTGAACGCCAGAGTTATGTACAGCAAAGAAAAAAAAACCTTCAAAGATAGACAAGAAAAAGGCGAATTATGAAAGAGTAACTGCGCCATACATCTGCCACTAAGCAACCTGTGTACAGTGCAGAGCTGAAGAGCCTCCAACCACCACTCACCAAACAATAGGAGTGAATACTTGGCCCTGTCAACGTGTCGATCCGTTTGAACGATGAATCTACAGGAGAACAGTTCCATGCGTGAGAGGCGGCGAAAGGCTTGGGATGCGATGAGGGACCTGGAATTTATGTCGCTCATGTATGCTGTAAATTTATTGGAAGTCATCAACACGCCAGCTCCGCGGTATAAACGCAGGGTTCCCACGTAAAATGTCCTGTCAAGTCTCCCCTGCTGTTTGCTGTGATTTTTTTTTTTAACGTCCAGCTCCCTTCTGAGTACTTTTGAAGGAATTACACAAGACCTAACGCCCTAAAAGTGTCACATTTTACGATCAGTTAAAACGTATGCAAATTTAATTGAATACATTAGCTGGAGGAGAAACTAAGAATTCCGGGGTCAGCTCAGGGAAAATGTTGGTCGTCTATTAATTCACAGTTACCACAATAAATTAGTAGCCTGTCTTCTACTCCTCCATTTCAAAGCGAAGCTTCAGTCGGGGCTCGCTTTGTAGCTGTGGGAACATCTCCACGGAGGTCACCGCGGGGATCTCAGACCGAACACCTGCCAATAGTCTGTTTTCCTGGGAATCTTTTTTTTCTGGTCGGGAGTCAGAACATTTCTGAGGTTTGGAACAGTTACACACGTTTCCTGTCCATGTAAAAATAGAAACGTTATACCTTTAACATTAACTGCTGGCACTGGGAAAACTGGGTTGGAAAGCTGGTAGGGGAAACCCTTTTTAAAAAAAAAAAAAAAAAAAAAAAAAAAGCAGGTGATATCGCACGCACTGGTAACTGTTTTTAGGACCTATATTCTTTGACCAAGCTCAAATGCTTTCATTAAAAAAAGAAAGGAAAGTAACGGAGTTTTATGGTGATCAAAGTAGGTGTTGTTCTACATCCCTTCTGAAAAGCAAAAACTTGCAAATGTGCCTCACCCTCAACAAAAGCATGCCGCTGAGTGTTGATACCAGCAGTAAGTGTGCCGCCACCAGAAAGAGTGTATAGATTAGTAGGCTATTACTCTCTTTACAGTGCTATTTAAGTGTAACTTAGTTCAGTCATACACATTACAAAGATGTGGTAGGCTTTAAATAGCTGTCTATCGAGTATGTTTTCTTTGAGTGGGTAGGTTATGCGCTAGTGGCTGCAGGAAGCTAAATTGCCCTGCTAGAATTCAACACAAGCCTGAAAGTGGTTATTCACAACAAGACATCACACTGCCCCCTATTGGTAAACACTCGTAATCACACGTTATCACAAAATAGGGAAAATACTTTATTGGATATATATGACTCAATATTTATGAGGCACTTCTTTCATTAGTTGGTAGGATAATGTCAAAATCAATGCACCACTAAAACATTGTGACAGTTGGCAAATTAATGTCCATTAAAATGTATTTCACTTTATCTTTTTCTTTTTAGCTTTGGGCTTTTCTAAATTGTCAGGAAGACTAGCATCATTTGCTTCATCAGACTCTTTCCTCTTCTTGCTGCCTTTGTCACTAAGGTAACCACTGGAGTCACTGGCAGGAACCCCCTCCGTCGCCTGACTACTTGTCTCCTTGTCTTTCTTCTTTTTCTTTTTCTTCTTCTCGACGTGACCATTCGAGTTCACGTCGCTATCTGTCCTGGTGAGCTCCGTATTACCACTACCGTTGAGCTGACTGTCCTTCACAACAGAGTCCTCAAGTGCCTCTTTGTCTTTGCTTTTGTCTTTCTTCTTCTTTTTCTTCTTTTCCGGTTGTACGCCATCAACCCCATCCAATGCAGCCTCTGTGGCAGTGTTGTCAGCTGGCATGAAGGGCTCCTCTGTGGCATCGTCTGTGCCAGGATCAGTAAGCCTCAACATCTCCTCATACCTGCAGAGCAGAAGATACATTAGTTGATGTAAACAGGCTTGCCACAAACCATCATAGTATGATTTTGAAGCTAAGAACACATAATGCAGGTTCCTGGTGTTGAATGAAGTAAAGCCAATTGTAATGCAGTAATCAAGGCAAACTAACAAACCGAAGTTTAATTGAAGAAATGATCCTCACTATGCCGTTTTCCCACAGATTCTAATTCATATTATACATACTAAATGTACAACCTTAATACATACTAGTTTTGTTTTGTTTGTAGCACTCAGGATTTACACATAAGTCTGTGCGCCTTATTTAAAGCAACACTAAGCAACAATGTGCCACACTTGCTCTTCCCTCTAGCCCTCCAGGCTATGCACTATGTAGTTCTGTAGTCCGGGACGGAACACCCCTTCATAGCACATCAACCATATCACTGGACGACACCAGTTAGTCTTTTAGGTATTTATCTCGCTAGTTTTAGACTGAAACTGCTTACTTTTGCTTTAATACTTCTTGAGAAGCCAATGTTTCTCATATGCATCCTGTGGATACATACAGCTTTACAGCTTCTACAACACATAACTGAATAGAGCAAAATAACAAAGAAATCATTTGGATCAGGATTTTACAAAATTACGCTTTGGGATTTCAGTATGTGATCAGATCATTTTCAATATCCCGATGCAAACGATGAGAAGCTCAATCATGCCCTACAAAAACAGAATGTTCACAGTTTTGCCTTACCAGGTCTTATGAAGCCTCCCACGAATGAGCAGGACACCAGCCGCGTCTGCATCCAACTGGACCACCTCAAACTCCAGGCTTCCCCCAATGACCAACCCTGAATCTCTCCACATCTCCGACGTCATCTCTCTGGGCTTCAGGATGGAGGCATTGAAGCAGCCGTGCACCAAGCAACCCACGAATGTCTGGCCTATCTTGTTGATCACTCCCTGTGTAAGAGTTAAAAAGAGAGAATAATGTGAGAAGTTGTTTTCACTTATACAATTCCAGCCTATGTTCAGACCAAGCTCAGTGCATCTTAAGCCTGGGAAATCAATGATAACCCCAAATACACACCAAATATGCCATTTCAGGCATATATATTCAACATATACAAGTATTTACATTCAAACTAGAAATACATGCACTCAAAATGTACACTATCTATCTAGTTCACAATGGAATGGAATGCAATACATGTAACATTTTCAGCTAAATTGTTCATCACTGCCATCAGCACATAATTTGATCCAAAAGATCAAGGTTGTAACCAAACATTACAGGATAACTTAAAACACATTAACAACATCCTACCTCAAGTTTTTGCCCCTTATTGGGTTTAAAGACAACAAACGAAGCTTCAATGTTCAGGTGAATGTATCCTTGGTCGTCGAATATGTCCCCATGCTGTCCCACTAACTTTATGTTGTCATAAGCGACAGGTACTCCCTTACATCTGGAAATAAACATGGCAAAAAAGACAAGTTAGACTACGCATGGACATCTTGCATTCAAACCCTTGTTCAATGACAATCAACATAGTTGGACTCTCACTTGTCACCCAACATTGGTATTGTTATACAATTGGTAGAAATGGCACTAATTGTGGCGTTATCACAACGTATAAAAACTAACTTTTTTCGGAGAGCTGATGAAAGCTGGCCACTGCCACGGTAACGATATCAAGTTAGCAGGATATCCACTTTGAGGTAACTTATTAGCCGGTTGCTGTAGCGCTGACGCTAGTTGCCTTACGGCAACACAACAATCATTAACGTTAGTTATAGACAACGAGAAGGCTAAAATCATCAATCTATTTTTGCCTTACTTTTCGGAAAACTTCAGAAGCTCTGCGTTAAGTTCTTCTTCAATTCCCGTCTTCTTCTTTTTCAAATACATGGGTGGCAGGGCAACGTGTCGTCGGTGTGTGTCGAGCACCAGGCACGAGTACGGAGTGTTAACAAGTTTACAAGCCTCTGCGAAAGTGGGTATTAAACAGGAAATAGCGGCTTCGTCTTTAACCGCTGTATATGTATTTTCAAAAGGTACTGACTGCGTCGATGTAGATATTTCTGTTGACATTTTTGCATGGTGTGGGTCATCTTCCTCATGCTGCAAGTTTGCCATGCTGCCGTAAAGTAGGGAACCCGTGGGAGAATGTCGCAAAAGCACAAATGCTCGGAAACCAAATATGTGCACTACGCCACCGTGTGGAACGGAGGGTAATGAATCGAGGGTAGGCTCATTTTCATGTGGGTTTTATCAAAGTCCTTACAGTGTATGGAGGATTTTCGGGGCCATAACTAAATAAATACATAAATAAATACATAAATAAATAAATGAATGGTTAAATACTTGGATAAATACATAATTAGATAACAAAATGAATAAAATGAGACACTAAATATATAAATGTTACATGTACTCGTGTGTATATATATATATATTTACGTTTTCATGTGTTCACATTTATTTATTTATACTTACATTTATCCACGGTGTAACTTGCTGCAGCAAAATAAATCTGTCGTCCCCCGTCACCAAGTCAGGGGGCGGGTTAAACCCTCTGATTGGTGAATGAACAGTATTACACACAAGGCAGGCTCAACCAGTCGATCAAGATCTCTTCGATCCAGAGGGATACCGAATTTTGGCGGGTATGGATGCCAAGCGCCAGATTTAGTTTAATGAAAGTTATTGAGCATTATTTAAATAAATCAAGATACCAGAATGTCCCAGAAGACATACCCTCAGCTGCTGCGTGAGGCTGCATCCTTAATTGAAGAGGCCCTCAACTCGTCTACTACTAGTAGTAGTAGTATTTCTAGTAGTAATAGTCAGTGGCGGCTGGTGATTTTTTTTTTTTTCGGGGGGCGCAGTTGGGCAGTGCGGTTTAAATAGCAAAAAAAAACACCCACAAGAGAGGTTTTGAGTAGAATATATATAAAAAACTTATATATAAAAAAGATTTATTTAATGAAAACACAGTGCTTAACACTGTCCATTAACAACTCTCAACAAACTGTAAAATTGGGCATGAGAGGTTTAGAGCAGAATGGTTTAAGAAACATTGGGTTAGGTTCCAGAGGTTTAAACATTGGGTAGTAGAGGTTTAGAGTAGACTAGATTCAGAAACATTGTGTACAAGAAGTTTAAAACAGTAGATTAAAAAAGCACAGGGTGTAGAGGTTTAGAGCAGAATAGAGTGAGAAAGACTGGATGATACCAGTAGTTTAGAGCAGAATAGATTCAGAAACACTGGGTTATACTAGAGGTTTAGAGCAAAATAGATTCAGAAACACTGGATGATACTACATGTTTTCGAATGCCAATTCGGTACCCTTCGTCCAACTGCTCTGCAATACTCAGTCTTCCAAAGAGGTTTAGCTTCAGGCTGTTATTTAGATGGCTAAGGCCAGATTCATGCTTTTACATTTTTCAGTAAAGTGCTTTAGATCCCTTATTCCTGTTGTAATCCAGAGTGTTTCAGACCCAGGACTTTGGAGCAACAAGACAGGGGAACCAAAAAAACGCATTACTAACTGAACAACCAGCTAACCAACTCTGCTTAGCATAGCCTCCAGCCACCTCCAGGGTTTATCGCCTGTATTGTCTCACTCTGCAGTCTCATCTGCTGTACCATCTCGCTGAGGATCGTGAACACATTTTCATCTATGTCTGTGTCAGTCAGGGCCGATATCGTTGATATAATTTCAGCGAAGCCCTCAATATGATTTTAAAAACAATGTGAATTGTCAGTTGCCTCCATCTCCTCAGCTACAGCCAACATTTCATTACCGGCTGCTGCAATCTTGAATTAGTCAAAAGCAGTCGATTCAAGTTGAACCACCAATCAGAGGGTTTAACCCGCCCCCTGACTTGGTGACGGGGGACGACAGATTTATTTTGCTGCAGCAAGTTACACCGTGGATAAATGTAAGTATAAATAAATAAATGTGAACACATGAAAACGTAAATATATATATATATACACACGAGTACATGTAACATTTATATATTTAGTGTCTCATTTTATTCATTTTGTTATCTAATTATGTATTTATCCAAGTATTTAACCATTCATTTATTTATTTATGTATTTATTTATTTATTTAGTTATGGCCCCGATAATCCTCCATAACAGTGTCTGGTTTTATCTGATTTCACCAGTTTTACCTCAAACCTACAATTTATGTCAAAACATCACAAAATGATTACCATCACTAGGAACACTCTTATTACTAGGTATTTAAGACTAGGTCATAGCTGATAAAGTGGAGAAATAGCCTAGTCTAAAGGTGAACGTGTCATGGTCAATAGTAATAATGAAAATATTAGCCTTGTTCCATCCACTAGTTGCTTCTAGTTTAGTTTTCAGGAAGTGAATTTATGGTTGGTAATACCAGACTATGTAAATATAACCACAAACTGGGGATAATCAGGGTCCAAGCAGCCCGCACAAATTGCGTTTAAATGATTCAACCTTTTCACCAGGTGAAAGAGGATAAGTGGAAATGTTAGAAAATTGTGGCCAAGTAAAAGCAGATCAAGTTTGAACGTTTAGAAACAGCAATGTATCAGTAATAATGCCCCCTTGAGCTTAAGAAAGACTAAATAACCTGGAATTTATGATGGAACACTGGGGAAACAATAACGACATACATCTGTGACTTATGTTGTTCCTCAGCTTATCATTAGTAATGTTGTTCACAGGCCATCATTAATGATGTTGTCCTCAGGTCATCATTGGTAATGTCCTCAGGTAAATCCTTGGTAACGCTGTTCTCCAATCATTATTAGTAATGTTGTCGGCATTGGTCATGTTGTCCTCAGGTCATTTTTTTAATTGCCCTCAGGTAATCGATGGTTATGTCCTCTGATCAATCATTAGTAATGCTGTCCTCTTATCAATCATTGATAATACTGTCCATAGGTTATCGGTTGCTCATGTTTTCCTCAGGTCATCATTGGTAGAAATAAAATAAAATAAAATGACTGTTGTCAACAGGTTAATGTTAGTCTGCTACATAGCATTTAAAATAAAATGAAGGCAATTGTTTGTCATGTAAACCTAATGTAAGGGCAGTAATCCATAGTGAAAGTGCCCAGTTTTGCTATGTATCAAACTTTCTCATCTTGTGGTGAATTATCAATGTCGATTGTTCTTTAAGGATGAGGAGTCCCACTGAACTGTTTTTCTTATAATTGTTTCACCACTGGCTAAGCCGTTTTATAATGCAGTCGCAACAGTAATGATGATAACGCTAATGTAATATAGCCTATTTTAATGTGCCAGTGCTTTACGGTAATTTGATGGCGATGAGAATGATGATGAGGAGGAACATGTTGATGATTGTTGTTGTTTTATTGTAAAATTAAATCTTATACTGATTTCATTTACCATTTTATCTAAACACCTCTTCCTCACATATTCTATTTCAATACACTGTCATATATGAATGCTCATATTTTTATTTCTGTCTTCCAATGGTGGTTCTTGGAATATTTTCTGAATGGTTCAGCATTTTTATCATTGACCTTTGTGCAATTTCTCCTCGACTTCTGTACAGGGTCCTGCTCCCTTCATCTGTATTTATGGCATGGCAGTATCAGTTAAAGGTCATCTGGACTGGAGTTGGTCGTTCAGGCACAGTGACTTTACATGTTTCTGCGAACTGAGGGCTCTTCCTGCCAGCAGTGCGCAGATAAATAATGGCATGCACTCTTAGTCAGCGCAAGTCTCCTACTGTTTCTGCTGCCGTGGGCATCTGCCCCACACAACATAAAAAACATGCATGGGCGTCAGTTGTGAGGAAATGAGAAAAAATGAGAAAATGAACTTTCAGTGGAAATCAGTTGAGTTTTTTGAGTAAGGAGAGAGAGAGAGAGTATGCATTTGTGTGTGTGTGTGTGTGTGTGTGTGTGTGTGTGTGTGTGTGTGTGTGTGTTTAAGAAAGAGTACTTGGATTAGTATGTGAGTGTGTGTGTAGAAGTGTGTGAGAAAAATCCCCGTACGCATTTCTGTTCATTTATTTTGTTTTCATATGAAGCCTCTATAGAAAAATAATGTAAATTCATAAATGGAATTTTTCTTCATGTACAGTGAATTGTACAGTGTGCTGCAAGATTTAGATGAACGCATTCAATGTTCCGTACAATATCAGGGTAGCTATCTCAGAGTCAACATTCCCTTCATCTATGGTCAGGAATTACAGAGATTTAAAGGGTGAAGGACAGCATCAGAGTTTACATAGGAGAGGAGGTAAAGAGAGTTTGAGAGAAGAAGAAGAGAGAGGGAGAGAGAGAGAGAGAGACTGATTGATATAGAGTGGGAGACAGAGAGAGAAAAAAAGAGAGAGAGAGAGAGAGAGAGAGAGACTTGGGATACAGATTCATAAATAGACAGAGAGAAAGAGAGAGACTGATGGATATAGAGTGGGGGACAGAGAGAGAGAGAGAGACAGAGAGAGGTGAACAGTTTGCATGCTTGTATTGTGCTCGATTATGCATTTCATACTGGGACCCAATTGGCTGCCCTGGGTTGACAGGTCACCAAGCATCAAGACCCCCAATCAATGGTCCATCCACTGGTAAGGTTTTTTGAAGGTCCTGCTAGAATCCTAAAACCGATACACCATTCTCTCAGTCAGCGTCGTGAAGGGTCACTGATAAGCCTCATCCACTGAAGTTGTGCTATACACTCATCCGTGATTTTGAGCGCAGGATCTGTTGAAACTCCACTTAGAAACACTGGGATCTCCGCGGCATGACTGCAGTGATGTCACAATGGCCTTTCCACATCTTCACGGTGACGGACTCCGTCCGTTGAAGGAAATCTGGGGGATCCCGTTACTGGAGTTGTCTAGGGTCTCCTGTCAAAACAGAGAGAATGGAATTTGAACTATGACTGCTTGACTTAAATGTCTCGCTTTCAAAGCATTGTGCAATGCACAAGTAATTATGAACCGGCTCAGCTTTGATGAGATGTTAGTTTCTCAGTTTCGCTAACCAAGTAACTATCATGATGAATGGACTTAATTATGAATCATTTAGATCACAGAAACTGCAGACAAATGCAAACAGCGCAATTAAGGAACAGGAAAGGGGTGGCTGACTGCAGAGAAACCTGAATAGAATCACTGCCCACATATGGTCATTGTGTGATGATATCATTATGCTGTCATCAGTTGACTCAGGGTCTGTCATAGTTTCCATGGTGGGGGAGAGAAAGGGGTATGCATGGCAATCTCAATCTATCTTGTGCAAAAGAGATCTTGATTGAACTATGTGTGCCTATAAAGAATATATTTTCTTTCTTCAATTGTTGTTTCAAACAAAATGTACATCAAGCCATGAATTCCCACGAATTTCTTGTATTCTAAGGGAATCGAACATTGATACGGTAGGTACCATTTATACCTAAAGTTAGAAGAAACATGTGTCTATTTATAAGTAATGTTTGTACCCTCATAGCCATTTACAGATTTATTTAACGAGTTCACTATGGCATTCAAACAGAAAAAAGGAGGGCTTTCACACAAGTTCTAGGTATTTTAACTGTGGCTCCTTCAACAGTTCCGTGGTGGTTCTCCTCACTCGCCTAGCCCATCAGCATAACCTGCTGCATTCTCCTGAGCACGAATCTGCACTCTCCTTATTCCCTCCTCCATCCTTCTTTATAACCCTCTTTAGAAAGATACAGATTCTCTATAGACGCTTTTACACTAGAGGAACCCTAGAGGACACTAGAGGACAAGAAGGATTCTTTGAGACTGAAAAAACTGTTGTTATACGGTTGAGCTCAAACAAAGCCGTCTATAGGAAACCCTTCACTGCAGGAATGATGAACAGATCCCTGTAGACCTCTACATGGATACGATACAAACAACCCAATAGTTTGCCATTTATTCAGGGAATTTTCCACTACTCTTTGTCAGACAAAAACATCATAAATTAACCTTTACAGACGTATGCCGTGGGTAACCAAAAAGTGCTATAGTCGCTATAGAGATGACCTGAAGTACCCTTAAGGGTTCTGGATATGCCCTTTTTCTGGCAACAGATCACCTACGTGGCTAAAAACAGTCATAAATGCACCCTCAATGGATCCAAAGAATGTTTAAGGTGTCCTGATTATCCTGGTGATCCTGAGGTCTTATAATTACAATATGCATTTTGGTGCATGCATACACAAATTCATTGTCCTAACGAGGAACATAAGAAACATATTAGCAGGACCGTGGGGTCCTCCTTGAGGCAGGCATAAGCCATACTGTAACATACCTGGCTTCAACAGTAGCAGGAAAGGATGCTGACATACAGTACATAATTGACACCATGGGATGGAGCATGTGATGACAATAACTGGAAGTCAGAAGTTGCGTTGTGAAACCTCCCTCGAGTCATCACTTGTTCCTAGTCTTGATAGAAACCAGCCAAAAGTAGCTTTCTCATATGTCTGTTAGCCACACGTCTAACGTCTCACGTGAAATAATGGGACTGTATGTGTGACCTGAGTTGAGTTTGTAATAAGAAGGGGCCTGGCCCCCCAGAGTTTGGGATTTGTTGCTTGACCCTTGTGGTGCTTGTAACTTTCCCCCGGTGCTGTGAATAAACTGCACTCACACCTGTGTTGCCTGAAAGTTTTTACCACAAGTCATCTCATGGGAGTTCTGTAGATCCCTGCAGCTCACTTTCATGGTCACAAATGGACCCCTACAGACTTCTCTACTTCCCTGAAGTGCACCCTTTTCTTTCTGGGTGTTCTTACTAGGTGTCTCATTCTCACCCAAAACAGACTCCTGTCCTGTGGATAATCTTTAAGCGCTCCAGATCGCGCCCTCTCACCTTCTCGGTCATCTCGTGGGAGTGGTGCAGCGAGTGCTCGCGCTCCAGGAACATCCTCTGCTGCTCGGTGCTGGCCAGCCGGCAGGTGAGCCAGGTGGAGAGGGTGCAGCTGCTGACGCCCAGGCAGGCCAGGGTCATGGCCGCCATGTGCAGCGAGGGCAGCGCGCCCGGACGCTTCACCAACGCCCGCACGAACTGGAAGTTCAGGATGCCGCCGATCAGACCACAGATGCAGCAGGCTGAGAAGAGGATCATCTGAGGAGCGCATTTTTATCATATAAGACCTACAGTAAATATCCCATCTACTCATTTTATCATATATTACATACAGTAAATATCCCATCTACTAATTTGATCATATTACATACAACAGATATCCCGTCTACTCATTTTTATCATATAAGACATACAGTAAATATCCCATCTACTAATTTTTATCATATAAGACATACAGCAGATATCCCATCTACTCATTTTTATCATATAAGACATACAGCAGATATCCCATCTACTCATTTAGCAGCCAAAGTGACTCATGATGCAGTACAGGGATATTGTTTTGATCAGACGGCTCGTTCCCTGGGGGCTGAACATATGCTCAGCACCTTCATCTACTAGTTGAGTTGCAGGAGATGAAATGACTACTGGAGGAATGTTGGATACTTTAAATCATTATGAATTTAAAGTGACTTCAGTTCTCAGTCCTGCTCCAGGGTCCCCTGAACTCTGCATGTTGTCTGCCTTTGAACTCTACATGTTGGCTACCCCCCCCTGTTCTGCGTACCTGACTGAACTCATCAGTAACAGTCTTCATTAAAGATGCAGTCCGAAACTCGATTTCACGAAAGGTTGTTGGTCTTTGAGCTCATCAGCCAATCAAATTACACTCCTCACTTCCGTGCTCCTGAAGCTGAGATTGTTTATGGCTCAGTCTGAGCCACTATGTTTGTTTCCCAATTACAGAGCCATGTACCTGACTGAACTCATCTGGGGCACTCTATATTAGCTGAACACACCTGAAGTAGCCAATAAAGATAATTGAAATTATTCTGATAACAAGCAAGTGTGCTTGGAACAGTAAGAGAGAATATTTGCAGGTGCAGGATTGAGAGCCCCTGGACTACATGAATGAATACAGTGTAGTATGTACTGTATGTATAAAATGAGAATAAGCAGGATTATAAGAGAGAGAAAGATAAAGAGCCTTCCTCCCATTCCCCAGGGTCCTTAAAATAACAGTTCTGCTTTAAACAACACGTGGGGATGTCAGAGATGGGTCCACTGTCCTGAGACATGTTGACACAGCCCTGTGCTGTAACCTTCAGCCCCCTCACATTGCATCACCCCCCTTTTCAGTGTCTGGCGTTTGCACGCCCACACATTCGTCACAAATCCGAAATAATGGCCAGATAATGTCCAACCAGAGGCCTTATTACATTGGGACTTTATGACAGCTCTGTCAAAGGCAGCGTGAAAAAATTGGGAATCACCATGGAATCTAAAATAACACGGGTGAAGGATATTCCATATTCTACTTTCCATATTCGACATGATGTGATTTGTGCTAACAGTCAATATCAAAAGGGGGGCTTGGTAACTAGCCCTGCGATGCTTGCAGCTCCTGACTTAATGTTGTAAATTAAATCACTGGGAGCCCCTGGGGGATCAACAGAGACAGTGTTTCAGTCATTTCCCCCCACAATGTGGAAACAGTGATGCTGAGTTATCAGGTTATTGGTAAATTCAATCTTCATGGGAGAGAGAGAGAGAGAGAGAGAGAGAGAGAGAGAGAGAGAGAGAGAGAAAGAGTGGGGAAGAGTGCTAAGGAATGACAAAAAGAGAGAGAGGAAGAGTGCTAAGGAATGACAAAACTAAAGTGAAAGAAAGAGTGAGAGGGGTGAGAGAAAATGGTCAAAAGAATAATAGTAAGAATGATGATAATAATAATGAAAAATAGTTCAATACAGTGGAATAGAGCAAAATGAAAGAACACAACAGGCTTGAGAGAGAAATCAGTGAGACAGAGAGAAAGAGGAGAATTTGAAAGGGCAGATGGACACTGAGAGAGGCTGAAGGTGAGAGAGAGATAGAAACCGACAGATGGGGAAAGACTGAGGCTGAAGTCGGCAGAGAGATAGAGGGAGAGAGAGAGAGGGAGAGGGGGAAGACGGAGAAGGACACAGAGAGGAAAAGAGAGAGATAAGGATAGGACAAGAGAGGAAAAGAGGAATAGAGAGCGGGAGGAGAAAGGGTAGAGGGTAAGAGGGGGGAAAAAGAGTGAGACAGAGGGGGAGAAGGAGAGACAGAAGTGGAGAGACAGAAAGAGACCCTGGGATGTGGAGTGAGGGAGGGAGGGTGATGACAGGCACGCGTTCTCCCAGGCCAGGTTTCACTTCACTATTGATTTGTCATTAACACTCTCCCCTGCGTCCCCTCCAGAGGCTCAGCTCAAGCTGCCTAATTGAATCTCCTACCCCATGCAAAGCATCGGGGGCACTCTGCCTACTGTGGCTCGGTCTAGGAACACAACATTCCCTTCTGATTTATAACGTCGATTTCAAAGGCTTTCAGGCATTCGTGTCAGAATATTAACAGTGCCACAGTATCCAAAATGTAAAGTTTCCTCTCTTTGGTCTGTATCATGTTAGATGGAGTGGGTTGGTTCAGTTTTTCATTGCACTCTAAAAATGGTGGGTAGGCAGCAATAGCTGATTGTATCGATATATATTGATTTACATGTGCCTAAAATTGCCTCAGTGGTCTTAAAACAGGGTACAGCAGAGCGTGAAGTCATTTTAAGTTCACTGGCTCGTCGACACACCATTTAACTTGAATCTAGTGTGGGGTAAAGTGTGATATGGATTGCGACTTTAATGTGTTAGAGCAGAAAAACAAATCAGAAGGGAAAACTCTGCTTAAGGAGGAGACAAGAACACCCCTACCACACTCTCACATCGCTCTCACCTACATTCTTAAAGACGTATGTGATGCAGACACCACTGGAAAATAGTCGGCACACCCCAGGGGGACATTTCTAGAATAGCGCATTTTACTTACAATCAAGCCAGTTCTTTTCCTGGCACACAGCATCCCGCACAGTCCACATAAGAGAAACTAGGTGAGAGGACAGAAATGAGCACACGTTAGCTTGAGGAGGAAGAGTTGTGTGTGTGTGTGTGTGTGTGTGTGTGTGTGTGTGTGTGTGTGTGTGTGTGTGTGTGTGTGTGTGTGTGTGTGTATATGTGTGTGCTCTACTTAACCCAGCAGTCCTTACTGTTAAAGTGGACCTGGTGGCGCAGGTGTGGTAGTTGAATGAACTAGGTCAATTTGTTGTTGTGAAAGGTTAACAAAAGAGCCTCGTTGTTTCGATTACCAATCAGGGAAACATGCTGTACAGTCGGCGCTGTGGATCACTTGCATTGTTTCCAGACGGTGTATCAATACTGACAATATGAATGGCCCGTCTACACTGATAACATAAATAACTACACATTCACAAATAAGTGAATTACACACACTTTTACTGGAGAGCATTGTTATGTCTGGTACTCCACAATGCATTGATAATTGGCTCAGCTCCTTGAGTGCATTGCTAAATGGCTAAGCTCCACGCTCTGTGGGCAGCCCATGCATTCATACTAATGATGGCGATTACTGCACAGTCATAAATAATTGATGATACACTTTTTCAATGGATAAAGTTGTCTTCTCAAGGAGGGCATGTGTGCACTGCGTGGGTTAGGGGACAGTGGCATGCTAATCATGTTCTTTCACCATGACAAATCCTGGTGTTGTTTATTGAGTAGGCCTACCAATCTTTTCACCTTTAATAAGGACCAAACTTGGAAAATATGGAGCCTTACATTGGCCTTTGGGAAAAGCATCGAAATGCCATCTGAAATCACCAACCAATATGTCAGCCAGCAAATCTGTTCTCTGTACAGTAAAAGATAAGAGCCAGAAAATACTCTTCCTCATCTCACTGTTTTGTATGCAGTGTATTTGTCTGCAGATACATATTGACGCATGCAGAACCACTGAGTTATTTTCGAACTTTGAACTGCGTCATGATAGTTACATAGAAAAGAGGCCTTGCAGACTTAAATGACTGTGCCTTCTGCGCCTCAGGATAAGGAGACGTCTGCGC
The DNA here is from genome assembly GCF_900700415.2 of Clupea harengus. NCBI lineage: Eukaryota > Metazoa > Chordata > Actinopteri > Clupeiformes > Clupeidae > Clupea > Clupea harengus. The sequence goes on from NC_045170.1 coordinate 19,801,556, forward strand.
GTACCGCATGGAATGGACTAACCTACATCAAGACGTGGCGTGTTTTTTACGGGGACATAGAGTTAGACTGTCCTATGAACTAATGAGACTAGGGGACGTGCTACGAACGAAACAGAGAGACGTTTGCATGTTGAACGGCTCAATTGCAGTCAAGTGGAATCGAGACAATGAGAGTGCAATCGAGCAAGGTGCACGCCAACGGCAAAAAAATCAGCTATAGAGCTGCAGCAGAGAACGCATGGGAAACGTTGCGACGAAATGAGAAAACAAGAGCAAGCAATACTGAAAGACTTACACATATTATTATTTTGCAATTACTATCTAAGTACCAACTACCTATAAACTACATCGTTATGCATAGCCCATTCTATACATGCATCATACATTTTTGTTCTCAAATCCACAAGATGGAACCTGCACAAAGTTTTAAATTAGCTTTTGCAATTGCAATCACATTGTTGTAACAACGTCGTAATTGTTGTAACAATATTGAGGAAGCAGGATATGTCCTAAAATATTGATTTTGTAAGATCAACACACCATACAAGTTCACCGATTGTTTTTAACTGATTGTTAAATTTCAAATTAACTTTCAGAATTAGTAAAAGATTCGCAACTCCTCTGAAAACAGACTTAATTGTAATATAAAACTCTTTAACACTTTTTGAGCTATTGGAGTGAGTTGGAGTCTTGTTAAGTAGCCTAAATGAGTCTTCTTGGTCTATCAAAACAAATACAAACTGAAACGTACACACATCCCGCTCCACACCGGAGATGCATCCCCTTGCTGGATCTTCTGGTCGGGTCGTACCCGAATGATGCCCACTGCACCCAAAACGATGCTGGAGATGCCCAGCCCTATCTCCAAAACAGATAGAACCAACAGACTCCAGATGATCTTCCGGTTGGTACACATCCTCGATCGGACATTGTTCCTGGTCACGGGGGAAAATACAGGAGGACCCGCTCTGGACCCACCGAGAGCGGTGTCGTTCAATCCATCCTTCGGCAGAAAAATGTTGCTCAGGTTCCGGAGCGATTCGTCGTTTAACTTGGCGCAGAGAGACTTGGCTGCTCTCCCCAGAAAACAGTTGGTCACTCTCCCGTCAAAAGCGTGTGAGGAAGAGGCGCTGGACTTCTCAGCGACATAAACAGTCAGTGCCCTCCGCCGCTGTCCACGGTGCTTAAACACGTTAGATCAGCCCTCCTCAGCGCCCTTTTGCCCTCCCCTTGTCTGCGGTAACACAAGAGCTAGTAGTATTTATTCAATCAGCAGATATCCACGCATTCAGCGCATCCGCACTTTTTGAGCTCTGTTTCAAAGCAAGAGTGTTTGGTTTCTACTCCCATGTGACTTCCCTGCAGTTTGGGACTTTATTCCACGCTGATAATCGCAACCCTTCACTTAACTCAAGGAAAAGCAAAGATGCTTTTACTCTTTTCAAAACATCCTTAATGCCACCATCCAGCAATATTACTGTGTGCAAAGATTGGTCACAACACATTGCCTTTTCAAGGCTCTGCATATACAGTTGAGAGAGACTCTTCAGCGGTAGCCTACAGTGGGGATATTGGGCGGGCGCCAAGAATAGAGATAGTGCGATGTCTCCGATCTTACTGCGGGTGTCTGGAGGTGTGCTATGCCTAGAGTTGCCACCTTCTATGTGGCGATATAAGGGACGCCCCCAAGCTCCCCGCCCCTCCGCCGCAAGTTCTACATCCGCACGGTTTGAAGCGCCTTATTGCGAGACAAAATAACAAAAGCATTTAGAATAACAAGTGCAATACAATATTTGTATCGTACCTTGGATTTGTCATACTGATTGGTTTCACACAAACACGACTGAGACATCGCAAATATAACTTTGTGTCCATCCCAAACAAACGAAAACCATCTGTAGAATAAATAAATACAAATAAAGTCTCTTGGTTTCCGTGGCAGTTGTTCAGTCAGTCACTCTCTCTCTCTACTTGGTGTTCCATGAGTACTTTATGTCACTCCCTGCTGCACTGTTTGTCCTTCAGGATGACTGAGTGGAAGTCGGCAAAGGACAGGTCGAAGCTGAGTGAGATCAGGAACTCACTCCTTATAAGCTCCACAGAGCATAGATGTGCAACCTCACACAGCACGCAGAGCTTGTCGGTCTGTAGCTCACCGCTCAAATTCAAATCTAATTAGATTAATAAACTTCTCCACTCCGCTTGTATAACTGGTTTGATTTCACTAGATGTTATGCTATTCTCAGCACTTTGAAGATCTATAGTCTATACGAATCGACGTGTACGAAAATACGGAACAAATCGCGTCCCTTATCGATTTAATACAGGACGCAGCATTTTATTTTCCGACATAGGACAATCCCGCATTATAAGGGACGGGTGGCAACTAGCTATACTGGCAACAGAGGCGCGCGTTAGGGAGCACTCATGGGCTGAAGATCCACCACTTCTATGCGTAACAGCGGGCTCATGAAACGCTGACTGAGGCCAATTGTATCCCCAATTACGTAATTATTTTCGAGGTGGGGAGAGATCCATTCAGATCCATTCAGAACAAGTTAAAGGGGTCCAATTTATTTTCAGCAAAATCGGGTATACAAGAATACGCACTTTTCTTATAAGTATCTGTTCCAAATATGAGGAGGGAAATAATGATGTAAGCAGCTGATCACTATCTCTGTCCAAGTAATCAAGCAGCTCTGTCTGTGGTACTGGTCTTTGCGACAGTGAAGTCTACAGTGTCAGTGTCCTGCAGTAACTCTAATTACTGTGCTGTGTCCACACTGCTATATTACTGGCCTGCAAAATTGATTGGGCATCTATCTTGTCAGCAAACAACATAGAATCCTCAACCCTAATTGAAGTTGTTAAAATGTGGAATATATTGAGGTCATTAAAGTGTGCTTCTGACCTCTTGCGGGTGCTTTTCTCATTTGGATTTAGCACCTCTTAAACATCCAAAGCCATATCATGTGGATGCTGGAGAGGGCATTGAGAGGTCTCTCTGTTGGCTATATTTAGCATTCAGTAGTAGTGTTATTAACATTCAGTAGTGTTATTAGCATGCGCTTCTAACTGTGGTGTGGCATAGCCCGTATTTCACACAAGTTTAAGGGAGGGGGGTGGGCACTGCTGTTTCAGCAGAATAGCACCTTCTTGCAATGCTTTGCCGTTGTCTGCATATTCAGGCCTTCCAATAATACTAATATTTCTCTCTCATTAAACCCATTTCATGCCTTGTTTATTGCTGAGCAAGTGCTCCCTAATTCATTCTCCCAAACAACTGTGGAGCTGGGCTGGGTTTGACATCGACCAGTGTGAATTTTATGACGACGTCAAAAGTGTCCTGATTAATGGAAGCAGAAACTTGGCTTGCTGTCTATCAGGTTGTCTAGCGGACTCTGACCTAACCAGGACTTGTCTCGGAGTTAGACTTTGATGGAACAATGGGACCAGCTCTCTGAGTCCTCTGGAATCTCTCGCTGCTGTCATTCCTTAATAGCAAATGCTGTCCATTGACTGATACTCTCTCTCTGTCTTTTTCTCTCTCTGGGGAGTTCAAAGGTCACCCCAGGTGAAAGAGAAGATGCTCAAAATTGGCAACACTAAAACGATTTTCCACAATCAATAACCTGTTTTGAGGTCATAACTCCAAAAAATTATTCATAACATAACACGACCACCAAAACCAAGCCGCACAATACCATGCATAATCACACAACTCATGATGTGAGTATCGAGTACGTTTGTTTACTTTCCTGAGGCGTTTCAGTTTACATTACTCTTGCAATGGGATCCAGATGGGTCGGCCCTATAGTATATAATAGCTGTAACCTGATGCTTTTTTTGAGGCCACAAAACCTCAGATTAGATTTCTGCAGCAACAGCTTCCACGCTGAGTTACGGGGGTGTGCCGGGTCATAGTGGTAGCACTCCACAGTCTCAGAGGAAACACAAACTGGCCGTAATCTCGCAATCGATTCTAATGAGTAGGACCAGAATGTGCCGAGTCATCACTGTCTGTGTTTCAGTGCAAGCTCCCCTTTTAAGCATAGCGTGTGTGTGTGTGTGTGTTCGTGCGTATGTGAGTGTGAGTATGTGTGTGTGTGTGTGTGTGTGCACGTGTGTGTTCCCTTGTCTTATCCATGCCCTCAACTGGCTGCTATAGGTAAAAATAAAAAATGCTGATTTTGATGGTCAGTTTGAAGACTCAGCGGTGATCGGGGGCCTCTAGAAATAGCTGGTCGAGGAGGCAGGGCAGCGCTATTTATAGATATCTGCTGCCACTCAATGTTGCGTAATGAGGAAGAGACCATGGGGCTACTTTTCACACACTGTCACATCACTGTAGGGTGGAACCAGAGTTCTGAAGAAGGACTGGCCCTCCTGTTCCCTCCCTGCATGCTTCCACTTTTATTTATTTATTTATTAACTTCACTTTTTTTTTTCTGAAGCATGCCCCAAGAAACTGTGCCATCTTCTATCAATCACGTGTTAATTGGCATGAGTGATGGAAGAGGGAGATAAGCAGGGACAGAAAAAGAGGGAGAAAGGGAAGGAGAGACGAGGAAGGGAAGGAGAGGAGAGGAAGAAAGAAAAAGAGGACAGACTCAACTAGACAGACTCAATTAAGCAGCTCAAGCTCCCCTCCTGAATATAGTCCTGTTTTTTTCTCCCCCATGCAGTATTCATTTCTATCAAAATCACACTGTGAGGTATAATAGAGAGAGAGAGAGAGAAAGAGAGAGAATAAAAGAAAGAGGGAGAGAGGCATGTGGAAGAGAAACTAGAGAGAGATGCTCACCCCTCCTCAGAGATTCATGCACTATTTTTAGTCATCTGTCTGTTTATGTTTTTTTGCTCTTACACCTCTGCACATCGTCCCTCTGTGCCCTCACCCCCCGCCCCCTCGCCCCGGGTCCCCAAGGGGCGCAGAGGGAGTAACCTTTGCACGAGTGCACAAGTGCACGAGTTACCTCACAGACTGCTCCCGCTGAGCCCAGGCTGCACCCGGCCCCGACGTGGGACAGATCCATTCTGACATCAGATGCTGAGCAGCTCAGAGTGCACTTATGTAAACGCTGGTGTCTCGAAAAGGAATGAATGGAACACCTGGCAGCATTTGGCTGCTTACCGTCACTGACGCGTTTGAAAAATCACTGCTGCCTCCATACAGGCTGGTGTTGATGGCCTTTATGAGTGATGTATGATTTGCCATGTGCGTGTGTTAGTGCGTATCAACCGAAAACCTTTGCGACAAGTTGACATGGTCATTCAGTCGCAATTCATCTGGATTATATAGTGGTCGGGGCCCTGCCTCTCGTAGGCATCAAAGGGCGATGATTCACAGCGGGAACCCACCTAACAGGAGCAGCTGCTGCAGCCGTGGTCCCTGCAGCCTCTCGCCTTTGCTTAATGGACCACGAGGGACGGCTTCGCTCAACAGGGGCCCTGCCAGTGAGTGTGTGTGTGTGAGTGGGTGAGTGAGTATGTGTGAGTGTGTGTGTGTGAGTGGGTGAGTGTGTGTGTGTATGTACATGCACGTGTGTGTACTCACCTTTGTACAAGAGTATGTGTGTGTACGCATGTGTGTGTGTGTGTGTGTGTGTGTGTGTTTTCTGCTCACAGCAACAAAATCACTGCCTGTTCATCGGTGAGACTGAGTTGTGGCTCAACTGTCACTGATGCTGACCTACGCACCTGTTTATGTCCCTATGTCCAATAGAGACCGGCCGTGAAAACGCAGAGTATGTGGCCTCTATCTAAAAACGCTTACTGCCTGCTGCCTCTTTCCTGCTGACTGGACTGGAAATCAATGAGGCAAAGGGAAACTAAAGGCACGGTGAAACTGATTTGTTTCATACATGACCACATGTTTTACATACAGTACACGTCTTAATAACATGGACACTTTCAACCCTTTGCCTGTGAGAAGTGGGATAGCCATCAAATTGGTTTTAAAAGTAGAGTGCTTTTTATTGGAGTGCTTTTTAGTGGAGTGCTTTTTACACTCTGTATTTTTACACAGAAATATATGTGCACGTGTGTATACATATTTATCCATAAATGTACTGTAATTTACTGACTATAAATACATTGATTTTGTCAGATTGTTGCAGCCCTGTGGGTAATACTTGGGGGTGGCTATAAGAATTTGTATCAATGGGCACCTGGTAGTTACTAATGCACAACTACCACCAGAAGCAGAAGAAGCTGCTTGCCAACCACCAACAGAATTAATGCTACTACCAGAGACCGGACATTGTTACAACGTGTGTGGAGTTGTGACATTAGATGCTAGCCTATTGATAAATGTATTGTATAAATAAGAGAAACCTGCCAAATACTACTAAAGCAGTCCAGTGCAAACTCTTGCCAGGCAAAGCGTGAATGGGTCTCTCTCTCTATTTAACCTTTCTGTTTTCAGAAATGCACTGAAGACCTGAAGTTTTCTAGACATTACTAGAGAGAGTATGTGAGAACCCAAATGTCCGAATCAGTTGGCTCAGAGTTTACCCTGCCAGCTGTATTACAAGTCCTGGTAATGTCTGATAGGGAGTGAGTGGACGTGTTGATGACACCCCAGGCCTTTTACACTGCTATCACTCTTGCTGCTGAAAGAAATGTTACATATGTGCTGTTTTAGCTTTAATACATAGCACAACCACCTAGTTACCTAGCGATAACTAGCAAGCTAGCTAAACTGAACCGTTACACTTTCTCAGAAATTCGATTGTAACTCAACGCAATTCAATATAAACTTATTGTATAAGTTATGAGTATGATCGTTTGCTAGGGGGGCTTAGTATTTTTGCTTTGCTCCCTTCTAATGTCTCTGGTTGAAATGCCCATCATACAACAACTTTAAAATGGCTAGTAACATTGGCACCACAACCACGTGGCATTTAGTTTTACATGACACGAGGTAACATTTAATAAACCATGGTTAATACACGGGTGCGGTCAATACATGGTTTTCCTTTTTAAAATGGCATAAAACACTATCACGAGGTTTACATATGTACATAAGTTAATAGTCGGGAAATGACGGTAGGCACATGTGTGTATGTATTTATACACACATACTGTACACACAAACATACACACTCACACATGCACACAAACATGCACTTTCTCACACAAACACATACACAAACAAACACACACAGTCTGACTGCACTGATTTGACCTGACATTAATACATATACCGGCTGTTTTATTATGGACTGCTTCGCCAGCACCATGCAAGGGCACTGTTGCGTGCTCTCAGTCATGTGTAACTTCACCAAAAGAGAGCATTTGTGTTTGCTCAGCACGCTCAGACGAGCCAGCTGTTAGCACGACACTTATTAATGTTGAATGAAGTGCCTCGATCGGGGGGGGGGGGGGGCAGATAAGGGACCCTGACCTCAGCGGACCATGCCGCAGGGGGGAAATCTCGGACGCCACAGAGCTATGACATTAGGGCCGTGGCTGCGGACTATGAATGGACACTGGGTCCCCGGTCACAGTGGGAGCTGCCGTCCATTAACCTTTCGGCAGAGCAGTGTTGAGCATTCTAATAAAAGAATGCGTCCATCCATAAATGGGTGGACTCAGAGATGCTTCTATAATGCTTGCTCTCTTTTCTCTTTCTCTGCCTCCTGTTTCTCCCCCCCGTCCGCCCCAAAGGGTTTCAACACACACGGAGCACAAATAATGGGGCGCTGTGATTAAATCTAGTGTAAGCACAACTGCACTCAGGATTTCGAGAGAGAGACAGAGAGAGACAGTTATACAGAAAGAGCATGGGAAAGAGAAAGGGAGAATGAGGGAAATAATTCCTTGTGAGCGCTTTTCAAAGTCAGTGGAGAGGCATACTTAGAGAGGCCCTGTAGGCCTTTTTTTTACTCTGTTAGGTAGTCTGCCATGCCTGATATTTTTGTATATTTCACCTAACTAAAAACCATGAGGCAAAAGTGGCATTTATGATTATATTCTAGAACACCTCAGCAATAATAAAATGAGAGTAAAAGGAATGTAGTAAAAAGGTAGAGGTGCTCAGACTTTGTACAAAAAACACATTGTAAATATTTTGGAAGTTTTCTTTTTTACTCTGAACCTTGTAAACATAGGTGTTTGCTCCACATAAGTGAGTTTAGCATGTGTGTGTGGTTTCTATATTAATTAGAAGTAGTTTAGAAAGTGACACTTTTCTTCACCAAGACCACTATGCATATTGATGATATGATTGATGATTGATATTTTAAAAGTAAAGGGTTCAAGGTTGCTGCGGCTGTTAGTTTTATGTTTGTAGGACAAAAACTCGCGGAGATCAGTCACGGGGCAGCTTGGTGTTGGAAGCAGAAGTTAGAAAAATTAAAAGTAGGCAGGGGGAGGAGTTAGCACTAATGTCATCAACCCCCCACAGGTTGGAGGCTCAACTCCAAGGAGGATTTTAATTGGTTCGCCCTCACCAACCACCAGAGTGGCAGCTATAATCAGAAACTTAGGATGATCAGAGCTTAGGATGGTTGCTAGCCCTGCCCTGGCACAGAGATGGGTATAGAGTAGGTGTTGCTGTAGCCTTTCAGCTTCATGTCAGTGAGAGTGACTATAAGATGAAGCATCCTCTGGTTATGGTGTAGCTTGGATTATTGAAGATATGGGCACAGGGGAGACGTGTTTGTAGCCCTCTCCCCTCCTAGCTTCAGTCAGTGTCTGTCAGTGACAGACAGAGTTAGGGGGCAGATTTCTTGATGTCAGTATAGTACTGGATTCTCCTGAATTAGTAACTATGACGAAGGTGGGACATAGCTTCTGAATATGCAAGCATTCACCTCTAATTATGGTGTACTTTGTATGGGGGGGGGGGGTGTCTTGAATTGGGTGTTGATCAAGCAGGGTGGCTACGTAGGACCTGAATGAACCTCTGGTTATGGTGTAGGTCGGAGCAGTGAAGGTTTTATGCAATTACCATCAGTCCAAGTTGAAGGATTCAGTTGTTGTTCTGAATTTGAGCAGTGTCTTTGTTTGGCTCTTTATTTGTTTGTTTGTTTTCTCCTTCTATGCATGTTGGGAAATCCCGTCATTCCCCCGTTGGGCTTTAGAACTCACATTTTTCGTTTGGTCTCCCCTCCGCAGATGAGCGTTTTTGTGATTAGCCTGAAAAAAAGTGATTCAGCCACGGCGCCCTCCCTCTTTGCCAGGTCCACGTCAGGAAAGACTCCTGGAGGCTTGTCAACAGCAATTAGCGTGAGTCACAGACGCTCGCTGGGGCTGAATCCAGGCGGTGATTCACCACGACTCACACACAGTCCCACACACACAAGCCACTGACGCTCTGTTCCCAACCCAACCACCCCGCCTTCCCCATCCAGACACCACAAACCCCCAGCAACCCCCACAGCCTCATCTCCATACCGGCTTCCAGAGGCCTACACTCCCTCTCCCAGGCGTATATGGCTAACCCAGATGATGGAGTGCAGGTCGAGATGATGTGCATGCCTGCTTTTCAGGATATGAATACACAACTGACATTGCCCACTCACTCTCTCTCTCACACATGCATACATGCATGCATGCATATAAGCACACACATGTATGCACACATATATAAGCACACACACTTATATGTACACACAACACTCAACACGCAAAAGAAAAAAATCACACTATCACACAATAGACTCAATCTCTTTGGATGAAGTGCAGTAGAGAGGACATGAATGGATGAATGGATGGATGGATGGATGGATGGATGGATGTTGTGTAGTTAAAGGCTCCCGGCACCCGAGGCGTGACTCCACAGGAAGCCGACACCACACGAGACAATCTGCCATCATCGTGGTCAATGAGGCAAAAGCACATTGGTCGCTTGTGGCCAATCCCCTAGGAATGGGGTGCCAGAAAGCAGGAGACATCATATCCCATGATGCACTGCAGCGGTGGGCTGCAGGCCACCAGCAGCAACAATCTACCCAGTGGAGTGCAAATGATGTGTTTTACACGCCATTGTGAAGAGTGGTCTCAGGGGATGGCGCCTAAGGATTACAGCAAAAACACACATGAACACTCTCTCTCTCGCACACACACACTCACACACACACGCACAAACACACTTTCTACTGTAAATTTGAAGGAGTCAATTTCTTCAGTCAATTTAATCTGAATCCTGATCTTTCGCAATTTTCCTTCCATCTATGCACTGGAGGCAACTCTCATTTTTGCTCTCCATATCTCTTCCCTAATTTTTTTTCCTTTCTTGTCCAGATGGTGGTTCAGCATGGTCCATGTCAAAATATATCTCATCTCAGGGAAACTAATCCTGGCCATTCATCACCCATGGAAGGATAAATTATTTCACCCGACCGTTAACGGCAAGAGGAAAGAGAAATCTTCTCAGAGGAATAATCCAAACACACTGACTAGGAGGAGATCTCTCGTACATAGTGTCGTCCAACTCATGTAATTGATCGTTTCTCATACAATACCCCCCACGCCCCCCCTGCCGCCCAATAAAAAACAAGACTGGCTGTTATTGGCTTGACACAGGAAAAAAAGAGTAAGATGGAAAAAAAGACGAAGAGAAGAAGAGGAGGAAGAAATCGGGTGGATGAAAGGGGGGGGGGGGGGAGTTGGTAAAGAGAAGTATCAGGTTACCTCTGAGTTTGATGACTTCGAGAAAGTCACTTAACCTGAGAAGCACGGGACCCAGGAGAGAGAAAGGGAGGAGGATAGAGTGAAAGAGAGAGACAGAGAGAGAGAGAGAGAGAGCGAGAGGAGGAGGAAAAAAGCGTCTCACTCTTGATGATGTTAGCAGAGTGATGGATGGATCGATGGATGGAATCCTGTGCTCGGATCTCGACAAAATCAATGGCCACTCAGTCCAGGCACATTCATGACCCCTCAATGGGTGGTCACTGTAATGCCCCTGTGTGTGGGTAGAAAAGGACACTGTTAGGATACTTCACACACTGCACAGATAAGTACTGTGGGCTTCACTAAACCGTAGGAGGTGCTAGCCTACGCTAACCTTTTCTATCGCCATTGAAGATCTGTGGTCTGGTATAGGAAGCCATCTTTAAAGTCTTAAAAAAAATTGAAGCAAATGAAACATTTGAGTGGTTTGGTGGTAGAGTGAAACATTCCTGCTTGATATTATTTGAAACCCCTCGCTTTGGATTCTCTTCAATGTACAATTTTGACAAGAAAACGCTGTGACAGTGTTTGTCTAGACTGGTCTAACGGAGGTAATGTAACATGAGTTGACTCGATACCACCCAAGAAACCACTGAATAGAAATGGACAAATGATTTAAAGTTGTTCTTTTCAAAGGACATTGTAACACAGGACATCAAATAGTTAAAGTGGCATATACTGGACTCTATCTCTATCTATCTATCTATCTATTCGAATCCTCTAATTTACCTTATGTATCCGCTCAAAGGTAACAGAGTAATCTGCACTGTAAAAGCACGCAGGAGGGTGAATGATGAGGATCTGTCTGTAAAGAGCACACGCCCCCTGCAGTGCCACAAAGGTTGGGAATGAGACTGCAAACACAGGATTCCATCCATCCCTTCCCTGTTTACTCATGCGTCACTAACTACAGTCTGTGTGTGTGTGTTTATGTGTGTGGTCCTGCATCGCCAGTATGTGTATGTGTGTGGTCCTGTGTTGCTAGTATGTGTGTATGCGTGTGTGAGTGTGCATGGTCCTGTGTTGCTAGTGCATGTGTGTTTGTGTGTGTCTGTGTCTGTGTGTGTGTAGACACGGTGGTGCCCGTCAGGCAGAAGCGCTGAATCCCGTGCCCATTCGCTGACAGGAGTCGAGGGCGACCTTGTCATCAGAGAGATGTCACGGGTTCTGTCTCTTGCCTTCCCCCAGACAAACCGACGCTACGCCAACATGGGGCACAAGGTGTCATGGGACAGGAAATTAAATTATGCCCAAAAGAGAGAGAGAAAGTATGTGTGTGTGTCTGTGTGTGTGTGTCGGAGAGAGAGAGAGAGAGAGTTTGTAGGTGTGTGTGCGTGTGAGAGACAGAAATAGAGTGAGAGTGTGTGTAGGTATGTGTGTGTTGTGTCCTGAGCAAGCTATAATGCTGAAACAGACGGCTGTGATAAAGACTTTATTGAACATTTGTGACCTTTACCATCTTGCTGATAAAAGCATTGTCGCTATTTTCATGACATATGCATTTGCAGCAATGTGCCGTTGTTGAGGTAAATCTGAGGTAAATCCTGGTTTTAAAGTGGTGCGCCTCCTGGTCAAGGAGAATGCCCCCAACTCAAGGGCAAAGCCCCGCTGTTTTGCCACTCCTCCACCACTGCTGGGTTGGCAAGGCTCACTGGAACATCCTGGCTAGGTTCAGCAGAAATGCTCGAGCCCCAAGCCTTTTCACACTGCATGGTCATCATCCCGGATCCGGACAGCAGTGGAACCACAGCCCCGGTTCTGGCGCTGATCCCTGGACCCACACAGGGGGGCTGAGTCAAGTAACCCCCCCTATGCACACACATGCACACACACACACACACACACACACACACACACACACACACACACACACACACACACATGCACACACACACACACACACACACACACACACACACACGCATACATAGTAGGTGAACACACACATGCACACATACACACACACGTGAAAAACTCTTTAGCAACACACGTGAAATAGACTTACCTGAAACATTCCACGGCATTATTTTCCAATTTTGATTATGTGCTTTTTATTTTGACCATGACTATGATGACAGGAAAGCATTTCAATGTCATATCGTTGTAAGTCTCTTGCTTTACAGTAGCCCAGGTTTGCATGTACTTTTCAAAAGTGACGAACCACCACTGACACATGCATACACATACATATGCAAACACACAAATACATAGGCAAAAATACACACACAGTTAGTCCACACACACACACACACACACACACACACACACACACACACAAATGCATGTACACACGCAGTTATCACACACACACACACACACACACACTCAAGCAAGCACACCAATACCCACATGCATGTACACACAGTTATCACACACACACACTCACCTACTCAGGCAAGCACACACATACACACACACACATGCACATATACACACAGTTATCAAACACAAACACACACACACCGATACACTCACACACACTCACCACACTTTCAAATGGCAACACTGCCCAGTTCAGCTGCTATGGTGCTAGTGGATGCTTGTAGGGGGTGAACACCTCAGCATACAGCAGGCATCTGGTGAGGAGCAGAGCACTGGAGCTCTTCAGACATTGAAAAATGGAGACTCAGCAAGGCTCCCAAGCCTCCCATCGGTGCCTGAGCCAATTTGTCTTCCACTAATCATCCAGGGCTATGACTTTCTTTCCAGCAGTTTATTTTTTTTTTACTTGTTATTGATATTCAGAAAACAATGTGTTGTCTGTTTAAACTCTTTGAAGAACACAGGGTTCCCTCACTGTACTCCCTGCAGGAGGAATATTTTGGTTACAAAAAATGGTTCTATGAAGCATCAAGGACAAAACAAAACATACAAATTCAAAGGATTTGTTTTAGACAAATGTAGAGCCACAAGTTAATCATCTGAAATGTAATATCTGGTGTGATATGTATACAAGGGTGGACTGCCAATTAAAAAAAAAAACATTGGATTCTACTGCTGAACCCAAATAGCCCTACTAACCTGGTCTTTCTTGAGGACTATCTCTCTGAGCCCTACTCAGCTCCTCTTATCACCTCGTTATGTAATGCTCCATAGGGGGAGTGTGCCGTGCGGTCTCGCCAAGCTACCTCTGAGGACACATGCATGCTCACAGGACACATGCATACCTCTGAGGACACATGCATGCTCACAGGACACATGCATACCTCTGAGGACACATGCATGCTCACAGGACACATGCATGCTCTGAGGACACATGCATGCTCACAGGACACATGCATGCTCTGAGGACACATGCATCTCTGAGGACACATGCATGCTCTGAGGTTTGCAGGAAGCAGGCAGCCTCAGAGAGTTTTCAGTTGACTGCTCGCAGGCAGACATTTAGGGTCTGCAGGGGGGAGAGGACAGAGAGGTGTGTTTTCATTCAACACACTTACGATTACAAACACCTACAAATCCTGGCATGGCTGGGATAAAACAACATTCACATGTTAAATATGTACACTTCAAATAGAGACTTAAATTTTTTGAGACACGGTATTTTTGTTTTTATTTGTGTAATGAACATGAGAAGAAATGAAATACTTGCAACAAAGATTGATTTTAAACAGTTGATCAAGTGACAGAAATAGAGGGAGCTATGAAGTATTTATATCTATGTTTTAGTTATAAAGTAATCATAAAGTAAGCATTTCCTATCAAAATGAAAAGCCTCGTTTTCTATTGGGTAATCACACTTGAATAAATTGGGATGGACTGCCATTTATTCTCTGAGGTGCTTTATAAATGACACGATCCATATATTGAAAATGAATGCATGATGTGTACACAGCAATTAGTAATATTTATGTCCCTCTAAAAGAGGACTGACCAAGAGGGAATGAAAATGCCAATAAGTGAGACAGAGTGCAGCCCACTGATCCAAACATGGCGCCTAAAGCAGAGAGGAATGCTGCGTGTATCCCAAGCACAACGCAGGCTGAAAGTCCCGATAACAATCAATACACAAAACAAAATCGGATCAGCGATAGGCCAGGCAGCCCCATACAACAATTGTTGAGAAAAGATGCCAGTCAGAAGCGAAGTACTGATAGTGTCATTAACAAAATGCACATCAGCACACAGTGACCACACCAACAAATAGCCAGCAGGTAGTTTATACTAACTGTAGGCCTACCGTTATAATTTGCATCAATTATTTACACATTTTTAACATAATACACCTGTTATGCTAAGAGAACAGGCACCAGGGAGCCCAAACATTCCAACAACTCCAATTTTCCCACATTAACATGGAAGCGTTATCTTTACATATTGCATTACATATTTTTTGCCTTCTGCCATACAACCCTCCCCCATTCCCCTTTCCTATCTCCTCCCGGCCGACCTCAAACAGATGGGTCCCCCCGTATGTGCTGTGGCTCTGCTTAAGGTTCCTTCCTGACTAACAGGGAGTTTTTCCTTGCCCCTGTTGCCATTGTGCTTGCACTAAGGGGGTCCATAATTATAGGCCCAATAATCAGCGTTAGGGCTGTATATTCTGTCATTTGCTGGGCAAGGATTAGCGATTTGCTGTTGTTGAGCAGCAAACACTTTGCATTTTCTTGCAGAAATGCAGCTCTAGTTATTATTCTGCATGTTTCGAGAGAGAGAGAATAACACCCAAGACAAGAAAAGATAATACCCGTAGTAGTTAAATAGCTGCTTGAGAGACCCCATTAAAATGCATGTGTATATGTTGTCTCTGTATATACTGTAGACCCATCACATCTCCAAAATAGGCCTGTTGCTATGCTTCTGCTACCAGGCAAACTACAAGGCAAGTCACTTAGCTTAATGCCTCACCAATTTCACAAGATGAGCAGAAGCTAACCATAGCTAGCTTAATCATTCAGGGATTGCAAGTGTTCTCACAGCAACCAAAAAGTCAGCTGAAGTAAATAAATCGATTACCTACAATCTGGTGAATAAAAGAAATAAGATGTTTTAAGCGCCAGAGCGCTTTAAGTTTCTTAAGAATCTTAAGTTACCTAGCTGTTGCTAACTGACATTTGAGAGTTTTAAAGTGAGCCTTATGGGATTTATGATAAAATACTTATCTCCCATTGACTGTAATTTCTCATCACCTTGAGTGGTGAGACCTCGTAGCTATGTTAAATGCCCAGTCAATTAACACTAACCCTGAAGTTGGAATGTGTTAAACTTGCCAGTAACTTCACCGGTTTCTAACGTTTAAAATAAAATTCGGTTGAAACAATCAACAGCTTAGAGGATAACTAAACATGTTTTGTAGGGTTGCGTCCTCTGCTGCTGTTGAGCAATCACACTTTGCATTTTGTTTTGCGGAAATGTATCTCTAGTTATTTTTGGATCTCCACATGTGAGCCTAATTGCCCAGAGTGGTGGGATTTGAAACAACTCAATTCAAACCGACAATGCAACAGCCACTTAAAATAGATGTCAATATCTACACACACACACACACACACACACAAATCCATGACAGAAAGTTCAATTTGAGAAAGTATATAATTTATCTTTAGCAAAGTCGACAAAGATCATGAAGGTATGCTGGAACAAATCAATCAGATTTATTATGAAATCACTCCCATTGATTCTTATAATACGTGCTCGGCCCAAAGAGAATGGGGTCTGGTCTTAATTGGCTATGAGGGAAGTCGGTGGGACTTGAGGGATTTACTCCAGACATTCACCTCCTGGTGGTGCTGCCTCTGAGTCATATTTGATTGGTTAAGATGGCCAGATGATTGAGGAACTTATGGAGAAAAGTAGGAGTGGGTGTAGGAGGTGGGGTTGGTGAGTAGGCAGTGGTCTGAAATGATGCCGACACAAGATTGGGACCTTGGGTGTTATAATGTATATTATTACTGTAGTTCGAGGATTATGTGCAGAAAGACACTTTAGGCTTGAGATATCTCAGGCATACTTGGGGTTGAATATCACACAGTTAACAAGTAATCCTGTATGATATCAGTGTTTTTCATATTACAAACTAAAAACTGATCCCTGAACAGTTTCAGAATAATTCCGTATTCCAGGAGAAAATAATATTCAGGCATCTAACATTTTGAGTAACTTATAACAGTGTGACTACAATAGCAGTGGTGTAGTGGGTAACAGCACACTGATACTTCATGCTTGATTAAACCAGATCAGGTTAGGGTTATGTAGGTACAGAAGTCGGTAGGTATCAACTGCTACACAGTATTTGCAATAAAAAGAGCTGTGTAATATATATGCATAACATTTTACAAATAAATGTTATTGATTTCACTGTCTTTTTAAAAGTAGTCAGAATTACATGTTACTTAAAATTACATCCTATTACAACATGGCCAAATACTTACTGAAATACCAAAAATTGCATACATCACACTGGTGCTTGGTTTCACAAGGGGTATTTATGTCAAACTGCAGTTAAGTCTGACCCATTTAACCGTCTGCATAAAGAGACCTTTAGTGTACCAAGAAGTGTCCCTGCTCCCTCTGTCTGACCCATATACATTTAACAAGTGAGACCTGTGCCGTTTAAAGGCAGAGTAAGCAGGCCAGCAAACGCTCGGCTCGTCTTAGCACTGGTGGCAAAACAGCTCCTAATGAACATGGGTTGTGCATGAAGCATTCAAGCGGCTTCATTTTGCCTGCCCATCTTAAAAAAGTTTTTTACAGCAGACAGGATTACCCGTTGCCGTGGAGAGTGGTTCAGACTCGGCCCAGACGCGGCCCAAAATCAGCCGCTTCTCAACCAGAGGAAGGGGGTGGGGGGCGTTAGTGAATTCGCTGACCACTCAAGTGAGACCAAAAGAGCGGTGGCTGTGTGAGCACGGATATCATGTTGTGTATAGATGCACTGAGTCCCAGAGTTTGCTAGCATACTCATCTTCGATTAGCATTAGGCCTTCAGCTTATCGGTTGAATGCTTATGCCAGGCCTTGTCCTGCAGTGGAAGGGAGAGAGAACATCCTGGACTGGACAGTGCAAGAAGTTGTACAGTTTCATATCTACATTCGGAACAATGGAAGTCTGAATTTAATGGGAAAGTTGTAAATGACTTGGGGTCGATAGTAGTATTGACCCACTTTCAGTCACATCTCTTTCTCTTATTGGTGGAATGACTTATTTGCACTTATTAAACATGCATCCCGAACCAGTATAAAGTGGGCATTGATTTGACATTTGGACCATTCATCTTGAAAAAAGAAAATCTAAAAATAAAGTAATTGGCTATAAATTGATATGAGAAAAACAAGGCAACTGCATCCACACCTGAAAATGGGTTTGTATGGCTGCACCACTGCGTGGTCGAGGTGATTCTCAGGAAACGGGGTTCTCAGGAAACGGGGTTCTGGCAGTGCTCTCCTGTATTACGCCTGTGGTATTACAGTAAACACAACTGCATTTCATCACCTCCCCCTGAGCTCAGGTGTCCGTCCAAGACACCCCAGAGTTGGCCTGGTGTTGCAGCAGGGCAGCGGGCAGCGGGCAGAGGGCTGAGGGCTGTCTGTGGCGAGAAGTGGGCGGTAGTCCCCAGATCATCCCACTGGCGCACTCCAGAGAATCTGTTTTTTGTTTCCGTGTGTGTTTTTTCCACGCTGATGTAGTTTTGTGCAACCCCGGCAGTTTTTAGCTTTGCTCTGGTGTAAAAGAAATAGAGTAAGCCAACACTAGCCTGCTACCCACGATTGTCTGCTCTGTATAAAGTACATGTGTGGCTTTTGTGTGTGTGTGTGTGCGTGTGTGAAAGAGAATAGTGTATGTGCTAGTGTGTAATCTGCCTGTGTGGTGTGTGTGCTGTGGGTGTGTATAAGACTGTGTGTGTGTGTGTGTGTTAGAATGCATTATGTCTGTGTGTGCGTGTGCTCGGTCTGTGTGTGTGCATTACATGCGAGAAGATCTCAGCTGGGTCTCTCTGCATGAGGTCCCATATTAATCGGCGAAACACGATCTCTAATTTAAACTCTTTGAAAGCGAGTTTCAAAAACGGCTCCAGTCCTGCAGTGTGACTCTCTGGGCAGCCCCTGAGGCTGGCTTTGAACTGCCACCAAACCCACAGCGAGCTAAATCAGTATAATTGGGCTGATTATAACAGCAATTAATGGAATCAGGTGCTTAAGGAGAATCAATTGAGAGCTAACTTTAGAGGGTCATTAACAGAACCACCCGTGTGTGCTCTGAGTCTAGAGAATCACACACGCCAACAGAGTCGTTCTATAACCCAGTGGCTGTATTCTGACTGAACGCAAATATTTTGCTAATTTTCACTGAGGGAAATTCGTTTTGGTGAATGGGCCCATTCAGGTTCACAGCAAAGCTTTATCTTAATAAGCCGCTGTTAGTTCATTGTGCGTGTGTGTGTGTGTGAGTGTGTGTGTGTGTGTGTGTGTGTGTGTGTGTGTGTGTGTGTGTGTGTGTGTGTGTGTGTGTGTGTGTGTGGCCTACCCCTCTTCTCTTCCTCCCTTGCATATCTTTCAGGATTTGTTCATTCACATGCCGATTCATAGAGATGTCTTAACCTTTCAGCCGGTGACAGCAACAGAGTCAGTGAGCATGCTCACAAATTCATCTGCCCAATCAATATGGGCCTCATAGGAGGCCCTTAGTTGTGACCGCAAATAATGCTGCTGGTCTTGAAAGGCGTAATGATTCACTTTTATCGCCTTCATTTCTCAATTGCTTTCCCAATAACAGACCAGAGCTGATCCCATTCCATACACAAACACACACACAAACAAATACACACACACACAAACACACACACGTACACACACACACACACACACACACACACACACATGAGCACGCACACACACACATACACACACACACCACCACACACCACCACCACGTACACACACATTACAGTCAACACAGTCAGTTTTCATTGGGGGTTCATCACCCCTTTTGCGACTCAAAATGTATCACGTCATAATGACAGCTTCATAAAAACCCATGAAGACATTTCAGTGCGCTGTGTTGCTGTGCTACGCTGTGGGGCCCCCACACATTTGATCCAAACAGCACACACACGAGGACACTGAGTTTTCATCCATGCAGCGGAATAAGTTATCAGTCAGTCCATGTGTCATTTTGCCCAAAAACTCCCACTTTTCCCACAACCGTCCCACTGATGTGCCTGCGTCAGAAGAGCACAGCTTGTCATTCTGTGGTTCTGTAGCAGCCACAATGCGGTTTTAGCCACATGCAGTCTATTCGTCAAGCCATGCCATGTTTAGTGGCACACGAAGAGACGAAATTACGCCTAAAATGGACGCTAATGTGTTTTTCTATCCCTGAGCTGAACAGGGACATTCACCCATATGTTTACCATGGGTGAACAACTGTGAATACTTACATCTGTCCATAGTCAGACTGGGAACTAAATTTGGCCCTGGCAATTTAGTTTTGTCTTCTTTATTTGGTGTCAGTGTGTTTGGTTTTGCCTGGCACTGGTTTCTGTATTTGTATCGTTATTTTTGAATACATTTGTGAACTTAAAACATTTTGCAGCATCAGCCTTGAGATTTTTTTTTCTCTCTGACCTTTTCTGCTCCACCTTTTTCTCTTTTTGGCACCTTTATCCAATTTAATTCTCATATATATACATATATATTATAACATATTATTTATAATAACTTTGTTATGTCTTGATTTGATTATTTCCTGCCTGACCTCTTACATCACGTGAATGGACGGATCCACTTGAAGGGGGGTGGGGGGACATGATTACAGTGGCACTTCCTGCACCTGCCTTACAGTAGCTAGCCTATTTGGGACCGTGTGACCCCCCGGTCAGATAGGCTGCTCCAATATCAAGTGGGCTGCAACCGGCAGGTCTAATTTGTTTCCCACATTGCTGGTGGCCATGCGGCCCGCTGACATATGCCAGATTTGCCAGATTGCCAGTCCGGCCGAGTATTGGTCCCTTCAGGTCACAAGGAAGTAACTTGCGGCCCAGGGGAATCTTCTCTGCCCCCTCCACCTACCCTCCCTCGCTGTTGTTGTTGTTGTTGGTCTGCTGCTGTGTGATTCCTAAGAGGCGGAGATGTTTAATGCATGATATGTTCTTTAATAATTGAGGGGTAAGGAATCTTTTGGCACAACAGCAGTCGCATCCGAGCCCTGCGGCAGAGTGATCCCGCTGTCAGAGTGGTGGAGAGGGGGACGAGGGGACAAGTCAGTGGAGCTCTGTGAGTGTGTATGTGTGTGCGTGCGCCTATGTATGTATGCATATGAAAGTGTGCGTGCATGTGTTGGAAAGTGTGGGAAAGTGTGTTTGTGTAAGGAAAGGTGTGTGTGGGGGGGGGGGGGGGGGGCATGAAGTGTGAACTAGTGGTAGTGGAGGGACACAGGTGTGATAACAGGTGTGCATGCTTGTAGTCCAGTGTCACGGCATAACGGCAATTGTTGGTGTATGTGTGTGTGATGCATGTGTGAGTGTGTGTGTATGTGTGTATCTCTGTGTGTGTGTGTTTGTTTGTGTGTGTGTGCTATGAATTTGAGAGTGTGTGTGTGAATGTGTGCATGTGTCTGAGTGTGTATTTGTACGCAGTCTCCAGAATTAGTAGTAAGCCGAAGTGTTTTCTAAAACCGGGTCGGGCTGAGACCACGGAGGCCAGTGAGGCGGGCTGTTTCCACTCCACTGAGCTCCGTCTCCTCTCATCCCTCACTCTGCCTCAATGCCAAGACCTCCTCGCCTCCCTGCTCAATCGCCCCTCCAATCCTGGTCTGTGTGCGTGGTGAGCGCTCTCTGGCCTCTCTCTCTGGACGACCGGATGTCCAGACCGAGCCCTTAGACCCCTCGCTATCTCTCTCTCTCTCCCTATCTCTCTCTCTCTCTCTCTCTCTCTCCCTATCTCTCTCTCTCCCTCTTTCTATCCCTCTCTGACTTTTACTGTCCTAGTATCTCCAGTAACATCTGCTGTGTCAGGACCACACGTGCGCCAAGTAAACAACAGGCCTTATTAAGAATTAATCAACAGAAAGCCGGAAAACCGTGAGGCTCACACTTTCCACAGAGCAATTTGTCCACCTAGGAGATTTCTGGATCAAAGGGGACAGAGAGGGAATAACAGGGGGAAAAAAGACGAGTGAAGGGGTTGTCCAAGACTGTGGTACGCAGCTGAATGAAACTTCTAGATGAAATGCAGCATACACTGCCAGACACGAGCTTCATGTTACAGTTAGGCAACGCTCTTTCTTCCTAGATAAAGGCGAACAATTCTGTCAGTGATATGTTTCTATCCTTCCTCCCACCCACCTACAGTATATACTCTTTTACAGAAAACAGAGCTGTTGTGTGTATGTGTAGCTCTTACACCACTATGGATGTCCCTGCATGACAAATACCCTGTCTGGCCTCAAGATTCCCAAGGTGATTACCAGGGCAACGTGCTTTTATTATGACACCTATTAGTCAGAATGGATGCTTTTCCAATCGCACCACAATCCCTATGATTAGTTCAGGAAAGGGCAAACAAGAGGTCAATACATGTTCACAGATATGTGTGGATGCTCATGCTATCCTGGTGCTGAGCCAATAAGATTCAACTTTTCAATTGCATACCCAAATTCCAAGGCCTACTTTTCAGTCTTACCATAGGATGGTGGCAGATTGCAGAGGTCAAGATACAGATAACCCATCAAAATATCAAGAATTACTACTTACATATCTTACATGCTATCTAAAATGTCTGAAAGCTGTTGATAACCTTCCGAAAATGTAGGTGCGTTTTCATTTTTTCCTTTTAGATCTATATTACTTTGGATGCAAGTTGCAAGAAATTGAATTGTACAGGTCAGGTTTTACATAGAAATGTGTGCCCACGGGGGTAGGCCATCACCTGAAAAAATTTGGAACTCAAATCTCATCCCAATCAAAGGCATTTCAAGATGGAATAGAGGAATGACAAATGTTTATTTTGTTATTTGTATTATGTGCCATAATTATTATTTTCCATGTGCATATTGCGTAAAAATGAGGACTACCGATGAATGGAATGGGACAAAGACTTGTACCTGATGCCGTTTTGAAGGGGACCCCTCAAGGGAAGTGTTTCCATGTAAGTAATGAGTGAAGTTGCCATGACTACTGGGTGCATGCCTTCGTTGTGCCAGACTGCCAAGCTAGTTTACCAATCCTATTGGAGTCTTTAGATTTTCATGGATATATCTCGCTGTCTGTCTTATCGTGATGACTGAGGTGCCATTCTAAAGCTTAGATGATGACATATTAAACTATGCTTGTCACATGAGTCACTCTCAACCGGAAGTCATTTACATTAAATGTTTTAAAGGTCCATTTATTTTCTTGGTTTGTGTGGATTTATTCTGGACATTATGGATAAAAACATGGATTACATGACAGAAGAATGTCACAAAAAGGTGATTATAGTGTTATTTTACAGCAGAGTTTGTTTCTACCAAACTAATTTCACTGCACGTCAAGATACGTGACATCTATAAACTTTTATTATTCTATGAACACATATTAAATATACAGTACATGTATAACTTCTTTGGTCGTTCTTTGAGTTGGAGTTTTTCTATTTCACAGAACTTTGATAGCCATGACAAATGTAAGCGCCCATAATCATAATCTGTTTTTGATCAATATTTTTTTTCACATGTTTAATTTAAGGAGGAATATTTATTCAGTAATTTGGATTTGGATTTTGTGTTGAATATAGATCAGAAGTAGAGGTTCTAAGCGTTCTACTGATAGCATGGGTATGCATGTATGGAAACTTGGCAGTGATTCCATTAAATTGTCATATGAAATCTTCCGCCCGCTGGAGGGCCAAGCCTTTATAACAGCTTGTAATCTAGCCAGGTGGCTTTGTCTGTCTTAATAAATAAATGAGTAGCCTCCACAAGCTTAAATTGGCTTTCGAGGATCCTGATTGCACACACCTTTGAACTTCATTTTCACACGCCGCACACCATCATGCCATGCCCCTGAAGCCTTGGTGACATTCAAAATATACATTACTCTGACCACTGCTGCAGACAGGCATATAGTGTTTTGTCAAAGTTTTCTTTTAGTTTTCTTCTTCTTTGTCAATTTTTTTCTTCTTTCTTCTTTCTTCTTCTTCTTCCGCTTTTTTCACAAATTTTTGGTCGACGATATCATGTGCTTAGACTTCACCTGCCCACATGAAACTTGGTATGGTTATATCCTCTACATGGCTGATATGTAATAGAGGGTTTGTGTCCCTAGATAAACGTTTCCCTTGGTGGGTTTGTTCACCATTTTTTATTTAAGAGGTGCATCCCCCTGGCTGATTATGATTCATATGTGGAGTGGTGCCACCAAGTGGATGATGTTCAAAACAAACTCTAGCACTTCACTAGCTGATATTTTTAGATAAAAAAGTTCAAACTTCAAGAAATGTTACACCCTGCCACATTATTTTGATGAAGTTTAATGAAAATGTTCCATAGGGACACTGCAACTGCCAAATTTCAATATCTCAATAATAACTGCTTCAGCTACATTTTTTTAATTTGGCATGCTTATACTAATACTTAGACAAAGTGGCTGCCAACAGCCAGTCAAAATTCTAAAGCCAATACATGCCTGTGTGAATGGCCAAACTTAATACAATTTTGTAGGTTCATTCATAATTGCATATAGAAGCTATTTACCCAATTTCAAACAAATCAGCGATAAGATGTCGCTTCATCATGTTTTTCTCTTTTGCTGACATGGTTGGTCTTTAGATCCTTACGTTACATTTACAGAATTCAAATGGTTCTCCTTCACCTGTTGAAGCAGTCAAATCATTGAACCTTTTGCTACTTGGGACAGTTCACACATAATGCTTGGACCCCGATGATCGCTGCTTGTGGCTGTATTCAAAGTTATTATTATGAGTGTATTCTATATAAATGCCGAGTTGGCTACAGATACACAACGAAACTCATATTGTTGCTTATTTACATGTGAATTTCACAAAATGTTCAAATGTTGCACAAGAATAGGCCTATGTTATAAAGTCACACTCATATTCACTAGACAGCTCTAAAAAAAAACCTCAAAGGTAGGCTACTGCTTCACACCCTATCAGGGTACAGCCGGCCCATCCACAAACTATGGTTCCTAAATTTCTCACTGAGAATAAGATATACAACGACCGTTTTAGTCTACTATTGCCAAAAACGTAATCATTCAAGATAACACACATTTCTTGGAACGGAAAATCTCTTGTTATTTCTTGCTAATTCTCTCACTTTATGCAGCGGTCCTATTATGCACCGCTATGCGGTACGTCTAGATTTGAATGTGTAATTTGACTGGGTGCCACAGACTAGCTCAGCCACCAGCGGCAGCCACAGCCCCAGGGGCAGACAAACTCTGGCAGCTGCATTCAGTAAATCGGCCCGGTTTGCTGTCACTGCAGTTCATGGCTGCCAGTCCGACACAAACCCCTGTCCGTTTCTGCCTTTCATAACATTATCTCCCCTGAGGGAGCCGAAATTGTCAAAGACAGCAAGTTCTTACTTAGCTGATAGTATTTGGACGGAGGACTCGCATGGCTCTAAAAAGAGAGAAAAGCCAAAAATAAATGTGCTCTGGGCGAACAAAACAGGCAGTAATGTGACCACTACTGCAGTATAATATTTCATCTGGCTGGGAGGGAAAGACAGAGGAATTTTTCACTCTATTCGTTTCATATTGTATTTGTCCACAGGGTGGCGCCCACACGAACACGCTATTATTCCAAATAGCAGTGAGCCTATACGCGCCTGCATTTTGAAAATATAAACGATGACATCATTTATTTTTTAAATTATAATAAAGAGAGGAAGTTCATGTTGGGTCGACTGCTCTATCCATTGATGGAGTGCGTCAGATGGTGTCTACAGAGTGTCGATATAACGGTGAATCATCAAGTGCGCCAGGAATTCGTCATTAAGTTAGTCAAAAGTTACTCGAACAAAACCAGAAGATACGAAGCATAATGGTGTGCTATTCCCGAATAAGGAACAGCAATGAAGTAAAACACACCACAAAAGCACAACTGGGATCGCACGAGCTGCCAAAGTGCAGCAGCTGCACATTTCACCAGATGGATTAGGCCACGAACAGGCACCGTTTTAAAACAGCTGGAAATCACACCGATTTTCAATAGTCCTGCGCATTGTCATTTGCAAGATCCTCGCTAGGTAGGACAGTGCGGTTGTAACCGACAATATTATGAAAGGTTTCGCATAAAAAGTCTTGAATGTATTTAAAAACATATTTACATGTACTAGCGCTGTTTGTAGCATATGTCAGCTTCACTGATCACGCACATGCAAAATCTCCCAACTTGTTCCACACGTTGCAAGAGAAGTATCAAGCGACGTCAAGGTCAGCCTCTGTGATAATGCTGTGATAGAACTTCAAAAGCTTCCCTTCCTGAACTTTCTTCCTTTTCTCGGCAGCGGAGAGCAGAGTGGCTTTAGAATGACTGTGTGGTCTGTGCTGTGCAGATTAGGAAAGTCCCATGAATTCCTGAGGCAGAGAGTTCACTGAGGAGGAAAAAAGCGAAAATCCCGAGACTCCCACATACGTCACGGTCATACAAGTAACCGGCGCTGCATTTTAATTTAGCATTTACTATAACAAAGACCCGTTCTTCGCATATTGATACAAAAAAAAATTAAGTCTAAATGTAAACATATATTTGTATTTAGTCAGATGTCAGATGTGTGCCTGTTCATCCGAGCGGGAACTAGAGGGGACAAGGCCCAATCCCCTGAAACCATCAAAAGATTTGCGATTGGCACGCTTGGTCAAAAGCACAAACAAACGAAAGAGATGACTCAAGGAGAAGAAGATGATGAAATATATGCTGTGTAAGCAACGATACAATCACTGACAGGGGCTGGTGTTTCCTCTGAAAGAGGTTAAGCTCGGGTCACATCTGTTAAAATGCGATCCCGGATGAAGATATTCCAGTTTTTTACCTTTTCCAGCGCTTGGGAGCCTGGGAGCAAGTCAGCGGTCCCAGAAGACGCTGGGACGCACGGCCGTAATGGGCCAGATGTGCAGACAAGGGAGCCACCTACAGGGGAAGGGCTTCAGTATCTCCCAGGGCTTTCTGGGAGTACGGCCACATGGAGCGCACGGCACGGCTTGCTAATGGTTTCATCACTCAAATCTGTTTTCTTTTTGTGTGTGTGTGTATGTGCTATCAAAGCGATTGGTGAATCACCAGTAATCAAGGCAAGCATAAAGCTGAAAAGAGGTTGATTCTGACAGTGTAGACAGACTTTGAATGGGGTGGATGATCATTTGATGAAATGAAGGAAAGTGCACCTATAATATTTTTTTATGGGGGAACCTTGTATTGCATTGAAAGTGTCAGGGTCTACCAATACACATCTGGATGCTGATTTCATTTTTGTCTTCATTTTGTTGTAAGGGAGAACAATGGTATCCCTAAGAGCTCAAGGCACTGCTACTTACACATGCAAATAGACAAAACACAAGCAAATGAAGAAAATATCTTCATCAATTTGACAACACATGCACAGCATGTAGAAAACACGCTGCAATTACCAAACGACAATGGACGTTTTTTTGGGGGGGACCCTTGCGACACCAGTCATGAACATGGCTGGAGTGTGAAACCCGCTATATTTTCTTCTATATTTGCATGTGTTTTCTTACCTTGCAATGCGTTGAGCTCTCGGGACCTCTGTAAGAACAGGAGGATTTAAGCCAGGAGTAATGAGTAGTGTTTCCCATACATTTGAGTGGGTGATTGAGCGTTAAGATAATGCTTACCTGGGATATTTGATTTGTTAGGAAATCTGAGATAAACAGCTGTGTAAAACCTGACCATGACCTTTCACCTCAAGTACAGGTATGTTATGAATAATGTAAAAAATATATATATATGATATGTATAATATAAATATATATTATCTATCTATTTATATATAGGTATAATATGTATATGAATAACCTCCCTAGGTTCCTCAGTTTTAGGGATGACAGGTCACCGGAAACCCCTAAATATGTCTTTTGATGATTTTTTTGTAAATTTTATGCAGCAGTATAACATCTACTGTCACATTAACACAGAAGTTAATTTTCAAATAAATACTCCATCTTATTTTACATACAGCTTATATAGTAGAGGTAAGTTGGCCATGTAGTTTCTACATGATTACATTTACATTTAGTCATTTAGCAGACGCTTTTGTCCAAAGGGAGAGAACAGTCAAGCTACGAGCAATAGAGACCTAGAGTAACAATACATACTATTTTACATAAGAAATAGAAAAAAATGCAGGAATGTAACTGCTGTAAGTGCAAGTTAAGTGCTAGTAGAAGTGCAAGTTAGGAAAGGAGGTGCTCTCTGAAGAGTTGGGTCTTCAAGAGCTTCTTATAGGTAGAGAGGGACGCCCCTGCTCTGGTATTGCTAGGTAGCGCGTTCCACCAACATGGAACTACGAATGAGAATAGTCTAGATTGCCGTACTTGCACAGACGGCAGTGCTAAACGACGCTCATTAGACGAGCGCAGCATCTGGGGGTAACATTTGCCCTTACAAGAGCATTTAAGTAGGTGGGAGTAGAACCAGCAATCACTCTGTAAGTAAGCTACATGCAGCCAGTGTTGCTCAATGAGTAGCAGGGTGAGGTGTGCCCTCTTCAGTTGAGTGATTACAACAACCCCACTGTTAGCCTACATGATTGCAAAAGCAGCTAGTTCCAAAGAAACAATTGGACTTACAGGCAGTGAATATGACTAATATTCCCAGCTAAATAGGCATCCTGCCTATTTACATAGGAATCACCACCTGGGGGGTTGGTGACCTTGCTCAAATGTCTTAAGTGCTCCCAATGTCTTTGATAATTGTTATAATGATCATTTAGGCATTCTGATACCATATCTCACCTTTGACAAGAACCCTGCATGCAAAGATTCTCATGAAAAAAGAAAAAAAAAGAATAACGTGGGAGTGTTTTCCTCTGATACTGACCAGTACAGGGACACAGCAGTCCCAACCACATGCCATGCAACACCACACCACACATGTAATATTAATATGGCCACAATGTCGTAAGAGACACAGATTCCGACTCCTACACTGAAAAAGCCACACGCTTCCTTCCCTAAACAACGATTGTATGTTTCCCAGGACTGGAAGAGGCTGACCACTAATGACTGTGGTGGCGGGACAAGGCAGGGTGGACTCAGTCATGCTAAGGTAACTGTGCTGTTTTGGACTGTGCTGTTTGCCTGAAGGCCTTGCTTTGTGGTTGCAGTTTTTACATACCACCATGTTATTGAGGTGGATGCCTGTCCGGTAGCTCCCCGTTAGGGCAGGGCATTGGTTATGACAAGGTCACCAAACACATGCTGGCAAACTCACTGCCCTTCATGTTTAGAGTTTACCCTCCCAGATGCTCCTCTGCATGGCTGCTCACAGAGAATACAATTGAATAGTGAACATGTTCCTTCGAGGAATGTATATGAAGCAAACCTGCAACCTTTTCTTTACACTTTTTCGTAGTTTTTTTTCTCTTCTTCTTATCATGAACACAAGCCTGTGGTTGCTTTCCACTGCAAGCACATGAAACTATTTTTCTTATTTATCCCCAGACAAATAAAGCCCTGAATCCAGCCTGATTCTGCTCCAATTCAGGGCCCAGTCATTTCGTGAGTCAGCAGCTATCTAGGTACAGCATCGGCTGGGGGGATCACAACACTAAAAATAGTAGGGTCACGCCGTCATGCCCAGCACATTGCTGCTGATGAACTGTCTCTACCACGCCCTACGCTGCTTCAGATTAAGCATTTAAATGTAATTGAGGGTGACCTCCACCCTTCCTCCACTGTTACACTATTTAACAAAGTTCTCCAACGCCGAATGGATATGTTGCAGGCCATTCACTCAACTCCCGTGAGCTTCAGGCTTAGCTGACAGTGTATCCCTTAAGACTACGCGGTTCCCCTTCGCATCCACATTACGATTTCAGCATTGTAATATGGCAGTTCCAATGATGCAGTCAGGATAATCATTATGAACGTAACCCGAGGGGTACGCGTTTACACGGCCAGCCATGGAGTTTCTCGACTGAGGTCAGGCGATTATGTGATTATGGCTTCAGTGCATAGCAAAGCGATGGGTTAACCACTAATCATCCATTTGAATGACAAAGCAGTATGCATTTCATCAGGGGACTAGAGATGGGTGGTTAGGTCTGGCTTGAGGTTTCAGGTTCTCTCGTTGACAACAAAGGAAGTTTTCCAGCTGTGGATGTGAGTGAAGGAGTGTGTGTGTGTATGTGCGTGTGTGATTTTCAATCACTTGGGACTAAAGCTTGAATTTGTCATGTTTGTGGTGAGGGAGGAAGCTAGTGGTTTGTTTTGACAGTGCTTTGTACATTGACAACAACTTCTGAGGTGCGTGTGTAAGTGGGTTAGTGTGTATGTGCATGTGTGTGCATCTATGTGTGTGTGTGTGTGTGTGTATGTGCGTGTGTGAGTATGTATGTGTATGTGCGTGCTTGTGTGTGTGTGTGTGTGTGTGTATGTGTGTGCGTGCAGCTTAGAGGTTCTTATGAGGGTAATAAAACACCATACATGAGAATTTATTCAGGTCACTGTGTGGGTTGATTCCGTCGTGGGGCTATATTAAGCAGGGGTTTCACAGCAATAGACTGGAAACGTAATACTACGAGGGGAAATTCTGTGCTCTTTGTTGAAAAATGATGGCTTGTTTTTCACTGATGGTTATCCCCAGTTGCCCTGCATATAACACCCAAGCCACCCAATTCACAAGGAGCACTTACTTTACAGCGCTGCAAAACACTAATGCAAAAACCATGATAAGATGCTAACCCTAACCCTAGATAAGTCACTGTAAGGTTCACACCATTTTACTTATAAGTACTGTCTGTGGGTGGGGGGTTTATTAACCCAGGCCCTGATTTACAGATTAAGGCTTGACATTTGCGAAGTGTTTTACCATATGCAAAAGCTATAACAGCACACATGAAAGGCCAGGGAGTGTGGCTTGTTCTGTATGCTTTAGCGTTTACCTTTGCTTGTGTTGGATAATTCCAGGCCTAAGCTGTAAAAAAAGGTTGTCAGGATTTTCAGCCTGAAACGTCCAACAGAAAATAATGAATGCTGCATTTTTTAGCCGTTACCTGTCAGGCGTGAACTTCCTTCAGGAGTGAGTTATCATCTGAGGTGAACTAGTACACAGAGAACAGAACCGGGGCTTTCCAGAGCTAGAACACGTTGGCCTCCAAGCTAAGAGATCACTGTAGCTTGTTGAACAGGTCAGGTTGACCTTACAGTATGGGAAAGTAAGAAAAGTGGAAAACAAATCAAGAATATAGCCCGGACCTGTACAGTCGGACCTCTGTCCATCTATATATACCAGTACATTCATTTCTCAGAGGCTGTCATAAACCTAACATCTCCAACATGCTGGTTCCTTTACTGTTTGCTTTGATATTGACCTACCATCCTCAATGGGTTTGTGACAGTAACTCCTCCCATATATACTATGGACCAACACAATAATGAAAAACATGCCTGCTGGTTGCATGGCAACCGAAATGACAGGTGTGCGTTGGTCATGCCGGACTTGGATCTTTCTGGACTTGCTTTGGTCAGCAACGAACAGCTGTCAGGGTGGGATGGCTGTGACATCATCCAGCACCTCATCTTTATTGGTCATTTTGGCCTCAGTGGGGTCACATATGATGGATAGATCATGATGGATCATCATAGAACAGATATGTAAAGTGAACCCCCACAATAGGCTACAGAGAAAGGGAATGCACTGCATAAACAACTACATGTAAACTTTGGTCATTGCCTACATCCACTACTTTGTCCTTCTTGTTTTGGGCCATAATGAACAGCTGTCATGGTGGGATGTCAGTGACATCATCCTGTGTTATCTTCGTTTGGGTGTGACACTTTCTCAAGTCACCTTTGCCCTCACCGTATCAAATAAGCATTGCACACAGCTGACCACATGTAGGGATTTAAACGCCCACTGTGCAGTTGCACAAATCTCTTTCCGTCCCTCTCCCTCTCTCTTTCTTTCTCTCCCTCTTCTCCCTTGTGTATTTATTATCATAACACTTTACTGGCATGAAATACTAGTTCTTCTCAAGCCAAAGTACACCATACAAGAGAACACAACAAGCCAACAGATTAGTGAATAATAATGCCTGTTGTTGTTATCTCTGAAGTAATGAAAACATTTTTGGTGCAAATCAATTAAGGCAATATTTGTATTATATTTAATTTGACTAAGGAAGCCCCGCAGTGTTGAGATAATCTCGTTTAGCAGGAAGCTCTGGCTGAGAGGGCAGTATACAAAAGAAAACCTTGAAAATAAATAAATATCTCCTCTCTCACACTCCAGATCCCACATACATACTCACACACTGTCAAGATCCCACACACATACTGACACACACTCTAGTGTTCCTCCCATTTAGGCATGGGCACACGACTCCCAGCCAACGTTTTGAGAACCCTTGGGAGAATCTATGAGGCTAGGCAAACTCAGTCCAATTATTTGGAAACTTTCCAGTAGTAGCCAATGTGTGTGTTTGTACTTGAGAGGGAGAAGGGGAGAAGAAGAGAAACGAAGACAGCGGGATAGACACAGTGAAAACAGAGAGTCACAAGCAAAGACGTGTGAAGAGAGAGAAGAATAAAAAAACAAACTTGAGTGACTTGAGAGAGAGAGAGAGAGAGGGGAAAGGAACAGCGAGAGGAGGAGAAACAAGCAAACCTAACGGACAGCGAGAGAGAAAGATGTGGACCATGACAAAGAAAGTAAAAGAGAGAGAGAGAAAGAGATGTAGACCATGACAGATAGACAGAGAGAGAGAGATGTAGACCATAAAAGACAGACTGAGAGAGAGAGAGAGAGAGAGAGAGAGAGAGAGAGAGAGAGAGAGAGAGAGAGAGAGAGAGATGGGGGCTGAGGTGGTTCCTGTAGGATGATGAGACAGACCAGGGGAATGTGATGGACTGGCAGGCAGATTAGAGCCGACCAGCGTGGCCCCAAGCGCAGCCAAGCAGTAAGAAAAACAAAAGAGAGAGAAAGAAAGACAAAAGGGATGAGAGGGGGAGGACAGGGAGAGAGAAGGAGGGAGGGAGAGAGAGAGTGGCAGTGGACCAAAACTTTGGACTCCCTAAAATAGTTCAGATTTCTGTTCTTTGCAAGTGGCTGTCATGTACTGCTCAATCCCTCTGAGCAATGCTCTTTCAAAGTCCCTGTGCATTTCTAAACTGAAAAAATGGAAAACAGCTTAGTTTGAATATTTTCAGACACATAATGGTAAACAGGCCTTGACAGTAGAGCCCTTGCCCTATGCTCACCGCAAATATGCAACCCCATTTGAACTTCTTTTAATTGTAAAATGGGTCAACTCATTTTTGTCTTTCCAAACATTTGTTCCTCATATGACAAAAATGAAAAAGATTCCACTAGTTACAATTATCCAATTCAGCAAAAGTGGTGCCGAGTATTTGTTTATAGCCTGTCATCTTGTCGGTCCCTGACAATTCTCTGCCTTTGGACAGCTTCCTGAATCCCACCCGTCACGTCTTCAACCCCATCTCTCTGTCCTGTGGCCCCGTCATGGAGGGAATAGGGGAGCGCATTGTGCTGCCGCTCCCCTCCGTTTCCTCTCCCTCTCCCTAACCACCCCGAAAAAGCAGAGGACGCAACTTGGCCACAAGTCTCACTGTTGTGTTTCTGGGCCGGTCGCCTATTTTCTATTTTCCCAGGACGAGTCGGCCTGTGCGATGCACTTCTGATATAATTGACAGCGACCAAGGCTAAGCTGGTTTGTGAGCGCTGGCACGCACAAATCGATTTCAACGATAAATAGCTTGCTGCCTGAAATAAATAACTGGCCGGAAAGTGGTATTAGGAGTAGCTGTTAATGTTGTGATTGATATAGCTCCAAGTCATACGCAACATTAACATGCATCTACATAGCTCCTTTAAACAGTGGCCTCGTCATTCATTTAACTGTCAAAAGAATTTCGTCGAGTAATGTGTTGACACAGGTCGTGACCTTATTGTGGATTTGTGGAAACACCATCTATATTCTGTCATGCGTTATAATCACATCGGCTTTGTTCTCCAACAACTCTGGCTGGGGTACACAGAGCTATCAGCGCGGAGCACGAACACAGAACCCCATTACGTTTCTTCGAAAATACTTGGAAAAACAAGACTTGAATTTAAGCCCTCCTCTGTTTTGTTTTAACGACTCCAGTCACCTTCTTTCCGTTGACAAACTCACACGTCCACACACAAAGGAGTCCCCCATTTCACCACAAAAGAGGCAGCGAAGTAAGTTTAACAATGCGTGCCCAAGGTAGTGGGACTATCTCTGAATTCTTTCTCTCCCCCGCCTACTCTGTGTAGTAAGCACTTTTAACGGTAGCCTTCCCTCCAACCGGCGGTGTGGGCAGCGTCGTTGCCATAGAGCCGACTGACTCAGTGTAGCGGAATAAAAAGCGCAAATCCACACGCTCAGATCCAGATGAAACATATCAGCAACAGCCCGCCTGCCAGCCGACTTGAAAGGTAACTTCAAACGCTTGAAATGACTTGCTTTATCGTAGCAGAGAGACCGTCCTCTCAGCAAAAGTGAAAGCTGTGGGAGACTCGCAGTGACGGACAACACCTGCACGCTCGTTTAAATGGAGAGAGGCGGACCGACAATTCTGTGCTGTGCGCTCCCCTGAAAAGGGGCTCCTGTTCGGCCGAACAAGCGAGCCTTGTTGATTGCCGTGATAATCTGATTTCGGAGATGTGAACGCCACAAGGATTATAGGGTTACTGGGTAAATACCGAAACGTGTCACAATGCGGTCCGTGCTCTACAGTCTGCGCCTTTTGTTCGAGAGGGACCAGGTTGGCCGCGTTCTCGGAGGCAGATCTCAGTAGCGATTCTAACCACCTGGCAGTGCTGTCTCCGGGGCCGAACCGCTTCCTCCTTCCATGCTGCTATGACTTCCTGGCTGCGTAAATACACTAACTTTATTCTGCATCGCAAGCTGCTCATCTCACTGCTCATTGTTTTTATCAGCATCTCTCAAACGGGTGAGTTGTGAATGAGGAGAATATGTGCAATGTTTTGCGTTACTGGTGCTTTATTGATACCAAATGCCGGTTTGTTGTAAATGGTTATATAAACAGTTTGTAATCACCTGGTTATATTTAGCAATGGAAGAGATCTATTACGACCCCCTTTGAATGGCTCAATTTGGGTTAAATTAGAGCAGATATCTGATTGTCCATGACCTAATCGACGTCCTTGACCTAACTAACTGCACCCCACACATAATTCTTATCAGGGGAGTTCCGTTTCCGAAGTCTTGACTGTGAGCAAGCTGCCTCTCCTGCCTCCCTATCGCGAAGATGTATTTTGTAATGTGCTTTTACACAGGGTGACATCAAATGTTTCCATGGAGTGAAGATTAAGAATTTCATCCTAGTCTCTCACAGAGCATAGGCGTAACTGGTCATTCATTGACAGTTGAAAGTAATTGATTAGGTCTGTTGTCACCTGCCATATGAAGAATTTACAATGGTACAACATGAAGTAGTTCATCAGATTTCTCACAGTTTGCTCTGCAGGTATAACTCAACAACGGTTGTTTCCTGAAATAGCAGTAGTAGTCTGTAAACAGCAGTTTTCATAACATTGTTGATGAGCCAACTCATGTCATCAGTGTTAATGACATTTCAATGCGTGAACACCCCGCATAATGGTTCTTGTGTAGAGCCTGCTGAATGTGTGTGAGAGGAGAGCAGTGTGCTCCCCACAAGATTCCCCCCTGTGTGCTCATTCATGTGTAAATTGTGTCTCTTCATGTGCCCTCTGTGTGTTCAGCGGCAGACGGCGCTTGTGCATCGCCCTACGTCTCGTCATGTGAAGAGTGCCTGCTTCGAGGCCCAGACTGCGGCTGGTGTATTCAAGAGGTAGGTAACATTCTTGCTGTCTCTCTCCTCTGTGCATGTAAGGTTACAGACAAAAGCTGTTTTCAAAACAGATTGGAATCAGGGGAGCCTGTGTTCTATGTTCTCTATCTCTCTCTCCCCCCCCCTCTCTCTCTCTGCGTGGTGTGTGTTTAGTCTTTCAGAGATAACACGACAAATATCTCAGTGGCAACCCCCATCTTCAGTGCTTGTGCATATAGTCCACACCCTATCATCTATACACACACACTCTTTCTCTCTCTCTCTCTCTCTTTGTATCTCTCTCGCTTTCGCTCTCACACACACATACACACTTACAATGAACATGAGGATAAACTGATGAACATGTGACACACAGGATCATACATAATCAAACATCACACGCTTATTTGAAGAAAGTTCTTTATTTCTTTAGATAAAATACACACAGTCAGACAAATTTTATCTCTCTGACTTGCATGTGTCCTCATGCCCTCACACACGTACATAGACACCTACACACACTTCATGGAGATAGGAGCCGTGTCACACCCCCGCTCATACCTTTCCAGTTGCGTATACACACATACTCATATGCCTTATGCACGCCTTATCACTTAGACACTGTGTGTACTCACAATGCATGCACACCTAGGCAAGTCATCTTTTTCTCTCATGTTCACACACACACACACTCACACACACACACACACACACACACACACACAAACACACATTTTGATACACAGTCACTCATCACAGACATGTAACATACACAAACATACATACACACACACAATCAATACACAGACATACGTACACACATTACACACGCGCACACACACACACAAGGCCAGGGAAAAAAAAGGGGGCACTGATTTTAATTTGGAGTTTCCTCTGAAATGCATATGCATACACACGCAGAAACACTCTCTCTCACTCACACACACACACACTCTACATCTATCTGTTCAAACGTGTCTCGGGTCTCCCCATTGTGCACAGGCCACTGAGTCTGTTAATCCCCTGTACTCATAAAAACAGAGTACTTACCAGCCCGGCGGGCGTGGGAAACCATAAAAGAAAAACCCACTGTGACGCCATGAGCCCATTGGCCAGCCGCTTGGCCGAGCGGTGGCCCTATAACGTCAGGTGCTTTCCCAGACCACTGTCAGACGCTGAGTGGCCCTTATCTCGCGCGGGGTCACTAAGCCT
The DNA here is from genome assembly GCF_900700415.2 of Clupea harengus. Classification (NCBI taxonomy): domain Eukaryota; kingdom Metazoa; phylum Chordata; class Actinopteri; order Clupeiformes; family Clupeidae; genus Clupea; species Clupea harengus. Next base: position 19,838,433 of record NC_045170.1, read on the forward strand.
GACGCCTTGCTCCTTCTGTCAAGGTCTTATCTGTCTCTCTCCCTCAAAGCACGGCCCTAGACGCCCTAGAGAGTCCGAGTCCCTTCCTCGCTGCTCACTTGAGTGGCCGCTGAGCCAGTGCTGAAAGTCTGTATCGGATGGTGAGGTCACCCCGGGGTGCTATTTGTGGGATGATTGATTTCGCAGCCATTCCTGGATCCACGATGAATCCGAAAATAGCTCGAACGTTTGTCTAACGATGATGAAAGTAAAGGAAACACTTCGGGAATCGAGTCAATGCAGACAGTGGTTGCCAGCTCTGGTGCTTTTTGTGTTAATTACACTTGTGCAGGGAGTCTCAGACTGTGTCATGCGGTCATGTCACAGAGTAACCCACTGAAGACTATGCCCGGCTGGCCATGATTTTGAATGGGGCAATCCATCTCAATTCTAGACAGCCCTGAGAGTTAGCAGCACTGTCGTTAGAGTTTCTGTTGCGCTTGGTATCCGGATTAGAGTTGTTGTATTGCTGTGCTCCGGTCACAAGGTGTTTATTTGTACTCGGGCTTAATCCATAATCTCGATAAGTCTTTAAGATTTTTGAACACTGGTGGTTTATGCAGTTTTACAGGATCTGTTACTCAAAACAACTGAAATCCAGTATTCCCTCTCCTTGCTGAAATGCGGTGGTTCAAGGGGATTTGACCCAATTGTGCAGGTGTTATTCAGTACCACTGATACTTGTGAAGCATGAAATGTAAAGCACTCCAAGTTCTCTGGAAACACTGAGTGCACTCAGAAATGTATAGTGTTAATAGGCTATTTACCATAAGTAAATCCAGTTAGGTAGCTCTAATGTTACCCCACCCCCCAACCCCCAAAAATATTTTCTCCAGTCTTCACCTGTCCTGTTCATGAACATCCATATTTAATCGAGCTCATCAGATTCTTGTCAAACTTTTAATCAGTTAGATAAGGCTCCCTCAGCAATGCAGTTGGCCTCAATGTGGATTCTATTGTACAGAAGCTGTACCATAGACACCTGGAACAGCAGCTTTATTCCTTATCTACATCCTCTCTACAATCAGGACTTCCTTGATGGAGCACATGTGAGCCAGCGGTGTGATTCGACCTCTAGCCTGCTCAGGAAGGGCTGTCGGGAGGAGTTCATCCAGAGTCCTCGGGTGAAGGTGGAGGTGGACGCTACGCTCAGCAGCACTCAGGTGGCTCCCAGAAAGATTAGCATCCAGCTACGGCCAGGTACTCATACTATTAACAGTAACATCACTCAAATGAATCAATTATTAACATCAATAATAACATTTTGTCTCTCAGCATTTATTAGACATATTTATCTGCCGAGACAGGATAATAAAGCTGTAAAAGCTTATCCTCCAGTAGTCGTGTTCTTATGGAAATTAGCTTTCGTCTTGGTTGTTGCAAGTCGTGTACCTGTAGAGCAAGTGCAGTTTAAAAAGAGAGATCATCCGTTTGTGTGAGAGTTCGTGTGTGTTGTCAGGATGTTGAAAGTAATACATTTAGAAGTGACATAGAAGGAGGCAAGATAGCTGACATTAGACAGCTATTAGAAAATTCAGTGAAAAGCTTAGAATGATCTTACCGGACTTACTTACTAACTTACTATTTGTGTATTATGGCTGTATCCATATCTACTAAAAAAAGGCTTGCCAAAGGAGTCCTGTGCATAAATATAGCTATGTGAATATTATGTAAGATGCAGTCATCATCACTAATAGGCCACGTTGTGTTTCTAAAAGTCCATGAGTGGCAGCTCTAAGCTCCCCTACTGCTGTAGAATCTGTTCATGTCTCCGATGCGTAGCTATAGCACTTCCTGGGTCATGCCAGTGATTTAGAGATCACTTTACCCCCGTGAAGAATCTGGCCTAGTTCCCACACTAATCTCGGCCCACTGATGTGCGACTGGTCAGTGCTGCTGAGATGGGATGTTTAGAGCTGCCTTCCGCGTCAGGGTTGCTTCGTGTGTAAACAAGCGGCCTGCTCCCGGGCACGAGGTCATCCCTGTGGATCATCTTGCACAGCCTGGGAGTCACTTTTACGAGTGGCAGTCAGCACCAGGGCCAAGGGTCTTGTGGAGGATGCTCCCTGTCCTCCCACATGCCCACAGACACACACATAAACTCACAGAGACACACACACACACACACACACACATTCAAACATACATACGCACCAACACATACACACACACGCCTGGTCAAACTGCAGGTAGCATCTAAGACCTATATTAAGTCATTTGTAGATACTTTTATCTTTTAATCAGATAATAATGCATACGTTTCAATGCATCTGTGATTTTTTTTAAATTAATAATTTTAGTATTGCCACACAACACAAAGAATGTATAAATTAGAATGAATCTCTAATTCAGTGCATTTGCATTGCACTGTATTTCTTTCAGTGCTGCAGTTGTGTCTGCAAGTGTTTACAGCTGTTTCAGCGGCTCCTTCATCTGTACGGAATCCTCCCCTTCCTGGAATGTAATGCACAATAGTTTATGTTTCTCTGTATGCTAATGCTGTCTTACAGATGCTTAGAGATGATGTGGTTGCGTGCTATTTAAGGGAGGGGTTCCTTGCCCTTTGCAGGCTTGGACACAGCATGAAGAGCAGTCTGTATTGTGCTGTGTGCTGTTGCCTCTGTGTTGCATCATTGCCTGATGTTTACAGTAGTTCTTTGACGGGGGGGATGTTGCATTGTGTGCATCCTGGTATTTGCAGGCAGCCAGGCCAGTTTTGTGGTGGAGGTGCGGCAGCTGGAGAGGTACCCTGTGGACCTGTACTATCTGGTGGACGTCTCAGCCTCCATGAAGGACAACCTGGAGCGTCTGAACAACGTGGGCGTAGCACTGTCTCACCAGATGCGTGAACACTCCAGCGACTTCCGTGTGGGCTTCGGCTCATTCGTGGACAAACCGGTGGCGCCGTACATCAGCGTTCACCCGTCAAAAATCATCAACCCCTGCAGGTAACCACAGACCACCTTCTAATCAAACTGGTCCTCCTTGAACTCTGTTGGAGAGCACTGCTTTTGGTCCTGGGAACCTTTTTTTAAAATCGAAGAACTTTTGTGGTTTTCTTAATGAAGCCCATATGGCTGAGCAGTAGCTTTAAAAGGGTCTACCTGGCAACAGAGATGATTGGCCAGTTGTATCTGAACCTGAACTGGAGGGATGAATGGAGCCCTTTGTTCTACCGGGGGGCAAACAGTTGGTTTTAATTGGCACCCCCAAATAACTGCACCCCGCAAGGGCAAAGTTGAAGACTCCCTTTGTGTAAACTGCCCATAAGCGAGGTGGATGAGGCTACTTTATAAGTGAGCTGGCCCTGTTGCGGAGGCCTGTCAATGGATTCTGTGTTACTGACAGGCCGCGTCTGTTAAATCATTGTGGTTTGTGAGAACGTTCCTAAATAAATAAATTAAAGGATTGTTCACATGTGAAAACATTTGCTGAACTTTAAGTATATCTTAAATTTCATGTATTCATTCATCCACCCTGGAACTTCTCTTGTGGTTAATCAGTTTCTTTCTCTTCTTTTCACATCCCTCCCCCTCCGTTCCTTTCCTCTCTCACACCCTCCCCCACCCTCTCTCACACTTCAACCTTGTCCAACTTTTCTTGCGCTCTATTTTCTTCTGTCTGACTGGCATTGTCCTGTCTTTTACTCTACACTCTTACATCTCTCCACCAACTCTTTCTGTCATACCCCCTCCCTCTCTTCCACGCCCTCTCCTTCCCTCTCTCTATCCCTCCCTATCTCTCTACCCCTCTCTCTCTCTTCTATCCATCCATCTCTCCCCTCCTCTCTCTCTCTACCCCACTTCTCTCTCCCATCCACCCACCCATCACTCACTCCCTCCTCCTCTCTCTATCTCTCCCTCCCTCCCTCTCTCTCTTTGCAGGGAGTATGAGGTCCAGTGTCGCCCGACGCACGGCTTCATCCACGTCCTTCCTATCACCGAGAACATGACCGAGTTCACACGTGTCATCCAGCAGCAGAGGATCTCTGGGAACATGGACACCCCCGAGGGCGGGTTCGATGCCATGCTCCAGGCCGCTGTCTGCCAGGTAGGTCCCCCGCCCCCGCACACCTCACACCTGGGGGATGAGGAAGGAACAGCAGCATTATCAAACATCTGTGTCAGGCTTATGCACCCAGGGTACATGGGTATGATTTCCTGGCTAGGTGATATCTTTTGTCCAATGAAACAACAATAGAAGTCTGACCCAGTCAGCGGAGTGATGATACGCAACCTTCCGCCAGTCAGGACAAATGAATCAAATTATTCAGCAAGAAAACTATGTGAATCAAAGACATATGGGTTTCACGCGTGTCTCTGTAGACTATGTAGAAAAGAATGTGGGCTCCAGAAAGGTTTACTTTACCTTCAGTGTGTCATTGAGATTTAGTCAGTGGAAACTGCCTCTAGTGTGGTTTGTTACGAATGAGGGGCGGGCGGAGGGGTGGGAGGGGGGGAAAGCCCAGCGCCACAACAGCTAATCTCCGTGTCTAGTGGCTTAAACTCTTCGCTAAAACCTCTCCCCATTCGTAACTTAAACTACACGAATTCGGAGCAGAAAACCAACTAACACACTGTCCCTACGTGCTGTAACTACGTGGGAGTGTGATCTGATGTGTGTGAGTGTGTGTGAGTGTGTGTGTGTATGTCAGCTTTGAGGACGAGCACCAGAGAGTGGTGAGTGGAGAGCTGAAGGCTGGTATGCACTCCATGCCCGTGGCTCTCCAATGCAAGCTAAACAAACGTACAAATCCAAAAGCCACGGTTTCTCAGACTCACATGTGACGAGACACAGGTGAGACAACAGGCCTCCACTCCAGTCGAGTCTGTCCTAACTGTGAGCTCTGACTACCAGGACAGGTGCTTTTACCTAGTTACCCACAGGTAGCAATATCCCTGAAGCTCATAGTGACTTCCCTATCATGTGACCTAAACGGTCCTAACCGGTTACTGCAGGTCATATTCAGCCTCTTTGAGAGGGGAATCCTACATGTAGTGTCCAAATGTCAGCAAGAAAGGTCAAAGGTCATCTTTTTTTGGTCATCCTGGTACTCGTTAAACTGTGTGCAGTTCACCAGCGTCTATCCCCATTGTTCCGCATGTTCTTGTTTGACGGGGTGAGAGATTCTAAATCTGTGTTCTACTTACTGCGCGTCACATTCGCTCTGGTTGCGAGGGGAATCCCACAGTGTCAGAGGAGATGTCAGTAATACACCTTTTTTAAGATTTAAGATTTCTTTTGAGATTTGTTGTGCAGCAGACATTTAAACCAGCTCAGTTCCACTCCCTCTCGCTCTGTGCTGTGTCAGCTAATAAATCAAGACTGATGCCATTGTATGCTTCATCATCATTACATAAATTGTACTTGTACCTAATTGTACACAGTACCCATAGTGATACATGCACCAAAACTAGAACATTTCACTGAAGTTGGATACCCTCTCCCTTCTTCCTTCAAGTTGTGCTAATGATCAGATCAGTATCGGGTTTACACCTTTTTAACGGTCAGCATATCCATCCGATCAGCATGGCGGCGGAGGCTGTGTGTTCCCTCTGAAGCTGAGGCTGCTGCCTTTGTTGTGGTTTGTGGCTGGAGCCCACGAGGGCCGGTACTCTCAGGTGGGGTGCGATGATCAGACGGGGCCGGCGGGGCTGGCGGGGCCTGTGGCTGCCCTCCTCCTCCTCCTCCTCCTCCCCCTCCCTGTCCTCCTCTGCTGAAGGAATTTCCTTTTGATGAGATCAGCAGCTTAGCGGCGCTGCTGTGTTTATGGAGATATGCAGGGGAAGACGTGTCTGCTTAATATCAAAAACATTTGTGAGCACTGTGACAGTGTGTGTGTGTGCACGTGCGTGTGTGTGTGTGTGTGTGTGTGTGTGTGTGTATATATATGTGTGTGTGTGTGTGTGTGTTTCTATGAGAGAGAGGAGGTATGGTGACAGAGAGAGAGACTGCTTGTGAATGTCTGTGGGTGGTTGTATGTACTGTATTTGTGTCTGTATGTGTGTGTGTGCATGTGTTTGAGAGAGAGGGAGAGAGAGAGGGAAAGTAGAGGCAGAGTGTGTGTGTGTGTGAAAGAGAGGGGGGGGGGGCAGAGAGTCTGCGTGTGTGTGTCTGTGCATGAGTGTATGTGTTTGCATTTCTTTGTATCAGTGTGTGTGTGTGTGTGTTTGCATTCGCCAGCTCGTGTGTGTGTATTCCATGTGTGTACGAGTGAATGCATCTGTGTGTGTTACGCTCCTTTGGAATGGAATTCCATTTGATTCTGTTTTTAGTCAGGGGCTGACGACAGCATCTCTGTCTACTTGGGTCATCCTGGATATATTTAGTCACTTGTAATCATCCTGCCATCCAAGCCTGGGAAACTATCTCCTTTCAGTCATAGCCTCTCCCTGCCCCCCCTGCAGTGTGCTAATGTCAACCTTATTCACCGGGAATAAAAGCTGGGCTGATTCAGTGTTAGCCTGTGAATATTTCCAACTGGTGACATCAGGCCGCAGTCACGGGAGGGCACCACTGCCCTCTCTGCTATGTGCTCTTAGCGGCTGACTCATACACACATTCATGTGTCTGACACACACACACACACACACACACACACACACACATGAGCATTAGGGGGCCAGGAATTTAGGAATGTTAGCTATAGTGCTCCGTGCTGTGCAGTCGCAAGATTTTTTATGTCATCGTTAAGCGACTGCACCGCAGCAACTCGGGCCAATTTGTTACTTAGACCCTGAAAAATGACCCCCTGGACGCAGTCATTTTACCCTTTGTTTATACATATCTGGTGCGGAAAAAAATAACCCTGAAGATTGCTTTGACACCTATCGCGAAATAGAGGAAGTAAAACCAAACATCTGATAACTGTGTAAACAGACTTTCTGCATGGGGGCGGGGGGAGGAGGGGAGGCTACTCTAAAGAACTGCACTTAATGTAGAAGGGGGAAAAAAGAATGAGTAATGTGGCTGATTGAGTAATCTATCGCATGTTTTTCTTCTTTTTGGCTTATGTTTTCATTGTGCTGCTTGAGTTATCAGTATTTACTCTGCAACATCTTGCCCCTGGTAGAAGGACATCGGTTGGAGGGCTGAGGCGAAGCATCTGCTCCTCATGATGACCGACCAGCCGTCCCACCTGGCCCTCGACAGTAAGCTGGCGGGCATCGTGGTGCCGCACGATGGCCAGTGCCACCTGGAGGACAACACCTACACCGAGACGACCAATATGGTAAGGACACACACACACACACTTGTACACACACACACACACACACACACATATACACACATACACACATACACACACACACACACACACACACACACACATACACATACATATACACACATACACACATACACACACACACACACACACACACACACACAGATAGACACAATCACACACATAAGCAAATCATACCCCCAACATCTTCACCCCCAATTTTAACTCCTACCTACATCAGGAACAGGGTATTAAAGGGTAAAAGTCACTGGATGACACTACAATGAAAATCTCGGATATGATTTCTGGGCGATTACATAATTTTAAGAAATCCCTAAAGAAATTTCACCCAGTAAGCAGAGTATAACAATGTTCAAACCTGCACCAGTCAGAAGAAATGAATGTAATTCTTCAACAGTGAAACTCCATGAATCAGACAAATATTAAAACTCCATGAATCAGGCGGGTATGAGTTTCACTCTTGTCTAGACGAAAGCGCATAAATTTGGGTCATGTGGAGACAAATATGATTTCCCTTACTTCAACGTCATTCACTTAATGGAAAAAAGGTTGTTCTCTATATCTGGTACAATATTGACTTTATTTTGTGTAGTGACATCTGAAGAGACACTAGTAGGAGTACACAAGAGTATGTGGGAGTATCAAACATTCAGTTGACATTTAGTCTGATTGAAACCATGTGGATACCGTGTGGCGTAATCTAGAGTCTAGAATCATGCTGACACCAATCCCACAGACGACTTACACATCAAAACAGCCGTGGCGGCGTAGCATCGCTTAACACTCTGTGGCCTGTGATCATATTTTCTGCTCGACACCCTGAGGTCGGACCCAAAAATCAAAGAACACACAGAGGAAGCCGCACCATCATCACCATTTCTGGCCTGATTTACACCCCCTCTCTGCCCTTTCCCAGGAACACCCAACCATTGGCCAGCTGGCGGACATACTTCTGCAAAACAGCATATACTCGATATTCGCTGTGGACAATGTGCAATATAAGTGGTATGAGGTAATTTCTCTGACAAGTATATTTTCGTTTGATGTAACCTAAATCTGTTCGCTCATTTAGCAAACCCGACACCCAATATCAATGCCATCCGTTTTCTTTCTCTCCCTCTATAAACAGGATCTGCTTGACTTGCTGCCAGGGGCCTATCTTGGCAGGTTGTTCCCAAAAGCGACAAACCTGAAGGATCTGGTCGTTGACGCCTACAAGGTAGCAATCAATCGCCTGTCTGTCTGTCTGTCTGTCTGAGAACATGTCGGCCGTTTGCATTTTTGAAACACTTCGGTGTGCCTCACGTCACATCATGCCTCATCAGTGCAACTCCGTAGACACGAGGCAGGCATTCTGCGAAGCATGGTGACTCCGTGTGTGTTGTTTTCCTTTCTGACTCCCTGACTGATTTATAGGAAATTGGAGCTAGGCGGGGGGGGGGGGGGGGGGGGTTGGGGGGCATAACAATTGCCCTCAATTTCCGTGCCCTCGTAGAATCTCAGCACGCACAGAGGTTGCATTGTTTCAAAAATAAAAGTGAAATGTAATTGTGAAAAAAGCACCAGTCACAGAGGCCATCAAAAGCGTCAGGAAAAAACCAGGGAAAGTTTTGCTGGAATGCTGGGATCTTTGCAGAGCTGTAATCATGCTGGAGGCACAACAATCCATTGTCCCTTCACCGGATTCGGCAAAATCCACCGATCCCCGGTGAACAGGAGAACAGAACAGAGAGGAGCATTATTAATGAGCTCGTATCACTGCACCAGTGCAGCCACGAGTCCTAATCATGACCGAACACAAACAACCTATTTTTAGATGCACTCCTGCTTTTGTGTTCTCCAGTCTTTTTTTTTTTTTTGATAACCGTGTGTTCTAACAAGAGTGCTTATGGGCTGAGACAATGGGGTCTTTCTAGAGCTGTGGAACAGTCATTTGCATTTTCTGTTTGCTGTCTCTCTCTCTCTTTCAAACCCTCTCTCACACACACACACACAGAGACACACACACAGACACACACACACACACACACACACACACACACACACACACACACACACACACACACACACACACACTCACTCACTCTTTTTCTCTTATTGGCTTATGGTTTCCCTATTTCACTTTTGTTTACTCTGCATGTTTACACTCCTCTTTCTTCTTCCTTACTCCATTCCCAATATCCTGGCTCCTCACCTACCCTCTGCCCCCCCCCCCTCTCTCTCTCTCTCTCTCTCTCTCTCTCTCTCTCACACACAGTCCTTCATCCTCTCTTGCTCTCCCTTTGACTGAGTGTATTCCTTCCATTCTTCTCCTCTCTTGTCCTCCCTCTGACTGAGTGTGTTTTCCCTCCTTCTTCCCCCCCTTCAGAAGCTGCTGTCTGAGGTGGAGATCGAGGTGACGGTGGACCACAGACACGCCCATCGTTTCTGGGTGAACGTGACCGCCATCTGCCCCCCCGGCTCCAGCGTGACGGGCAACAACAAGTGCTCCAACTTGAAGCCAAAGCAGAAGGTACGAGCCAATCCCACCCCACCATTACGAACCTTCTCCACATGAAATATGACTTAGCTCCCTCACCCCTGCATTGGCTTACAGTAAGTCATAAAGTACATACTGTCATAGCGCACAGGGATGGAGCTGTAACCTTAATTATCCTCCTTCAGGCTATGGTTTACCGGCAGAGATGGAGCTCTTATTGCTTTTTGTTGTTATCAGAAGGAACTCTTTATACGCAACTAAGTGTTGTTATACTTTCAGTATGACTGCCAGTTAGATCTAAACTAATCTGAGTCTTATTACTGAGTACCCTTTA
>NC_045170.1:19853533-19871033 GCF_900700415.2 Clupea harengus
TGCACTCTCACCTTAGCCATGAAGTAACTTCAAACAAACAAAACACACAGATATTTATATAAACACTTTTGTTACGTTTCACTCCCAAACCGCATCCCACCTCCCACCATAGAAGTAAGAAACAGCGCTGGCCATTGTGTTCCTGTGTCTGCTCTCCCTGTTTCTCTAATTATGCCCCCCCCCCCCCCCCCCCCCTCCCCCAACGGGGCTGTCCTTCCAAAGACTCTCTCTCTGCTGCGCCCGAGACCAAGTTGCCATGGCAATGCGCAAAATGTCAGTACAGTACTTTGGCCCCTTTGTACGGGGGGTTGATGGCGCTGAGCCAAGCCCCACGCTGCATTTCGCAATCCTGATGATGTAAAGACCAGCGGGGAAGATTCCGAAGTTTTGCCAGGGTCACAAGACCCCGGTGAACGGGCTAAGATGTCACCTCCACAGCCTGTGCGACCTAGCAGGTCAAAGCTACCCAAGTGGTGTGGGAGCTTTAGGGATTTGTTTTGTTTTATTTTGTCTTTCTTTTTAGCCTTCCCCTTCTTGTCTCCCCCCTCCACTTTTGTGAATGGGCCATGAGGAGTTGCTGGGCTTTTGGCTGTGAGGTTCACTAGAGTTCACCCGGTTTTCTCTGGTGGGTTCACTTGCGTTCGGGGCTCAAGCTGGTTTTCAGATCATCACTGCTAAAAGATGGCCTCGCTCTCTCGGCTGCTAAGTGCTGGATCAGCTGGGCTGGTTGCGGACAAAAAAAACGCAGCACCTAAATAACAGCCCTCCTTTCAATGAAACACTTGAAAAACATACCTAAGGATTCCTCTGCCTGAGCATGGAATAACGCTCTCTGGTAGCATGGCTCAGGTCATTATTCACAAACACACACACACACACACACACACACAACGGTAAATGCAGTTACATTTTGAAGGACGTAGAGGTAAAGACGTCTTTAAAAAATGTTTTGATATGGGTTTGTGTTCTTTTACAGAGTGCTTATCAAGCCAGCGGTACTTTGTGACCTTCCTGAGTGTGTTCCTCCTGACTGTGGTGCTGGGTCTGGGCATCCTGGCGGTGCTCAGGATTATGCTTCGGCGCAAGGAGGAAGCCCAGCCGGACCCCCAGAACCCGCAGTTTGACACCAACAAGAAGGTCTGTGTCAGTCTGTGTTCATGTGCATGTTACTGTTGTGTTTTTAGTAGTTTTGTCAAAGCCGTGTATCTCTCTCTCTCTCTCTCTCTCTCGCTCTCTCTCTCTCTGTGTGTATGTGTCTGTGTGTGTATGCATGTGCATGTTCTATTAATATGTTTTACGTTTTTTTTACATTTGTTGAGGCCAGTTCAAAATGGGGCATATTGTGTAAGCCACACTGTTGGCAATCTATATCATGTCATATGACACTGATCAGAGACGAGTGAGGGAAGTAAATCTTGTTGATGTGTCCCATTGAAACTGCAGTTTCCTTTTCTATCAATAGAGGGCAGAGTCCTGCAAAGCATAACTTTAAAAAGTGAAAAACTTTTAAAGTTATACTCCTTTATTATCATCACTTTTTGCAAAGTTTAGCGAAATTCTCCTCACATTACTGTAAACAGAAACAGGATCAGGAGAGGGTGTATTTGATTGGCTGTTGAGTTCAAATGGCAACAATCTTTCGCCAGGATCAAGCACCATGCCTTTAAGACACTACCACAGATATGGGCCTGCCATATAAAAAACATTATGATAACTAGACATTGTCTTGTTGCACAGGACCCTTCCTACGCTCCAACTACGAATGAGAAGACCGTCACATACCGACGAGACCACAACGTGGAGATGCACGTGCAGGTGCCTAAGATGCCCCTCGATGACATTGGATGGCAGTAACACGGGCAGAAGGGCAGGCTCGCGGGGACAGATGGGCAGTAAGCACATTCACTAGAGGAAAGACTTTGTGCTTTTCACACAGCACACTTGTCAGAGCCACTCCCTGGGGAGGAACTGTTTTGGAGCTCACCTTTGGGTCGTTTCATTTGTTTCTCAGCACTAGACTTGATGCGGTACTTGGTCTATTTCAGTTCCCCATTGAAGAGGGTACAATCAGAGGGTACTTTGTTAAAGGTACGATTTTTATTTCTGTGGTGTTGTTGTTGTTTTGTTTTGTTTATTTCCCTTTGTTTGGTAGCTCATTGTAAAAAAATTGTTTTGATAGTTTGTAACATATTTAAATGTGTGAAAGACAGTGTTTTATTTATAGTTTTTATACACTACACTTTCCAGCCGAGAGTTATATTTGAGAAAGTAAAGCAGTGTCTAAATAGCCAAAGGCAGGCTTACCATGTGTTAGCTTGCCACCTAGTGGTAGTTGATGGCATTATCTCAACAGGGAGACTCAATCCAGCAATCAGCACCATACAACCTGTCAGGGCCAGGCCTAAATACTTAGACAACAATGACTGGGTTCCATTCAGGTGAAAAAAAGAATGTGGCAATTGGTTGGGAAAGGTGACCCCTCCCTTTATAACCAGATACAAATACCTATGCTATGTTAACAAAGAGCACAAAAAAGAACTGTCTCACTAGTTTTCCATTATTTCAATTATTGACCTGCACAACCCCAAACAGAATGGGTAGTAACATTAACTGGGATTTTGCCCTTTCGTGCCTTTGTCAGCTAGAATTGCATTTTGTGGTATGACAACTGTGAACAAAACGCAGCCTATATTTTGCCACAGAATTGGCATTATTCCACATATTATAATGGCATGCCATCTATGACTTCCGCACAAGATTATGACAGTCAAAATCGAACATCCCGCTGAGTACAGTGATATGTGAAAACGGTGCAAAATCATAAGGTGCCCCTTGGTCAGACACTTGCAACCACTGGGCTACCTGATGGTCTATTAGATAACTGGGTGGTTTTGGTGATTTTATTTTTATTTTGTTCATAGTAAAAGGGCGTGTAGTTTACTGAATCACCTCATATTCGCGTAGAGCAAGATCCTGAGCGGTACGTGTTTGCATCGATCTCTCATTTACCGAATGTTTTCTATCATCAGCCTACGACTTGATGTAGGTACAGAGTAGGATAGCGCTACGCTCTCTTTACACGTGTTACCGTGTACTCAACCCGACCTTTTGTCTGATGATGAGTCAGACGAAGTTTAACTGGAAAACGTGAAAAATGGCCCAGGGCCTTGCTGAATCAAGCGCCTCCACTGGAATTCTTATTCTAGGCGTAAGCGTGAAAAAGCAAGTAACACTTGTGTCTTGGGCGTGTGTAGGCCTACGCATGTCTTGTACTACTGAAGAAGGTCGGCGAAAGAACCACAGGAGTAGCGAAGGAGTGTGTAGGGAAAGTGGAAAAGGACTGAAGGTAATGAGTACCCTCTTCGATTTTTCTTGCTATCTACTAAAACAGTAGATGCTGAGATGTTCTTTACCACTACTCCGAACTTCACACAAACTCCCTCCTGTGGCCTTTTTGCGGCCTCGAATTTGATGACCAATAGTTTACTTTACTTTTCTTGTTCATCTCTAGTTCAGGACACTAATGATTTTGAGTTTTGATTATTTATTATTTTACTCTGTTATGTGTTTTTTTATGTTTTGTATGTTGTTGATTATATACTGTACATTTGGTACGGAAGCCATCTAGCAAAAGGCAGCAACGTTTGACTGTTTGTGCATGTCTTCATTCAAATAATTTGATTGCAATAATTCTACAAGCACCAAAACGAATACCCTGCAATTACAAATGAACAGTTATATCTTGATGATATAAATATGATTCACACCTTGTAGGTTTTGGTACATTATTGTCAACTTTCACTTGAACAAAATTCAAATGGAAATCATATGGAGACAGACTATGTCGACCCACCCTATGGTGGGTGGTAACCATCTAATGTTGATCTTGGGATAATAACTGTAACGCGATAACGACTTTGAAAAACTAAACATTTGAACTGCAATAGTAATGTAACTTCATATGACAATAAAATGCGCCTTCACTTAACTTAACATTTCCACAATCATTTTGATAGATTTTGTACTTACTATGTGTCTGTAGAACCGCAAACTGGCGACGCCAAATGCATGAGCGTTGCGACGCCATTTACTCATGACATATTTGATCTAATTTTGAACAACAAAATACATTAAGCTCTTTCGGATTTAATTTGTATCTTTAGGTGTCTGCATACTTTCGGATTTAATTTGTATCTTTAGGTGTCTGCATACAACAGACTCTGACACTATATCAAATTTATTTTTTTAAGTGTGATACGCATTGCATTCCCCAAAGCACAATTTGTTTCAATTATGCAGACGCAAAGACATTAATGATTTGTTGACAGCCTGGATTTGCATTTAGAATTTGTAGTAGGCTACACCGTTAACCCAACTCAGCATCTGATTAATCTAATATTTAGTTTACCAGAAAGACGCTTAAAGCTCAATTAGACCACAGACCAGGGCATTAATAACAGTTGTCTAACTTTAGGGCATTCACACAGCACTTTCCATTCCCTTCAAGTAATATGATTCTAATTTCCTATGTCTTGATGTCTCGGTGAAAAAGTGGAAATAAAATTACAGTTGAAATAACGACAATGAATACTGTGTGTGAATTACTTATGTTTCCAACTATACGTCTCGTCTGTTCCCTCTTTTTTTCACCGAGGTGTCTCAAACATCACGGAGGTGCGTTCTATGAGGTAGACTGGTTTTCCCCTTTTTGGCACACAATTTACTGTTGGCCCATTGTGTAAGATAGTGACAGTCTATGGTTGGTTCAGAAAAGCTAAATCTATACTATAGGTTTTACCTCAGCGTTTCGATATGTATAGTTTGTGGGAAATGTACAGAATTAAACAATGTAGGCTACTGTCCTTTAGAGTTACTGCCTGAATTACTTAATTTAGAATACGGGTGCAAAATTTCTGTTGGACACTTGGGGACGCCATTTACAAACGGTTTGCTGCTTGGAAGTTCTCAAAAGTATGACTGAATTGGTTGTTAGAGAATTTCAACTTTCTCAACTTTTTAGACTTGCGGCGGAATTAACATTTTCTGTCTGAGTGTGAAGTGCCAACTGTACGTAATATATGCATGACGAATGTTATTAATTTACATTAACATATAACAAAATAGCATATTAATTTTGCAGCATATAAAGCCGTGACAGACTACCGTAAAACGGAAACAACCTGTATCGTCCTTATTCCTTACTCTTAGCAAAAAGCCTAAAACCACAGATTATCTGATGATCATATATTACAGCTTAATTGTGACTAAAAACTGTTGCACAAAGTCCAAGTTGTTTCCATACTGCAACAACACTATTTATGATACTCCGTTTAGGCCGAAAAATACCCATGTGGGCCTACAGTGTGACCACTATGCCTTTACGTGGAAGTCGAATCATAATATTGTTTATCCCGGGAGTTCCGAGAGATGGTACGACGGTAGATTATTACGGCATTATTTCCCCTTAAAGGTTGTATTTTAGCCTAATCCTTTCATAGATCAGTGTTCAGCCCTACATCGGGCTTCTGTATAGTGGCGTTTTGTATGAAATGTGTAGTCCTGTACCGCTTACAGTGCAGGTTGTTATTTTACATTTTGCGTTATGAAAAACAAACTACTTATTTGCAAGTTCCAATAATATCCAATGAGTAGGCTAACTATTCAGAAATGTTGTTGATGGTGTCTGTTCAGCATTTAGGCTATTGGGAAAATAGTTGTTGGATTAACATATATCGACAAAGCAAAGAGGTATGGCTAATTTTGCATTATCAGACATTTTGTTAGTATTTTGCGCATTCAAGACTTTTTATATTTTACAGTGGCATTTTTATACAAATTAACACTATCCATAATTCAGATTTATTTCTATCTAAAAACTATATTAACTAACTTTGGTAGACTACCAAAAAGTTAGTTGGCCACTAAATGTTTTGGAGAGAGGTCTGCCAAGAACATCAGTATGGGCTTGTGTTCCTATATTAACATTTTTGGATGTAACACGCCTGAACAAGGTTTTAATAACCATTAGCCTAGCCTAATTATTTCTGAAAATATTCAGTTTAAAGTAAAACAATTGTCCGAACAGGTTCTGTTTTTTATCATCTTCGTCACAGAAAAGGAGCAATATTTTTTGTGTTTGGCAGACTATTTATTAACCAGATTGTATGGCCTATATATATAATAATATTTGTTTCTTATGTCGCAAAGTAATCAGTTAGAAAGATTAGTGACCACTGCAAAACTGTGATAATTTAAATCTATTTTAATAAGTCATTGTATATGTGGAGATATAATTTTCAGTGTACCATTCAATAGAATTTGATATCAATAAGGTCAAAACCATAATGACTTTATTACAAGGCTTCAACCAACGATCAATGTTTTCAAACATGTACATGCTTAAATTATAAAAGCAATTAATACACTCGAACGGAGCTATACCAATCTAAAATCATAAATATAATTCCAAAGTGCGACTCAGACTTCAACGTACAAGTCCAATTCATGGATAAATAAAACAGAAACAACCATATATACAATTTCAGGCTTACCCCTAAACGAGAGAGAAAGAAAAGAAAAAAATGCAAAAAGTCAAAATGCACTCCAGAAGATATCAAAGAACAGCAATGCACAAGAAAATGAGGCTACTGTACAAAACTTGTCTCCTGAATTAACGCCGCTGTCCCATCGCCTTCAATAACTATATTTCAAGGTTATTTCTAGATTTATATTCATCTGCAGGCCTGGGTAGTCCTTTAATAAATCCAAAGATCATACCAAAAATATCCGTCAACCATACGGTTAAGACATTAGTCATTCCACAACTAAAGACAAAAAAACTCTGACATTTTGACCAAAAGACTTGTTTTTATCTTTGCTCTGATGCAGTCATGGGCGTGAAAATCAGGTTTACTTAGAGTGTTCGAAAGTAAAGTGCTGCAGTATTGTAGGCTACTGAACGAAAAAAAGAACGTAGGTTAAAATGATCAAATAGTCAAGACACCCAAATATGTAGTGTAAACATTTCAATGTCTTCTCAAGTTAGCAAGTTTTCTTCGCTTATTCCTGAACTCGTAGGAGAGCGCTGCTTTCGTCTTTATGTAAAATTCGAAGGCCATCTAAACAAACTCGGGATAGGTGTGGTACATAATTTTGATGAAAGCCTGAAGAGACCGTGTATATTCTTTTTTTTTTAGCAAAATGCCTTCTCAAAACTGAGAGAGCGTGTCCTCAAAAAATCACAACTATATCTTCTGTCTTAGTCCGACTTTTACAGTAGTTTTTTGTCAGTGCATGTGCAACATTTCAGTGTATATATATTTGGAGAGTCTGTGGACCTCTTAGTTGATTGCATTGTGGCCGTTCAATCCCGACGTTTGGACGGAATCATTTGGATGCATCAGGTCAGGGGAATGGCACGAAGGGCTACCTGGAATACTCTGCTCACTGTCGGTGTCGCTGCCCTTTTTACACCCGTTCCCGGAGCCTGGTTCTCCCGCGGTGTGGGTTTTCACGTGTTTACTGAGATGGTCACTGCGCATGAAGCGCTTATTGCACACCGGGCAGGCGAACCTTTTCTCGCCGGTGTGTGTGCGGAGGTGTCGCTGCAGCTCGTCGGACCTGGTGAATCTTTTCCCACAGAATAGCCAGTTGCAAACGAACGGTCTCTCCCCGGTGTGCCATCGCAAGTGTGCCTTGAGGTGAGAGGTCTTCCCGTACACTTTTCCACAGCCCGGAATGTGGCAGCTATGCAGCCCTTTCCTGCGCAGGCTTGCTCCCGCTGGTCCGAGCCTTTCAGCCTCTTGGCAGTTCGGACAGTCGCAAGTCGCTCTCCCTGAGTAGCGCCGGGCTGAGGACCGGGGAGATCCCGCAAGAGAGACTGCGGGGGAACCGGACAAAACAGAACCGTTTGCACCTGTCATTGAAGTGGGGCTTGTGTCCGGGTAATTGGCCGGCAGCACCGGTTTGAATCCGTCCATCAGGTGCTGCCCACCGCCGAGGAGGTGAGGCGATGGACTGGCGCTGAAGGCGGAATGGCTCAGCGTGGTGTAATCGGAGTTGTAGCCTCCAAGAGGAGAGTGCAGCGAGGTTTGGAGCGCAGCACCGTTCGTGCCCTGAACATCAATCCAGCTTGGTCCCATGTCCCATGCCCAGGCCGATGTCCCACCGGTCCCCACGTCCCCGGCGGATATGCCCGGATGAGCTGACTTAAACCATGAATCGTACGGATGTGCAACACTCATCCTTGGATAGATACCTTGCAAGCTGTCAACCGATGTATGTACCTTGGATATAAAGACCGATTGTGGACTGTGCTCTTGAGAACTATTTGCAACAGACGATTGGAAAACGGAGTAGTCGTTTCCAAATGGGGTGTTGGATGAGTTGGTCGTCAGTGAGAAAGCACTGGACCCGGGAGATCCATTCACACTGAAGGAGTCCGCAAATCCATTACCACCTCGTGGTGCTCCCGACACGCCGAACGAGGGGAGGCTTGAACCGAGGCTGCAACTGCTCGGGGCGGCTCTTTTCCACGGGTGAAATCCTTTTGCAAAAGACGAGGCACTATCCGAGATTGATGAGGGGCTCGGGCTCCCAATTTTATTACAAGTTGCAGCTAACATTGCCAGAGGAGTTGATCCTAACCTTGGTTCTTCCTAGAGGAAAAAAAGATCACAAAACATTTGAGATCTATGCAGTGCATTTTCAAAGGAAAACAAGAAATAGTTATAGTTAAATACACGTAAATACGTGTCGTCTTGGTGTGCAGTAAGGTCAAGATATACACAAGAGTCCACAAACGTTTGTTTATGAAACTAAACTATGCGTAATGTACACATTGATTACAAACATTGTGAATACCCACTAAAACCACTACTTGTCTACAAGTTAAGTAAAAAAATAACGTGTTTACCAAATTCCGATTATTAGGTTGTTATCCAGGTAGACAATTTACGAGAGACTCGAAGATATTCAGAAAAGTCGCTTCTCTGAATACACCATACAACAACAGCTTAAACCCAGCGCAAAGTGTTTTTGAGAGAAACGCACAAAATAAGCGAAGGGTATCAGCATATAACCTGACTCACCCCTAGAAGTGAAGTTGCCATCTCAGAAGTGTGCTCTTTGAAGGATGCCTTTGCATTTATAAGTCGGCTCAGTGTTTTTTTTAGATGTGTGCCGTACAATGATGTTTTTCCGCCCATCCCACCACAATTGTAGCTCTTCGTTGGCTTTGAAGTGCCGCTGCGATGCTCAGGACCAATCAGAAGTGAGGAAACTCAGGAATGCCACATTCTCAGTGTGATGTCATCAGTGCTTCCAACTAGTTCCTCTTATAGTTTTCTGAAGGTGTAAAGGGGAAGATAAGTCAACACTGCTTTATTTAGGGCCAATTTCAGACATGCTAAACTGGCAAAGAAGTGTTATTCCAAACACAGGTCACCTGCAATATTTTTTTGTCACAGAACTTAGGCTATTACACCAGACATGGTCATGGCAGTAGCTAAGACATATTTTAAGGTCGCCCCTCTCATCTGTGTTTCTTTATTTGACTCTTTATTTCCCTTTATTTGACTTTATAGCCATTTCCATGCGCCCTGTTTATCTAGAGTCTGTCTCCGTTGTCCCTCTGGCAAGTGGCCCTAAATGCATCAGGATGAGTGGCCTGAAAGCCAGCAGACAAAAATTATGAGCACTCCTCCAAATATTCCGCCTCTGGGCGAAGGGCAGCAGCATGATAGTTATGTAATAAATATGTGTGTTGCTACTGTGAAGAAGGGTAGGAGGATAAATGTCTGTCGCGTCCATTTGAGGCTCGTGACTCGGAATGTTGCGAGGGCGTGGCAGGCCAGCCCTAGGGGTGGAAGGGGGTGGGCACGAGGAAGGAGCACCGCTTCACAAATAAAAAGGAATTAACTTCATCCCCGTTGTCCCGGCGCTTACATCACATTCACGAGCAGGCCGACTGTTTGTTTAATTCACCGGTTGAGCAAGATAGTTGTTTGTGGGCTACTGGTTAGAGGTGTCAAAGGGCTGGCGGGTCATATGAAACGTATCCCCTATTTGTTTGCTTTTTGTTTAAATAAATAAATAAAATAAAGTAATGACAGGCATATAGGGACACAGGAAGATTATGGAATTCTCAAAATTATGTTTTCCCCACGTTTGAATATCACTGTATTAATTCTATTTTCCAATGTAGACTATTACATAAGTCACCAAATATTTTGACAGCTTTTAAGAATAAGGATTTTACAAGGTTCATATCCTGGGTTGAGAAAAATATAACAAAATTCGTTCGACGGCGGCTAGGCTACGAGTTTATTAAGTTTAATACATTTCCTTCAGTAACCTGTCACTGCCCTGCCTTTTTCATCACCCAAGTCTACATTAGCATGCGTCGCGCGTGGACAGCATGCATTTCATTTGAATTTCAAATTTAATAAAGCGACAGCCTCTAATCACGCGCAGTTTTATTTGTTTGATATTACGGTGTATCTTGACTGGCCTGCGCGACTTGACCAGCTCGATCATTACAGGACAGAAGGAAAAGTTAATTAAAACGCGCGCGGAGATTCCTCATCCGCTCATCTCGCCGGCATCTCGCGCTTTACAGCACGAAGTGATGGATGGACCGCCCGATTAATTTCTCTGTTACCTCAGTACATACAAGTATTTTAATTCACTCCTGGACTATTGCGTGCATAAAAATGTGCAAAGACTACCTTGATAAAACGGTATAATTTTTGGATTGAACTAAGTTGTTTTGTAGCCTAATTTAACGCATGTGATCATCGCTGTAATTCAGGCTAAAATGAATCGAAAAAAATGTATGGGCTATTTATTTGTAATCCACGGTAGCATGTTATTTCTCCAGAATATGAATTTTAGGGTTTAGGGTTTTTTCTGGGTTATTTAAACGGCGTGTATTCTGAGGAAAGTCACAGATGTGTATGCTGTTATAGTATTTAGGTAACACAAACAATTAATACTAACAGTAATCTAACAGGTCTAGATGTTTTCTATAATATTAGGCCATTTCAAACGGTAGACACTGTGGGATGCTTGGTGCACATGTCACAGAATCGCTGAGAAGACGATGACATTACATCTCCTGCAGACGGCGGTCTGTGACAGCCGGGGTTGTTTTCTTAGCTTGGTCATTTGTAGTTCACCAGAATGGGGAACGACTTACAAACCATACAGTTAAGAACTTTGGAAATGTATTTAGACTTCGGAGGACTTCAAAGGTGAGGAATGGATGCTTGATGAGCCATAGGCATTCTGTCGTAGTTCAGAAAATATTCTTTACAGGCATTAATTATAATCTGTCAATGGAAAGGGGGTTGTGAATTCACATTGTTCTATTTAATTTAACAATTTGCTCACTGTGTTTTCTGTAGTTGAGCTACGTTTCAAAGTTCAAAGGTTGCTTTACAGGTTGCTTTCTTCCGGCTGACCTGACTGTAGACCTATCAGCCGCCCAATGGAACAGATGTTCTTCTTTTCAGGCATTCTTTTCCCACACGTATGGTGTATATTGCGCTCGTGAAATCCCGTTTGAAACCTGTTCCATTCGGGACCATAATAACCGCATTAGCTCGGACCATCGAACACGGACAAAACGCGCCAAGCATCGCGTGCTTTCAAATGAGACTGTGTGGAGTCTGAAGAATGAGCCAGTCGGTTCTAGTGTCATGAAAATGACGGTGGAAGATTTAATTGTTTGGTGTCGAGGTTTGTTTTGCTGTTTTTCTCCCTCTTTCTTTTCTTTTCTAAAAAAAAAAAACGGTTAAAGCAAAGCGTTATCCAAAGGAGCACTTGATGAAGAAGCCCTCCACGGCGAAAACTGGAGCAATTACCCGCCTAGGCAATTAGCTAGCCATCACAGAGAAATTAGCTCAATCAATGTTGCGTGAAATATTGGGAATTATTTTGTTCAGAGTATCAAATGCAGCAGTTGTTTTCTGCTGTTGGAGATACCACATCATATTTGAAACGTGCAATAATTATGTAGATCTAAAATTAGAACGCCATAGGTATTGTGAGTTCAATTGGCCTTGAAATCCTGGGACTGCAGCCACAATTTTCCAGAGGTGTTTGTTCCTCCTAATACTGTACAATTTATAAATGTATATTAAGAATATGTTTCCGTTTTTGTACATACATTTAATTAAAGTTAGTCCCCCCCAGAGCTCATGTGGCTGCCATCTGCCATCTAGTCAATAGCTTACATCATTTAAGCGGCACTTACATTTACACAAAGAAAGATAAAAGCAACTGACCATGAGAACAAAATATAGAGGTGGAATTTACCACACACTTACTCATTGGGACATTTTTTTTATGAAAAGTGAGATAATGTACAGGTAGTATACAGATATTTTTTAAACTGTTTTGTACACCCAGGACTTATGTATGTTCCACTCCTGAAACATTTTATCAGGCAACATGAATTGCTAAACCTTATAACACCAACTGTGCAAAGCTAGGTATCATTCAGGTACACCTGTCCAGTGTGGTTTAAGTCACACATGTAGGTTATTTGCACATATTACTTTTTAACAGCAGTTAAAGCAGTTAACATGAGTGTGGGACATTAAACGTACAGATCTGATTCCTCCCAAAGCAGGTGTGTTAATCAGTGGGTCAACCATGCTTGTCTTTTGTCTAAGGGGTCACGCTTTATTTGGATGGTCTCTTAAAGACGATCTACAGATGCTCAGATTATTAACAAATGATCTGTTGAAACTCTGTTAACTACAATTTATGGTTAGGGTTAGGTGTCGGATTTGGTAAAGGCGATATTCAGTGAAAAAATAGAAAGACTAAACTTGATTTTCGACAAACCATTTGTAGTCTATATAGGCTGGCTACAGACTGTTTAAGGCCAACTGCATCTATCAGTGTTACTTCATGTCAGTCAAGAAGGGCTTCAACCAAAGTAACAAGACCACAGGTGTGTGTCTCCTGTCGGTCCTGTTTTTTTCCCTCTCTCTCTCTTTCTTTCGTTCTCTCGCTCTTTTTTTATTAGGGGCTCTGGCAGAACAAAGGCAATCTGTCCATCAGAGTTCCTGGATGTTTGTAAGACACAAACAGGTCGTGTGTGTGTGTTTGTGTGTGTGTGTGTGTGTTTGTGCATGCGTGTGTGTGTGTGTTTGTGTGTGTGTGTGTGTGTGTGTGTGTGTAAAGTGGAGTGCTTAGGATTAGCCTCGACCGGCGGCTTCCTGTAATTATCCTCTCCAGAGGGCATGTTCCAGTGCCTCAGGACATCACGGCGGAAGTTATTCGCTGTCTGTCAGCGGCAAGGAAGGGGGATGAGAGAGAGAGAGATGGAGGGAGAGAGAGAAAGAGAGACACAGAGAGAGAGATGGAGCGAGAGAGAGTGATGAAGGGAGAGGGAGGAATGAGTACACTGTAAGTCATAGGGGAGTTTCTGGGAAAAGTTAACACCTGCCTTGTTCAACCAACAAAGAAAACATGCATGAGTGTCTAACACTGTGCTCATATTAAGTCTCCATTGAAAGTGTAGGTACTCTTAAAGGGATGTGTGTTTTTACATTAGGGATGAGTGAAGTAGCTGGTACAAAATGAAAATATATGTAAATAACAAAAAAGTCTTCAAACTAAACTATATATGTGTGTGTTATATTGTGTAACAATATACAATTCTTTTTTTTTACAGGGGGTGTCAAATGTCAGTGTTTTACAGGGAGCCACCACATTACTGTCTTTTAATTTAGACAGGAGTAAATTCTGTAATCCTTAATGTAAAAACATATATCCCTTTAAGAGAAGCAATGAATTTGCATCTCGTCCCTAAGAAATCAAGTCAATCTCCCTCTCTTTCTCTCTTTCTCCCTCTCTCTCTCTCTCTCTCTCTCCTTCTCTGTGTTTCTCTATTAGGTTTATTTGTCATATATTAACTGGGCTCCTCATTGTTTTTAATCAGACAGCGACTGTCGGAGCAGGTCATATTTCACCCGCGCATTGGCAGGCTCGTGAGACAGGGTTGTCCCGTCCAGGGGTCAATGGGGTCAGCCATCATCAGAATCTCAGACTGTGTCGCAGACGGCCCTACGCCTCTGTAATGTAATTACAGCTTCACTGAGCAGCCACCATGCAGGTCATTCTGCATTCATATATGCGAAACACACATGCATACATACATGTTTACTATACATATACATACATACATGCATAGATACATGCAAGTGACATACATGACAAGGTCTCTATTACCACAACACCTTTGGCTCACAGGCCTACCTCTCTTTATTACAAGTATCTAAACCAATTACATACATTTGTGTATGCAGGGGAAAAGACCTTGTCCTGGTAACATTAGGACCTGATTCACCTCTGGTAGGGCTGCCACACATCCTCAAGTGGCCATACTCCATGGGTGGGTTAGTATGTTTGTACAGTGTGCACACATACATGTAGGAATGACAAGGTCACTATCCCTTATAAGATTTAATGCTGGGGTGTTGCTATAAATTACCAGAGAGACAAGGTCCTTTCCCTCCCTTTGCCATCACAGCGTATCACTCACAGCGCTCTTTGTTGAAGTCTTAACCTCAGTGGCTTTAAATCGCAGTTAACTTCTCCCTGCGTGGAATGATTAAAAAACGGCTCCGTTTTAGCAATCAACTGTGCTTTGAAGGTGCTTGGGTATCATCTGTAATCATTGTTTTGATGTGTCTGTCAGCTGATCAAAACTGCAGTTACACTTTGGTGGAATGTGTGTGTATTATAGGGTTGTTTTTAGTACAAAGATTGAGAGTGAATGTTTCTGGCACGGTGGCTCAGTTGCTTGCACTGCTTGCACTGCTGCCTCACAGCAAGAAGGTCATGGGTTCGATTCCCACATTGGGCGCTGTTGGCTCTGGGGGGCAGGTCCTCCCCAGAGTGCACAGTGCTCAAGCAGGCTATCTCCCGGGCCTTTCTGTGTGGAGTTTGCATGTTCTCCCCGTGTTCACAAGGACCCCAACAGAAAAAACATGCAAAATAACAGAACACATGTCCATCCCTGACCAAAGATGGACAGTTCACTTCACTTGGTCCCCGGGCGCTACAAGCTGCCCACTGCTCCTGGGGGGTCCTTGAGGAAGGACGGTCCAGGATGGGAAAAATCAGAATCTAAATTCACCGCGACCTCAGGCCTACCTGCGTGTGTGTGTCCTGTGTCGCCTCCATATATGCACGTGTGTGTTCCAGTGTGTCGTATGTGCCATTTAAAACCTGACAAAGGTCTTAATTATTATTATTTATTTTTTATTTCCATACTAAACAATATATATATATATAGTATCACTGTATCAGTCCTTCCAGTATTTTGCGATCTCACGTTTTCACAAATTCACGCAAATTCAAGGATTTCCCGCAAATGCAATTGGGGGTTGCAATTTTGTCTTATTTCCTCAAAAAGAATACGATGTCATGAAATGTATGCATTTCTGTGATTGATTTTATTGAGCTCAAAATCACTGCAATTTCAACCACAACCAGAATTCCCGCAGCAAATTAAAATAATTTTGGCCGAAACAATCACAACAAACCTGGTGGGATCACAGTTTTTAGGAATTCCCACAGGAAATTGAACAGAAAACCTAAAAATCACTGCAAACTTAAACGAAATTCCCGCAGCAGATTCAGTCACTTTTTACCACAATAATCACAGCAAACCCTTGCAAGATCCTGAAGGGACTGATATCATATATATATACAGTATATATTATACAACAGAAGTAAGTTTACCCTTAAATGTCAAATGATAGAAAATACTGAATTGCATTACTTCTAATTTGAACAGTAGGGTACGTATTTGCTATTATGTCAAATTAAAAACTAATAATTTAGATTTACTGTATTACAAATCCAGCCCCCACAGTAATCAGTGCATCATTCATTAATGAGATTTAAATATTTTATTTTTTCCATACTTCGTCTGTCTGCCTTTATCTTTGATGACAGGCTCAATCCTCCTCAGCATGTAGGATACCAGTGCTGCACACATTTCTGGAGAGATGTTCTGCCATTCCTCAGACACCATTTTTTTCAGCCTCTCTTTGCCTGAGGGGGTGTTTTTCTCTCGCTGTTTCTTTAAAATATCCCAAAAGTGTTCTGTTGAATATGGTCAGCTTCATGCCAAACTTGCTGGACCCCATCTGAGCCAAACTCATTTATCTTGATCTCATCTGACCAAAGAATGAGCTCCCAATATTCACCAGGCTTTTTTTGTGTTCTTTAGCCAAGTTTAACCTTTCAGTTTTGTGCCAATGAGCTGTTCAGCTTAGATGGGGTCCAGCATGTTTGGTGTGAACCTAGCCAGGACTACCACAGTGAATGCACAGTCCCGACAGTAAAGCAGAGAGGTGGAAATATGATGATATGAGGGGTGATTGTTATGTGTGTGGCCTGAGGTAGAAGGGGCTTAGTTATACAGCCGTTGTTACATACACATGCAGTTCAACTCTTTGAGTGACTATGCCCAAAGTTTGAAGTTAATGACTTTTGTGGTATTTCTGTTTCAGGTAATTGAAAATTGCAAGTCAACACTGTCTGCGAGAGTGGGCAACATCTGCCTTTGTGCAGTCATCCACTCCCTTGGCCTCAAGGGCTTATCACCTAAGGAGGTCCACAAGCACATGGGGGCAACACTAGGGGAGGGTGCCCCTTCTTACATATATACGTATGTATGTGTGTGTGTGAGGTGTGTGTGAGCAACCAAATGCAATCAGACATGGACTTTGCACTCCAAAAGAAGACTTGAATGGCAAAGAGAACGATAGACAAAGAGAGGTAGAAGAACAGAGAAAGGGAGAAAGGAAAAGTGATTCGACAGAGAGGACACATGAAATTAGACAGATGTGGGACAGAGGGAGAGAGAGGGTAAAAATAAAAGAAGCAGGCAAAATGAGAACGACAGAGTAACAGACAGAGAGGAGCTAAAGAGAGAGAATGGGGTTGAGAGAGAGAGAAAGAAATGGAGAGGGAGAGAGTAAAAGCGAGCGGAAGACAGTAAAGGGGAGAGGTGAGTGGAGCCACACGCAAACGGCACAGCGTGGTTGAGTCACTCTGGCTGGTTTAATCACAGCTTTCCCAGAGCTGGTATTGACAGTCGCCCGTGCGGGCCGTTTGCAGCAGCTCTCCAAGGTTAAATGAAATTGCAGTTTGTCAGATTCTCCCAGTAGCGCGACAGAGAGCGGAGGGACAGGGAACTGATGCTCATCGCACTACTGATGAATGAGTGTGTGCGTGTGTGTGGACGTGTGTGTGTGTGTGTGTGTGTATGCGGTTGCAGGGGTGGGGGAGGGTGGTGTGCCATGATTTTGTTTCTGTGTATATCTCCATGCATGTGCATGTGGGTATGAAAATTAGTGTGTATGTGTGTGTGTGTCTGTGTGTGTGTGTGTGTGTGTGTGTGTGTGTGTGTGTGTGCATGTATGTATGTGTGTGTAACTGGAGGACTGACACTCAGTGTGTGTCTGATGAA
>NC_045170.1:19873533-19886033 GCF_900700415.2 Clupea harengus
TGATTGCCGGTGTGTATTTTGCCCCGTTAAAGAGGTGTTGTGTGTCTGAATGTGATTAGACCATCAGTGACAGATGAGTGCATACAAACAGGCAGCAGCAGCATCCAACATGATCTCCGTTAACTGCAATTAAACACATGGCACTTTTAATTACCAGAGGCCCCTGATGAGTGTTAACGATGGGCACAGCTGGGGTTAAGAAAGCTGTGTATGTGTGTACATGCATATGTGTGTGTGTGTTGTGTGTGTATGTGTGTGTCTGTAGCCGGGTTTGCATCCAACTTTTTAATGCACATTTTGACCATTCAAGTAAGAAATCCTGACTGGAAACGCTTGAAATTCGTATAAATTCTTCTAATGCAAATACAATTTGTATTTACTATTCGCTTAAATATTAACTCACTATTGGCATAGGGTATAATTGGACTAAGGTTGATGGAAATGTTTTTTTTTTGCATAAATTCGGATTTGTTGCAATTTCATCAGGTGTTTATCAAGTTGCCCTGTCAACCTTACGTTTTGATCCCTCCCTTGATTAAGAAAGTGTCCATTTTTTATTCGCATAACACATCTGATGGAACGCACACTGATTTGCACTTTGTTTAGCCAAATTTTTATGAATGCGCATAAAAGATGCAAATGACTTGGATGGAAACCCAGCAACTGTGTGTGTGTGTTTGTATGCATGTGTGAGTGAAGGTGTGTGTGTGTGTGTGTGTGTGTGTTTGTGTGTGTGTGTGTGTGTGTGTGTGTGTGTTATTCGTGCGTAATTGTGTGTGTGTGTTTAAGTGTGTGTGCGTGCTCACATGCATGCAAACAGGTGGTTGTCTCCCTATATAGTATATAGCATCTGTGTGCATGTGTCTGTAAACATCAGGCTGTGTGCCTGTGCCCATCATAGTCAGACTGAAATGCACTCACCATCTCTCCCGCCTGAATAGCAATCTGCACAAACACGTTAACACTACAGTGCTCTCCTCTGCCACTGCCACTGCCACAGGGACATTTTTGAGTACAGGCCCATTAACACTAGTTGGTGTAGGCATCTCTAATGGCCAACGTTGTATTTGTAACACTGTTGTGTGGGTTTGTAATGGTTTCTTAGTGCTTTTAAATACAGTGGAAATAGGAGAAAAGATTACGCCTTTAGGAGATGTTGACCTTCACAGTTTACCTCAGAGATGATATAGTCCAGACGGGCACTCAGAACCGGCACAACAGTCTTCTTGACACATTCCAATCACTATGGTGACTAAGAGAATTATATATGTGGAAATGCACTTCCCGTTTTCCTATAGCTGTATTTACATGGAAATACCACGCTGTTGCATAGCTGAACAAATGGATTATGAAAATGAAAATACATAAATAAATAAATACAGTTTACATAAAAAAAATTGTCCCGGTTGCTCAAATGAAATAGCATCATCTCAGAAAGTCCTTGATGGAGCTATTTGTCAAAGGCGGTGCGTCTAGGGCTAGCCTGGGCCTGGCATGAATAATGGATGGCTTTGCGATCCATTTAAAAGTCAATATGAAGTCAGGGGAAAAATGGCATTATGAAAAACACAAACTTACAGGAGGGTGGACCGCGAGCAGATGGATGCTCCTGGACGGAGGGGACCGGCGGAGGGGGACTGGCCCACATGTCAGAGCGACGGCGCGAGGGTCGCTTCTTCAAAAGCAATGGCAGATCGCATTTGTCTAGAGAGAGAGAGAGTTTGTCCCGATCTTTCCCTGTCTCTGTGTCTGGGTGATTCTCCACAAGCCCACCAAGCTCTTAGCTTAGCTAAGCTAGCGTGTCTTAGCATAGCTTAGCAAACAGTGGCACACCACCTCAGACAGCGCTACACACTGGGCCAAACCCAGGCAGGATCAGTTCCAAGATGGATTTAGTCCTCAGATGAACATCAATGCTGATCAACACAAAAGTCCTCTTACTGCTATTAGTCATATTGGATAACTGTGCTGGTCGAATGTAAATGCAGGCTGTCACTTACTATGCGCTACATCATGGCTCGAGAGGTGTATTGTGTGGTGGTTGAATGAATTGTCAGTGAAGAGACCTAAAGAAGCTGCCTCATTAAATCATTGTTAGGCATTCCACAATCGATGGAAAGCTGGTCTCGTGATAGACTTGTCCACAGACAAAGAACAGCTGAAATGTGTGTTGTTGGCAAAAACATATCCGGTAATGAATGAGATGTTGTGAAAATCTTCAGGTTGCTTTGCCTTTGAGGAAGTTAAATGCATTTCCCATCAGGATTCTAATGTGGTTTTCTTTGTAATTTATTGTGTGTGAGAGGCACAAACAGCTAACCTAAGTCAGAAACGATAGCGCATGGTCAAACCGACCCCTTCATCGACTGTTCGGAAGGGAGATGCAGAGATCCAGCGAGGGGCCTCGGAGGGTCCGCGTCAGGAGTTATTCACATTTCAATAAACTTTTACCTCGTCCGCTGTCTGTTTTCAATAAAGTTTGGTGATTTACGACCCAGGCTCGCCTTTATTCGCCGCGCAGATAATTGGATGCTTCTTAAAGGATGAGTTTTATTGATTTCGTCCGCAGCCACGGTGGTTTCTTGTTTCTTTCTGTCGTTTCTTTTTTTTTAAGGGCATTCGTCGGGGCAGCAAGAGGATCAATGTCTGTGAATCTACCCCCCCCCCCCCCCTCCACACACACACACACCTCCCGCCAGCCTATTTTATGCACTCATGTCCAGATTGATTGATTGATTGATTGAAACCTGTAATAGTTCACAGTGTTTTTTTGTCACTTCTGTCACTGGAATGAGCATTCATCACCACCCTCCAAGCGTCCAATAATATCTGTCTTTACACGAGGGGGCTGTGTGTGTGTGTGTGTGTGTGTGTGTGTGTGTGTGTCGATGTGAGCGTGTGTGTGGAGGGAAGGGAGGGGTTTTTTGGAGCATAAATAATCACTTCAGGAGCTTGTATTTGTCTACTTTCTGCACCTGTCTCAGGACCTAAGCAGATATGATTGTACTTCATGTTGTCCTATTTAGCTGCATGACTTTGTCAGTTATAGTGTCACAGAGAATACAAATGGAACTGTATCAACTGTGTGACCATTTCAGCAAGCCAAAGACATGAAACACTCACTTCTTACAGCACTTGGTTGGTGTGTAATGTGGTTACTGTGATAATTTATCAGTGTTCACCACACAATTAGCTAATGCTTTAGTATTGAAGAATCAATCAGTAACCCTTAATACTACAAAGACCTTTTTATTGTACAGCACTACCACTAAACACTGAATAACAGCAGGATGACACTATTGTGTCAATGTGCTGTTGCTCTTCCTTGATCACTATTCTGTGCTGCATTTGTGCTGTAGTTATTGGACAACCAGGGCTATGTAATATTAAACGTGGTCTTTTTCCAGAGACTTCCCAAATAGCACTGTGGACAATCACAGGCCAGCTGCCTGTATCCTCTATATTAGTAGCATCAGATCAATCTGTTTCAGAGGCCATTGAGGCTTATTGTGATTGTTAACAATGGACTTCCTCTTTATACAGCCAACCCACTGCACCACAGGTGGTAGCTATTGTTTTAGTCAGACAAAAACACTGAAATTCTAGAATGGTAAAAGATGTCAAAAGGGAATCCAAAGGTCCCTTTTAATGATTTACTGCTGGACATTAACACATTGACTAACTGGTTAACAAATACATGATGTTGTCTTTTTCTCTCTCTTTTTCTCTGTGTCATATTTTGTTTTCCGTCTCTGTTTCATTCTCTCTTTCAGCGTCCTCTTGGGTCCTCTCTGTCTCATTCTCACTCTCTCTCTCTTACCCTCCCTCTCTCTCTCTATCTCTCTCTCTCCCCCTCTCTCTCCCCCTCTCTCTCCCTCTCTCACCCAGGCCAAGCAGGGTCTTTAATCTGACCTCATCAGGGGACCACCACAGGGACAGGTTAGATCCTTACAGCCCGTGTCTGCTCCACTGGGAGCTGTGGAGGCCATCAGGCCCTCTCTCCCTCATCATCAGCACGCACATATACAGTGTCCCCTGAACAGGTCCCCGGTGACCTGCCTGTAATAAAGTGCTTTAGTGTGTCTGGGGCCGAGGTGGGACCCCGTGGGAGGGGGCCAATTAGAGGCCGGTGGCCCCAGAGGAGTGTTCAGAGCAATGCGCTGGGTGAGATTAGACCGGGGCTGATTAAAGACCATGTAAAGAGGGGGTGGGGTGGGGGGGTCCTTTTTCTGAGTACACCGTGTTGGATATGTAAATCTCCAGGATTCTGCACAGTGATGATGTAAACTGCATTGGCATGTTTTATCACATTGCCCTTGGAAAAGGAAAGAAAATCAAATAAAAAAAGGTTGAGGCCACTTTTGCCATCAATGAAGTGAACCGCTGTAACCGTGTTATTTCCCATAACATTTTTAAAATAAAATGGGTAGCAGTGGTGGCGCAGAGGCCTGAGGTGCAGGCGCAGAGGTCTCTTTTCCATGTTGGGTTAGTGGCGCTTCAGCTCTCTGTACACTGCTGAAGGAAACGGTGGGAACACTTTGTGTCACATAGCACTAGACATGTACATCAAACTAAGCTGCCATTGTGTGACAGCGCTTTGACCCTCTTTACATTTTGGTAGTTATAGATCCCAGCACACACATCGGTTTTTTGAAACACACATTGTTCAGCATCATACATTTGGATATTATAGAATACATCTAGCATGAGTATGGATCATCTGGACCATCTATACAAGCCATGTCAAAGTTTCTCGTCATGTTATGGCAGTAAAATAGTCATAATGTATTCTAATCTGAAAATATATGCTTTCAGACACTGTGCGAAAAAGTGACTGTCTGAATCCAAGAAGTTTTGACTTTGCTAGTATATAGTATAAAGGTGACTTTAAAATATGTATAAAGGTGACATAAGACCCAGAGCTTTCTTTACCCCCTTCAGGGGCTCTTGTTTGCTGAGTGGTGTGTGTTTGCTAATGGCTCAGTATTGTTGGCTTTCCTTGAGAGGGGAGCCTTTGTAATAGGCTTATGTGGGGCATTCATGCAGTTCACCATGGCAAAAGTAAGTAGCTGCTGAAGTGCTGGAATGGGCCCGATTCTCACACTAGCGCCGGGCACAGGTGCCACCCGATACCCTGAAATTACCCCCTATTGTGCCTAATCCTCCCTCTGTGGCGGCATCATTTAGGTGGGAACTGCGCCGTCACTGGTAGAGTTACACAGGGTTGGTTATGAAGGGGTGTGTGTGTGTGTGTGTGAGAGTGTGTGTGAGTGAGAGTGTGTGTGTGTGTGTGTGTGTGTGTGTGTGTGTGTGTGTGTGTGTGTGTGTGTGTGTGTGTGTGTGTGTGTGTGTGTGTGTGTGTGTGTGCATGTGAGAGACAGAGAGTGTGTGTGAGTTATGCTTTAATCTCTTGTTTTAAGCGGTCTGTCCATATGTCCGACACAGATCATTGATTAACCAAAAGTCACTTCTCTTTTGGACTAAAACACAGATTCGGTGAGTGTGGTGGTGATTCAATGATGTGGTACAACTACTCATTGTTTTTTTTAGTGTTTGTGTGTGTGTGTGTTTGTTCATGCGTGTGTGTGTGTGTGTGTGTGTGTTCATGCGTGTATATGTGTGTTCATGTGTGTGTGTGTGTGTGTGTGTGTGTGTGTGTGTGTGTGTGTGTGTGTGTGTGTGTTTGTGTGTTCATGTGTGTCTGTGTGTGTGAGACCTCATAAGTCTCCTACTGTGCCTCATTTTGTGACTTCTCTCCTTGGATGGCTGCATGGGGCCTCTAAGGTATTTCCTTGTCATCACAGGCCAGTCTTATACAGTAAAGGCTTGAAGCCTGTGGGCCCAGAAAAAGCCAGGGCATCTAATTCAGCCTCCTGCCCAATAACATTCACCCAGACTGGGGCAGCTGTTGTGTCACTACAGATAACCAAGCTTGAGTTGTTCATAACTGTACGGAATGCAGTGCTGATGGGAAAAGTTAAGAGAAGCTACATTAACAAGTGTTCATGATACCATTTAAATGACATTTTTATTGTACATTTAATCAGTATCAGCTTTGTTTGGCTAGTGGAACAAACCTACTTTGGAGTATGTGGAGTAAAACTCTTTATCCATTCAATAACCTCAAACCACTGTCTCTAGTTTCAGATGTATAGGAACCTATGTTCTAAGGCACGTTATGTAGGACAATAGTGTTTATCGTCTTCTACGTGAGCTAAGTCTAAGCTATCATATTATGGCTTCTGCATGAGCTAAATCTAAGCCATCATATTATGGCAAATTGTTAACACTGAACATGCCAATCAAAGCGTTCTGCCCTAAAGCTATTTGCTGCAAGCTGAGATGCAATACAAATGCAAAGACAAGTGATTGGACATCACATCATCACCACTTTGCACCCATGCACAGACCAGATGGCAAACTATTTACAGTGTGAGAGGCATGTTTACATTGGATTAGTATGCACATATGGTTCAGCTGGCTCATTAAACGTACAAAGAAGGCTCCAGGAAGTAACACGTGGGCTGTGAACCAGACAACAAGATGCTAATTTGTTTACATGCAGGACAAATGTATTTGTAAGTCAACTGCTTGACAAAGTGCAACGATCAGATCTTGCGTGTGGGGAGTCAATCGCTGAAGTGATTAAAGTACAGACTCCTGTCAAATGTTGTCTTTCCACTTTCCAATTTTTCATCTCATTCTCATGGCTTCTCTTTCCCTTCCCCTTAAACTCTCTATCTCTCCTTCTCTCCCTCTCTCTCTCTCTCTCCTTCTTTCCCTCTCTCTCTCCCTCTCTCTCTTCTTCTTTCCCTCTCTCTCTCTCCTTCTTTCCCTCTCCCTCTCTCTCTTCTTCTTTCCCTCTCTCTCTCTTATTCTTTCCCTCTCTCTCTCTCTGTCTCCTTCTCTCCATCTCCCTCTCTTTCTCTTCTTTCCCTCTCTCTCTCTCTCTCTCTCTCTCTCTTTCTCTCTCTCTCTCTCTCCTTCTTTCCCTCTCTCTCTCTCTCTGTCTCTCTGTGAGTCACCTTTTAACCACAGAGGGTATTTCCAGAAAATGTAGTGCTGTGGGCAGTGGTATGTCATAAAACTTTGATAGCTTTGAGTAGGCCTCAGCATGCACCGCACAAAAGCACACACACACAGACACACACACACACACACACACACACACACACACAAACACATTACCACATCAAATACAACCGTGGATACAAAATACACATCCACATTGACAAAAATCAGGTTTAAGCACAAATCATGGCAGATTAGATTAGTCTAGAAGTGTATACTGCAGGGTATAGTGCCCTACTTCAAGCCCCACTGGAATAGGTGGGGATACCCATCTTTGCTCATTTCATTGAAATAAAGCAGCGCGCAATCAAGCATAAATATACATAGAACTCCCACGTCTGTGTGCACCCTGGCATTGCGCTGACCCACCCATGTTTGTGCTTAGAATCTTGCTTATGTTATGAAATTAGCCAAATGAATTAGCAAATTATGAAATTATCTTTGCGTCATGCTTGGCGGACTTTGTGTGTTGCCAGCTGCGCTGCCCATCAATGAAATGAGGGCCCATGGTCTGTGTTGCAGTGAACGAGTGAGGGAATAGGAGGAGGGTTCACATGAGCCCTGCGTAAGCATTGCTTCTTGAGCTATCAGGATATGGCCCATGCAGATTAGACGATAAACCCAGGCCTTTCTCCATTTTATCATCATAACGTTTTTCCGGCACAGTTTTCTCACTGCTCTGACAGAGACATGGGGCTCTGCTATTCCATAAATTCCCAAGGGAACGCTTGTAATCCCTGCCGCCAGAACTCCATGCTGTTTTTTTCCCTGACTTCCTCCAATAAAGGAGACCTGTGGTGGTTAATTCCAACTGTGACCAAACCGATTATCTGCCACAACAAACCTGCCAGCCTCATGCTGTGTGTGCCCTATGTGTGTGAGTGTGTATATGTGTGTGTGTGTGTGTGTGTGTGTGTGTGTGTGTGTGTGTGTGTGTGTGTGTGTGTGTGTGTGTGTGTGTGTGTGTGTGTGTGTGTGTGTGTGTGTGTGGTGGGACGAGTGTGTGGGGAGGTGCTGTGTATGTGTGTGTTCTGTGGATGTGCATCAAATGTATTGTTGTGTGTGTGGTTCTGTCTTGCGTTTTTGTGTGTGTGTGTGTGTGTGTGTGTGTGTGTGTGTGTGTGTGTGTGTGTGTGTGTGTGTGTGTGTCTGTCTGTTCTGGGCATGTGTTTTGTATATGTGACTGTGTAGCCTGCTGGGTGTAACAAGTGTGAGTGGGCTTTGATTGTGTGAGTGTGTGTATATGTATGTGAATGTGTGTGTGTGTGTGTGTGTGGGGGCCTGTGTTCTGAGTGTGTGTGTGTGTGTGTGTGTGTGTGTGTGTGTGTGTGTGTGTGTGTGTGTGTGTGTGTGTGTGTGTGTGTGTGTGTGTGGTGGGACGAGTGTGTGGGGAGGTGCTGTGTATGTGTGTGTTCTGTGGATGTGCATCAAATGTATTGTTGTGTGTGTGGTTCTGTCTTGCGTTTTTGTGTGTGTGTGTGTGTGTGTGTGTGTGTGTGTGTGTGTGTGTGTGTGTGTGTGTGTGTGTGTGTGTGTGTGTGTGTGTGTGTGTGTGTGTGTGTCTGTCTGTTCTGGGCATGTGTTTTGTATATGTGACTGTGTAGCCTGCTGGGTGTAACAAGTGTGAGTGGGCTTTGATTGTGTGAGTGTGTGTATATGTATGTGAATGTGTGTGTGTGTGTGTGTGTGTGGGGGCCTGTGTTCTGAGTGTGTGTGTGTGTGTGTGTGTGTGTGTGTGTGTGTGTGTCTGTGTTCTGAGTATGTGTGTGTGTGTGTGTGTATGTGTGTGTGTGTGTGTGTGTGTGTGTGTGTGTGTGTGTATGCATAAGGCCCATGTGTTTACTGAATCTGTGTGCTTTATGCATGCAAAGTGTTCACTCTCTCTATTGTTGTCTCTATGCCTCCAACACCAGGTCAGTGTGAGCGATCGAACACAAAGAAGTCATGTCTTCTGTTTGTGCTGCCCATACAAATGTCATTAGCACCATAACTGGCACCTGCTATGCACAACATTGTGTCCTTATTAAAGTGCTTTTCATTTGCTTTTAGACCGATGGGGTTAGCATGGTCTTTAAGAATGGTGAGTCACAACATTAATACCTCACTTATAAGTCGAGGACCTATTCATACTTTTTTTGAACAGTTAATAGCAGTGAAAAGAGTCAGAGGCTGATTAGAGTAATTGAGCAAAGGATATAAGTAGGAGCAAAGTTATATATGTATGTGACAGACATGTGTGAATGACTGAATGTAAAGATTCCAACACAGTTCTGGTGGTGTAGTTAGAGGAGCAAAGTCAACAGAGCACCTCCTCCCTATATGTAAATAGTGTGGCAATGAGCAGAGTCAAGGCTTCTCTTTGGCATTCCCACCGTCAATTGAGATGGGGAATAACAGATACAGAATGAGGGAAGGGCTCTGGGTCTTATACACAGGCACAGTCTACAGGGTACGGGTGGACACAGATGCTAATACATGAGGGAACTGCACCAGGCATCACACTTACACACAGACTCCTAATTGCTAGTAGAAGTAGCACGCTGACCTCAACATGAGAGGGGAACACGAATACACTCTTAATTCAAACATTATACATAGAATTACATAGTACATCCTACAGCTACTACACGTAAGGAATTATGGGTAACTCACCTTATCCCAAACACAAGCATAGGAGCATGCAGCCCTGCACACTACAATAGTCTATGGCCCAGCTTATACAAAGCCTACACTAGGGGCGTATGTGTGTGTACTTGTGTATGTCTGTGAGTGTGTGTGCTAGTGTGTTTGTGTACTAGTGTGTGTAAATATGTGTGCGCATGCATGTGTGTGTGTGTGTGTATTTACCCTCTCTGCTTCACTGCTGTGTATGCCGCACCACCCTCTCTCCCTCTCCCTCTCCCTCTCCCTCTCTCTCTCTCTCTCTCTCCCTCTCTCCCTCTCTCCCTCTCTCTCTCTCCCTCTCTCTCTCTCTCTCTCTTCCTCGTCCTTGACTTCCACTTCAGAAAATTGATGCCCTCTCAGATTGGAGCAGGGGAAGAGTTGACAGGTAATGGTTAGCGTGATAACTGCTCAGATTTCATCAACCGCCAGATTCTTTCTCTCATTCTCTCCCTCTCTCACTCCCTCTCTCTTTTCCTCCTTCTCTCTCTCTCTCTCTCTCTCTCTCTCTCTCTCTCTGGCAAGGAACTCTCAGTGAGATTACTTGTCAGGCAGAAGATCAGATGCCTCTCTCCTCCTCTGGCATCCACTGTAGATGGAGGAGATGGAGGAAAAATCATATACCAGCATAAAGAAGAGGAAAAGGAAGAGCTTTGATGGCATAAAGTCTGCCCAGATAAATGTTTATAACATAAAATGATTCATAGTTAATGAGAGCAAATGCTGTTTGTTGTCATACACTGTGCTCCATCATGTACGTTTGAGTAATAGTTCAGTTTGTCTCAGGAGTATAACTATAGCCTATAATTAATTAAAGGCTAGCGTGTAATTAGATGAAGAATAATAATAATTTGAGCCTGACACACTTTTAGACTGATGGCTGTCTTTTTGCCATGGCAGCACCAGTCGCATTTCTCAAGAGTGTCTGGAGGAATATGGTTGTCATGGCACCTGTAGCTTTCTCTCTCTCTCTCTCTCTCTCTCTCACACACACACACACACACACACATACACGTACACATACACATACACATACACATACACACACACACACACACACAACTTTTCAAACAGGATTCTAAAATGGAAAGGTGTCTAAACTGTTATTATGGGCTATTTACTGCTACTGCCGCTGCTGCATGTGCTCGGTAGAGTGGAAAAGAAAAAAGTGGCACACGAAGGCCGACATCTTTCCCACACTGCCGCAGCATCGGGTAAACTTTCAGTTCAATAATCCTCTCGAGACTTGCACTTAGTGTCGATAGCGTATTTTAATCCATACATAAATAATGGGAAAATACTTTCACTTACAGAATAATTTCTCATCTTTTGTTAATGCGCATTATGGTGTTTTTCTTTTTTTATTGAATTATGACAGCCAGAGAGTGTGCCTTTAATAGCCAGTATTATTAATGTGCTGGTGATAATCTATCGATCGCGGTCAGCCTACGAGGAATTCCTTTTAATCAAACCTTCGGCGCTTCCGTTGGTCTCCTCTCACCCCACACAAAGGCACAGCGGACTTTGTTTGATCAGTCATGTATCATCAAACGCGTCTCCTCAAGCGGAACTAATCGCCTGTTGCGGAGCACCTACAGGTTCTTCATAATGGAATTATGGCCTGAAAGGATCAGAGTTCACTCTGGCAGACGCCTGACAGCATTCGGCAGCCCATTAATGCATTATAAACAGACTGATAGAGCTGGATAACTGGATACAACTGCACCACTTGAGGAGAAGTATGCAGGAAAAAAAAGAGTGGGAGGGTGGGATGGAAGGGGTAGCTTGTTGACAGCTTGTTTGTAGGACTTTTTTTCTACCGAGGAAAAACAGCTGTGAAAGTCCTTATAATGCATTAGGTATGTCAACCCATTCAGATGGTGAAATTGGGCATGAAATATCTCTGGCATGCTTTTTTTTCTTCATTTTTTCACCCAATTTTGGTTTTTGCTGTCTGGGAGCTGGACCGATTATGGAACATCTGGTCCATCAGGATTCATCTTTGCGCGGCCTAATTGGCTGTTCTTGGGCTAGAAGTCCCCTTGATGGTTCCTGAGGTGAAAGTCCTGTGTTTTTTCTCACTCCAAACAGAGTCTGATGCCAGACCATAGACAACCTCAGTATGTCAACGCCATGAATACACATAAATGACTAACAACCAACCGGAATTCATTATCAGGCCCCACATATTTACAGTGGGCACATTTTGTGTATTTTAGGTAATGAAAGGTATTTAGTAATGATAAATATAGATGCGTATGCTGCATATCTGACATACACTTCACACACAGTAGAACAAACTGCTCAGCAACATCAGACACATTTGGTCAATATTAAGCAAGTGTGCAAGATAGATGAATGAGAAAATATCAGTGTCATTTTTTCCATTATTTGATTAGCTGACATAATGTGTGTGTGTGTGTGTGTGTGTGTGTGTGTGTGTGTGTGTGTGTGTGTGTGTGTGTGTGTGTGTGTGTGTGTGTGTGTGTGTGTGTGTGTGTGTGAGTATCTGTGTGTGTGTGTGTTGGAAGAGAGAGGGAGAGGGGGGAGAGTGTGTGTATGTGTTGGAAAGAGAAGGAGAGGGGGAATTAAAGATTTGCTCCCTCCAGAGAGCAGTGGACAAGCTTTTCATTAATTAATGTATCTGCTCGTGGGTTTTGTTTGTTTTTTAATACCTCTGTTATGGATTTATCATTTCCAAGATTGACTGCGTGCCAGGTCCCCAGACAGCACGTGGACAAGGAATCTCCTGCAATCTATAAAAACAG
>NC_045170.1:19893533-19956033 GCF_900700415.2 Clupea harengus
AATGTATACCCCACTGCTGCTAATTGACTCAGTGTTGTTACATTGATAGGTGTTCTGATAAGCCCAGGGCATTCTGGGATGGCTGCTGTTGGAAACACTAAGCCATGGCTTGGGGCGTTTCAGGAACTCACTTGTATATGTTGTAAGATGCTCTTGACTTTGACTAATTGCAATTCAGCATGCCATTTGTTTGACTGACAGCCTGTGCGTGCATGTGCGTGCATGTGCGTGTGTGTGTGTGTGTGTGTGTGTGTGTGTGTGTGTATCTGCATGTTTGCAGGTATGTCTATGCATATTTTTTTTTCAAAGTAACTGAATGTGTGTGAGAGTGTGTGAGTGGATTCATGAGTATGTGTGTGGTGGGGGACTGGATTTTTGTGTGTGTGTGTATGTGTGTGTGTGTGTGTGTTTGTGTGTGTTTGCGTATGTGTAACTGGCTGGATTTGCGCGTGTGTGTGTGTGTGTGTGTGTGCCCATGATTCACTCTGCCTGAACGTCTGCATTGGTATTTCTACTTGTTTGCTCACCATGTGTCGCCATGTCGATGACAAGTCAGCCCTCCAGGGTAGCATCCTCCCTCTCTCCCTCTGTCTCTATCTTTCTATCTCTCTCCCTCTGTCTCTATCTCTATCTCTCTCTCTCTCACTCTCTCCCTCTCTCTCTCCCTCTCTCTTTCCCTCTGTCTCTGTCTCTGCCTGTCTCTCTCTTGCTCACTCTCTCTCCATCTGTCTCTGTCTGTCTCTCCCTCTCTCTCTCTCTTGCTCACTCTCTCTTTCACTCATTCTTCTTTTCTCTCTCTTCTTCTCTCTGTCTTTTTATTTCTTTCTCACTCTCATCTTGCACGCAAGGGATTGAGCAATCCTTTTCATCCACACACACACACATACACACACACACACACACACACACACACACACACACACACACACAAAGAACACCACAAATTCTTCTACGGCCTAAAACCCAAACACGGTCATATGACACCAAATACAACTTCACCCCAATACAACTAAAGACTCTTTAGAAGCCTGTGTTTATTTTTCTCCTGTGTGAATGATGTGGTGTTCTGCCCGTAATGCCCATTCAGTGGTTTAGGCACTGAGGAGGCATGTGGGCTCAGATTCAGGCTAATCGCTGCTTCAGCCCTTCAGTTAAATTGACTGGAAAAATGCTACCTCAAATTTTATGCTAATTGAAATGTGGCAAATTGTTAATAGGTTCCAAAAAACCGTCCAAGTGTTTGCCTGTCATTTCACTCTTGTTTTCAAAGCCACATTTGGATTTTACGTTTTGTTTAAAAAAAGGAAAAAAAGAAAACAAATTGACCAGATAAAGACAAACCTTGCATTACTGCTAGTGTCTGGGTTCATAAAATAGGTTGCTCGAGAAAAGGGTTGGGGCTTTTTCTTCAGAGATTCTCCAGCAAATCCCTTAAGAGTGGGAACAGAAAATAAATCTAAGCACATCTCAGTATGGAGGGAGAGAGTAAAAGAGTGACTGAAAGAACAGCAGAAGGTTCTAGAGAATCAAGGGAGAGAGAGACAGCTAAAGCAAAACACAGAGAGAGGTAGAGTGTGAGAGAAAGCAAGGGAGTGAGAACCGAAGAGAGAGAGAGAGAGAAGCAGAGAGGGTGAGTCAGTGAGTGACAGAGTTAAAGCAAAACAGAGAAAGAGGTAGAGAGTATTTGTGTGAGAGAAAGCAAGTGAGTAAAAAACGGAGAGAGAGAGAGAGAGAATCAGTGAGTGACAGAGAGAGAGAGAGAGAGAGAAAAAGAGAGAGAGAAAAAGAAAGGCAGAGAGTGCGGATCGGTGAGTGACAGAGAGAGTGGGACAGAGGAAGAGTGAATCAACGTGCGGTCCGTAACAGGGCATGGCAGAAATTAGCCTTGCGTTTCGCGCTCCTCAAGTGTCCCTGCGTGGGACACAGGACGTCACCCCTGTGGGCCTGTCAGCTCCGCCGCCTCTCAATGGGCCAGATTAGTGTCGCCGCTGCCCCCCGCCCAAGCAGGGCCCATTGAGGCGCCTGGACCCCCGCAGGCCCAGCTGGGTCGGGTTAATGGCTGATGAACCGGCCCGCCGGGGGGCCAGGAGGCATTGTGAGGCTGCTGCTCACTCACTCACTCTCTCTCTCTCTCTCGCTCTCTCTCTCTCTCTCTCAGTCCCAGGAAGGAAGAGGGAAGGCGGGGAAGGAGAAACAGGGGACAGGGGAGAGGAGGGAGGAATGGAGGGAGGGAGGGAGGGAGGGAGAGAGAGAGAGAGAGAGAGAGAGGGAGAGGGATGGGCATGGGGATGGGGAAAGTGAGGTCGGGTGGGGTGTGCAAGGGCAATGTGAGTGTATCTGTGTGTGTGTGTGTGTGTGTGTGTGTGTGTGTGTGTGTGTGTGTGTGTGTGTGTGTGTGTGTGTGTGTGTTGTGTGTGTGTGTCTGTTTGTGTGTTTGTGGTCCCAGTGTGTGTGTGTGTGTGTGTGTGTGTGTTTAGAGGTAGGAGGTTAACTTAATGAGCTAAGGGGTGCTGAGAGGCCCAGTGATAGGTCACAGGGGTGTGAGGAGTTTAACTGAGATTAGAGGTGATGATGAGGTTGTGGAGAGAGAGAAATGAAGGCCAAGAAATGTACCTGACAGCTATGTTGAGGTCTCTGGTGGAGACGAGCAAAGGGGTTGAGCATGGGTTTTATTGACGGAGAGACAACTTGGCTCGGTTGCGGAAAATTTAGTTGGCGATTTGTTTTTATTGGTATTAAATGGTTGTTAAATAAAGGTTTTTAAAACTCTCTCTTTCAATCGGTCTGTCTGCCTCTCTCTCTCTCTCTCTCTCTCTCTCTCTCTCTCACTCTCTCTCTCTCTCTCTCTCTCTCTGTCTTGCACAAACCCACACACAAACACACTTTTGCACACAGATATACCCGCCCTGTGGTCCTGCAGTTAACCAGCTCAGCAGCTGGTGTTTCTGTGTGTGTATTTGTGTGTGTGTGTGTGTGTGTGTGTGTGTGTGTGTGTGTGTGTGTCTGCTCGGAGTCGCTCATCTCTCTGATTACACATGGGAATAGGTTAGATGTGTTTAACTCTGCGGCCCCCAACACCAGAGACATAAATTAGCATATCATTTGGTCCCCACTCAGGCCTGACACTGAATGCACTTGTGAGTAGATCGCCCCCACAGACACACAGACACACGCGCGCCCGGGCGCACACACGATTACTCTCAAACCTACTCACACTCACACACACACACACACACACACACACATGGACACACACATGGACACACACATGTACTCCCAAAAACACACACACACACACCTTTCTCCTCCCCTCTCCCCTTCTACTTCAAATCAGGACCACAAGCACTCGACAGTAATGACAGCCCTCAACATGGTGCGTGCGTGTGTGTGTGTGTGTGTGTGTGTGTGTGTGTGTGGTAGTGTGTTTCTGTGTGTGTGTGTCTGTGTGTGTCTGTATATGTGTGTTTTGCAAGTTAGAATCCACTCCTCAAACCCACACACACACACACACACACACACACACACACAGGCATCCATGTTTGTTTGGCCTTATTGTTATTACAATGAAACGTTAAAATGAGATTAAAGCAAACAGCATAATGAAGGCATGTGTAGGTGTGTGTGTGTGTGTGTGTGTGTGTGTGTTTGGAGTGTCCATGTTGGCCCCTTTCTCTATGTAATTCCTATAGAGGTGATTGCATGTGAAGATTGCTGCTGCGCTTCAAGAGGGTGCTGCTGGCAAACCAAAGGCTGCTTCTGTATACCCTGAATGTAAGGAATCAGCTGATAGCTCTCAAAGAGGCACGCAATCAGGGATGTTGGAACTATTGGGGGGAGGGGGGGTTATCATTTTTTTGGCCCCAGCCATGACAGTGCTGATTATTAGTGAGCCTTAAATATCAAATAATTTTAGGTAAGATTTAGATGTTTACAAAGCAATAAAAAATGGTTACTATCAATCATAAAATCGTTTAATAAAAAATGCAAACTCAAAAGTCATTCAAAAGGCAGTCTGGCAGAAATACTCTCTGTTCCATTAAAGGCGTATTAAAAGCGTACGTAGTCTGTGAAGAACACAGTTTGAGTAGCCTCAGGAGGCAGTGCCACTGAGTGGGGCGGGCTGCTGCTCCCGCTGCTGCTGTCGGCCTACTGGCACAGATCTGGGAGGTGCAGGTGTCAACTTGTCAGCTGTTATTTCTCTCTCTTTCTCTTTCTCTTTCTCTCTCTCTCTCTCTCTCTCCATCTCTCTCTCTCTCTCTCTCTCTCTCTCTCTCAGGCGCTTAGCTGGCTCCTCCGAGGGAGGTTTTGATAAGAAATCGGATATCCGCATTTGTGACATTTGTGCCTTGAATTGTCCGCTAGCCTAATTTGACTAGCTAACCAGGTTAGCGTGCGCACGCATGTGCATCAAAGGTTCTTACATGCCATACATAACGCCTG
The DNA here is from genome assembly GCF_900700415.2 of Clupea harengus. Lineage (NCBI taxonomy): Eukaryota > Metazoa > Chordata > Actinopteri > Clupeiformes > Clupeidae > Clupea > Clupea harengus. The sequence continues at coordinate 19,897,974 of NC_045170.1, forward strand.
CATGAGGAGACAGGCTTATCCTTTCAGACAATCACTTCAGTAGGCTGTGAAAGCATACTGTATATTCTTTATGTAAGGAAATATGTAAGACAGACATGAAAGTCAGACAAATTTCAGCACCAATCTGCGAAAAAAACGTTTAGTGCAGTAAAGGGAAGCTGTCTATAGGGGAGGCTGTCGCACACACACACACACACACACACACACACACAACCCCCCCCGCGCCCCTACTTCCAACGTCTCTGCACACAATGGAGTATGAGAAAAGCAGAGAAGCGAGTGATGAACAACAGCAGAGCTGGGGGAAGTTGTTTGGTTGAGTGATCCAGAAGAGGCCATCCCTCTTTAAACAGGGCCGGGGCCAAACACTAAGCTGCTTGACCTGTGACACCTCTAGTTGGTCACGACAGTCGAGCTTCCCTCCCAACTGAGCAAGTGAAGCACCTCATAGTCTCACTCTCACTCTTAGCTTACTCCCCCCCCCCACATACACACACACACACACACACACACACACACACACACACACACACACACACACACACACACACACACACACACACACACATATATACACAGTGTAATGTGAAAGGATTTATTTTCTCCAGCCTCCCCTTCTTCTGTGTGATGAAAAACAAGCCTGCCACTTTTTTTGCTTTCTCTTTCTCTCCTCTCTCTCCTCTCTCTCTTTCCCCTCTCGTCTTCTCTTCTTCTTTTTCTGTAAATATAAACATCCCTCCCCGGCCGGACCAGCCCACCCCGCGGGGCGCGCTGAAGTTATGGATCGGCGGCGCGGAGCTGCCTGAAGGGGTTATTGATGACGGGAGAATGGGAGAGTAGCCGGCGACCTGGATGTATGATGGGAATTTATGGCTCCGGATCCCTCCAACAATTTCATCAAAAGCCCATTGGGTGCAGCCGCTTCCCCGGGTGATAAATCAGCGATCGGCTCGAGCGTGCGGGGCAGTGAGTGTGTGTGCGTGTGTGTGTGTGTGTGTGTAGATGTGGGGTGGGGGTGAAAGACAGATGAGTATGAAGAGCATGGGTCAGTGCCCATCTTTCACCACCCACTGCAACACCTCACCACGCCTCATACACACACACACACACACACACACACACACACACACACACACACACACACACACACATACACATACATAGAAATACATTCACACACACACATACACACACACACACACACACACATACATACATAGAAATACATTAACACATACACACACACACACACACACGTATGCTTACACGGCACTACAATAAAACGGCAGCTAAAAGTTACTCCATTCATCACCACAGCAGTGATGCAGCTTATCACAACAGTGTTAAGGAACCTCACTCTTCTCAACAAGGCATATTAACAGGCACCACTCCTCCTACAAACTGCCATCAGGCAGGCCTGACACAACACACCAGCACAACAAACAAAGATGATGGCCGAAACAACAAAGAACATCTGAGCCACGGTGGTACCTCAGCAGCCTCTCTTACCCAACTCTCTGAGAGTGGTTTTACTACTCTGACTGACTCACAGACTGCACTCACTTTTACAGACAGGTTGGACACGCTCTGCGCCCTTCATGCTGCCTCCATGTCTGTCTGGAGAGGCACCGTCGGCTGGCTCTTCCAGTTAGCGCCCGAAGGCAACCCTATAAATTCTGAGCCGCACGCCATAAACATGTTCAAATGTCTGCACTTAAGTTAAAAAGGTTGTTTCGGTATTACTCCTCTTCGAAAGAGCCATTAGGCGGTGGTTCAGTGAATTTCTTTCGTGGTGGAATAGCTTTGACCTTTAGAACCCAGTTCAGTTTCTCGTTTTACGAAAATAAACTCTTTAATGCAGATCAGAGGAAAAACAAAAGCAGAATATGAACTAAGTGTGTGTATATGGCTTGCACTTGCCTCTTTTTAGAGGCACTGAGGTGAAAAAAGAATAGCCTACTATGTGTCTGAGTGCAGAAACTTGGCGTAGAACTCAGAGAAAGTCACAGCGGCATAATGACAATTAGGAACACAGCTGAGATGGAGCTGCTGTAACCCACTCACATGTCTGCCCCTGTCCTCCCAGCATAGCGATGCACAAACGCATTTCAGCATAATGGACTGCCGTTGTTGGGGTGGCGAAGGGGGCTGAATTGGGGTGTTGCCGTGGAGGTGTGTAGGGGTGGAGGGGTGGACAGCTGGGAGGGCCGGGGCTGGACGCTGGGTGGAGTGGGGTGGACTGTTTGGACATCGGCACCCTTGCTTAGCATGATGGGATGGGAGGGAGGGATGGTGTCTCGGGGCGGCCCCGAAAAGCGGCAGGAGGAGGAGGAGGAAGAGGAGGGGAGGATGCGGTGATAGTTAGAGGGAGAGGAGAAGAAAAGAAAGGGTGGAGAAGGGCAGGAGGAGGTAAAGGAGAGGAGGGGAGGGGAGGATGCGTCAGCAGTTGAAGTGCGTGTGTGCGTGTGTTTGTGTTTGTGTTTGTGTGTGTGTGTGTGTGTGTGTGTGTGTGTGTGTGTGTTTGTGTGTGTGTGTGTGTGTGTGTGTGTGGAGATAGTGGGGTCCTCCATCAACGTTTATATGAGCATTCTCATTCAATCTATTGTAAAACTTGAGATGTATTATTGCATGGGGTAAGAAATCATTACTTACACATATTTGTATCCAGAAGAGCAGTACATCTTGCTTTGTACTCCTGTCTCTCAACTGGCAAAGCGAACGAACTAAGAAGAAGACCAAAATAATGTGTTTGTTCCCCAGAGAGTATGTATAGAGAGCTCACTACCTGTACTGACAGTCACTTGGACTCACCCATCCACTGAATGGTCGACCATAAATGTCCATCCTGACAAGCTGTCTTTGCCCCTTTGTTTACACTTTTGTTCTGTACATCAGCGCATTCCAGTGATGACGGTCCAGTCCAGTTGGTAGTGGTGTGTTAGAGGATTAAATGGGGCTGATGAGTGGGCGGTGGTGGGGTAGTAGAATGCTCGCCGGGAGCAACAGGGGCAGTTAGGGGCAGTGTGGGAGGCTACTGATGAGAGGGTGGAGGCCCCTTTCTGCTTGTTGATTTACAGTCTGTGTGCGTTTGAAGTCCTGCCGCTGGTAATTCTCTCTGTCTGTCTCTGTCTCTGTCTCTGTCTCTGTCTTTCTCTCTTTCTCTCTGTCTGTCTATGTCTCTCTCTCTCTCTCTGTCTCTGTCTCTCTCGCGCTGGACCTTCCCCTCTGATCAATGCGTTTCCCCGTCGGCAGAACAAAAGCCTCTCGCCGGGGCCTTGTGTGTGCGAACTGCTTGTAATCCCAAACTCAAACACTGCCACACTTATTTAAATCCGCTCATAAGCCCCCTTCACACAGGAGTGGTGCAAAGAGGAAGCTGAAAGGAGAGGTGCTGGCTGTAACCTCAAGCTCCAACCCTCTGCAGGCACACTTGTTGAAACGACCTCATAACACCGCTGCTCCCGAGAACAGGGGCGCAGTCAGGGGAGAGATCTTGAGTAGGGGCGACCGACTGCCTTGACTGCGGTGCCTGTCCCGTGTCGAGGCATCTGGGCCCTGAGGTAGACGCCTGGAGGAGTCAGGCAAACCTCATGCTTTTATCTCTGAAAGCCTTCGGCGTGAACTGAAAGGTCAACACAAGGACTCTGTGTCTGTGTTTCAACTTTTATGACCCAGCTGATCCACCTTCAAGGAATTCTGACTGAGGGTGTATGTGCATGTGTGCGTGTGTGTGTATGTATATACCATAGATATCTTTGTAAGTGCACACGTGTGTCTGTGGAGTCTTTGTCTATTGGTAACTGGATATATGTGTGTGTGTGAGAGTTTGCGTGTGTATGTACCTACATGCGTGTGTGTTTGTGTGTGTGTGTGCGTGTGTGTACGTGAAATTGAGAGAAAAAGGCACAACTGGTGTTTTACGCGGGCCGCAGTTGCGTGAGGGAGACATGTGGCTGGCCCGGTGGCTTGGAACTTCTGATGTGGCGGTTATAGCCTGTGGCCATCTCCGGCTCTTTCCTGTCAGACAGATGCTGAAGGAGCTGGCGTCAGGGTTACTCTCCCCAGCCCGCTCGGGCAAGCCAAGTCCTGCTCGCCACTTCACTGAGAAAGAGGGCTTTTTTCCCTTCTTTTCTTTTTCTTACTTTATCGTTATCTTCCTGCGCAATCTTTATGATGTTGCACTGCACCTACCTCTTAGTGCTCCTGTAAAGTGGCCTTTCAGTGTTTCCCCTCTTTCGCTTTTCTGTCTGTGGTCTCTCTCTCTCTCTCTCTCAGACTCACACACACACACACACACACACACACACACACACACAAACACACACACAAACACACAAACACACACACACACACACACACACACACACACACACTCACACACACATACTCTCTCACGCTCAGTCCTTGACTCTGTTTCTCTGTTAAGGTTGCCTGATCACTAACCAGTCTGTCTTCAAAGCAGTTTTTGAAGTTCAGAAGTGTTTTGACTGTGTCTGGTCCGTGTGAGTCAGTAAGTCAACATTAAATTAAAACACAGAGAACTGATAAACTTCTAGGTTTTGATAACGTTTTCAGCTAAACTATCTGCAGGGACAACACTTAAAGCAGAACATTGCATGGGTAGAAACAATAAGTCTTACTTTAATGATCTAAAAGCACATTTTCAAGATATCAACATTTAAGTATTGTCTTCCCCCCCCCATGGATCACTCTGCTGGATGGAGCACATAAGCGCTGTAAGAGTGTGTAAGAGTGTCAGAGTGTGAAGAGTGTTTTAGTTCCTGTCTGTCATGGTTTAGTCCCTGTCACTCAGGTGCTCTATGGCCTCCTTTCATGCACCGCCACATTTCAGCACCTTTTCCACACATATGTGTCTGTTCAAGCTTTGAACTGCAACGTGCCGTTTCCTCAACCATACACGCCTCGGTGACATCTCTCACACTTTCTCTCTCTCTCTGTCTGTCTCCTGCACTGTCTCTGCCTTGGGTTGAATAAGGTGCCTTTCTTTTTTTCTGTGTCATCCTCTGCAGTAGTCTCTCTTTCTCCCTCTCTCACCCTGTCTCTCTCTCTCTCTCTCTCTCTCTCTCTCTCTCTCTCTCTCGCGCTCTCTAAGGTATCTGGCCAGTGTGCTGCTGGGGTCAGCTGGTCGTGGAGGCTCTGTGACAACCAGGGGTCAGCTTCCCAGAGCTGTGGCCCCTGGTTCACCTCTCCCTGGCCGGAGCCTAATCTACCGTCCCATCTCATCTGAGGGAGGGAGAATGTTGCAGAGCCAGGGCCTAAAGGGGAAACAAATTAACCTGAGATAGCCATCAAAGTGCTTCAACTTGGGGAAATGCAGCTCTGCGAGAGAGACCGAGAGAGCGAGCGCTTTTTGCTGTATGATGACTCTGAGACTCTATCTCTTTCCTTTCTTCCTTCCTTCCGTCTGCTTTGAAGTGACACTGGTTAGATTTCTCATTCTTACTCCTAGTCCTCTCCTCTGTCAGGTCATGTGATTTATTGCTTTAGATGTCTGACATTTAAAAAATACTCTTTCTCTATCTGCTCTAAGGCTAATCAGTGCTCAATCATTAGTTGGCTCAGTGGCTCATAATAGTCTATGATGACACCACGTAGAATAATGAAGGACAGCAAAAAGGAGGTGTGAAGTTTGGTGTGGGGGTCAGTGAGTACATCTGTGTATTGATGAGTGTCTGTTTGTATGTGTATCTGTCTTTCTGTTAGTGTGTGTGACTCAGTGTATATCTGTGTGCATTCAAATGTGTTTGTTAACGTGTGTGTGTGTATGTGTGTGTGTGTGTGTGTGTGTGTGTGTGCGTGTGTGTGTGTGTGTGTGTGCGAGTGTGTGTGTGTGTTGCTGAAACCTTCTTCTGCACCCTGAGGGTTTCCCATGTCTCCGGCGGAAGGATGGACACCTTAACTGCAGCTTCATCCGGATGAGCTCGACAGGCCTGACATTGCAAATGATCAAGGTTAAACATCTCCGATTAAAAGAATGACCGTAAGATTGATTGGGAAAGCAGACGAGTCCTGCAAACATGGCGTCCGGCGAGAGCGATGACATGACTTATGGCTGGAGGAATTCTGAGAGATTGCACCGGTGTCATTTATCTGAAGGTGTCTGCAAACGCTTACAGAAAGGCTGGAAAAAATGAGAGGGAGAGTGAACAAGTGCAAAGGAAAGAGAGAGAGAGAGAAAAAAAGAGAGGGAGAGGGTGAGTGAGAGAGAAAAATGAAGTGGTTTTAATACTGCGTTGTGGATGATGACGGACTCAACAGGATGTTCTTTAATGCTCTTCATGCTCAGTTTGTTGGATGGAGAGGCCTAGCGCTCAAACTAAAGGATTTTTTTAGGTGCATGTGTGTATGTGTGTGTGTGTGGGGGGGGGGGGGGGGGGGGGGGGTAACTGGAGGACATCCAAGCCCTCTTTCCTCCCCCTCCCTCCCTTCCTCTCTATCTCTCTCTCTCTCTCTATCTCTTTCTTTCCCTCTCTTTCTTTTCTCCTCTCCTTTTGAAGTGAGGCAAACTCAGATGGCTGTTGTAAAATAACTAGCGCCACTGCCTTTCCCTCCCCTCTCCCTCCATTGTGGTCACTGCAGACTAAAGACCGAAAGGTGTCCCTTGAATGCTGTGTAATTAGTCACCGCTTTTCTAGCCCTCCTTAGCATCACAATGCGCACTTAACTTCTCAAAGACCCCGATTGTTTTCTGATTGCACACTTGCCCAGCTCTCTGCGGCACCAGATTGGCCCTCTTTGTTTGGGGATACACAGAGGTGGAAATGTGCATTAGGGGAACCCCAAAATGACCCCCCCCCCACCATCACCACCACACCATGCCCCTCCACAATGCCCCCCGAGTCGGAGTGTGCTACTACAGTGCATCGGACATCTGGTGCGCCTAAGACTGACAGGTGGGGCCCTGGGACACAGGTGCAGGGGCCGACTTTATTCTCAACTCGCTGAATCCAGACGCCGCTGGTTGTAAACAAAATCAGTTTTAGTGTAAAATGCGACTGTCCTTGTGTAAGGGGTGATCTACTGTCAAACTCATGTATTAATAAATAATGGAGAGAAACAGATCAACGGAGTGAGTTCTGTAGTTACGTGAGTTCTATTGTGTTGTGCATTTTGGTTACTAACAACTCAACAACAACAAAACAAAAAAAACAATTAATTGCATTGTGTAGTGAGCTTGACTTGATTTGTCAACACTTACTAATGAGTCCATATCCTCTGGCTTTAGTTTCCCAATCATATGTTAATTACATCTAAATCCATTAACATCACTATGATAACACAATTGTTTTATCCTCTCTTCCCATCTTTCTCTCTCTGTCTCTCTCTCTCTCCCTCCCTCCCTCTCTCTCAGGTTACCCTTGTCAGGTAAACGCATGTTGCTGCCTGTTCGCCGGGGCAAGTTTGGTTCCCAAGGCAATTAACCAATCTCGTCCTGCCCCAGGGCTAAAAGGTGTCTCCGGGGAAACAGACCTGCACCCCGGGGAGGCAATAAGCCAGCCCTGTGGACGGCAATAGCACATTTAAGAACAAAATGGAGGGGGGGGGGGGGGCATGCTTTTACCTCAGCAGTGGCCTTCTTTATGTGGGCCTACCTCCTTTGATCCTGATAAAGGACTCACCTGATGAGGTCACTGTAGAGCTGTTGTGCCGCTCAATTGGTCTTGCAGGAGGGGTAATAGCTTTCCGGAGGTGTGGGGGGAGGGGGCAGAGGGGGGGTCGGAGTTGATTTGTGGACCAGTCAAATTGCTCTCCTCTCAATATAGGTTTGGACATGGCATGGAAATGGCTGTAGGTGTGCATTGTATGCATATGCGTTTAGTGCTTGTGTGTGCGTGAATGTGTTTGTGAGAGATGGTGGGAGAGAGGGAGAGAGAGAGAGAGAGAGAGAGAGAGAGAGAGAAAGAGAGACCAAGGGAGAAAGAGAGGAAGAGGGAGAGAGACAGAGAGGCAGACTGAAAGAGGGTCATTAGAGAGGGGAGGAGGGTGAAGATTTGATGCGGAGGAAACCAAGCCCGAATTTATGAATTGGTTTGCTCTCGTGATGATTCTACCCGCCGCCCCCCCCCCCTCTCCAATCTGGGCTCCCACAAAAGAATGAACAGTAATTAAGCGTGATGGAGGACTTTTGTCACTTGTTTAATCTTCTAATTGAAGGAAGAGCACAGCTTGATGAAACGATAAGGCTAGAAGATGCAGGCGCTGCCATGACTCTCTGCTGGTTTATGGCTCCGGGAACGACTGGTTCCAAGCATACAGTCATGACGACCTGCAACCTTTTGCTGATTTTGCTCTCTCTCTCTCTCTCTCTCTCTCTCTCTCTCTCTCTCTCCTCCCTCTCTCTTTCTCTCTCTCTCTCTCTGTTTGTGTGTGTGTGTGTGTGTGTGTGTATGTATTTGTCAGGCGAGCCCGTTATTTGTGCGTGTGTCTGTGTTTGTATGTGTAAGTGCGAGTGTGTGTTTATCAAACACACCAGTCATTGTGTTTTGTGGTTAGCGAGTGGTTATTAACAGTGACTTCATAGGTTGAGCTAACTTCATAAACTTGTGTGTGTGTGTGTGTGTGTGTGAGTGTGTGTGTGTGTGTGTGTGTGTTTGTCAAGTGCACATATGTCTGTCTTCGCGTCCTTGACAAGTGGCAACAGAGGCTCTTCCACTGTCTCAGTTTGATGAATTGAACATTCTCTCCGCAAACGCATTGATGTGCCAACCTGTCCCGACCGGCTGAAACAAACACTTTTCCAAAACACTTCTGACTGAACGAGAACCTTATTCTTCATCCCATCCCACCTCTCAAACACAAGCACTCGTTCTTGTTCACAACACTGTATTTGTGTAAGCATCAATACAATCCAATGTTATGCTTGAGGAAGCGCCAATTTCAAGGTTGGAAGATTTCCTGCCCCTAAACATAGGTCATCAGCCTCCTATACCCTTTTATCAGTCAGATTGGAGTAATAAGGACTGAAGGAAGTCACCGTTAAAGAATCTCCTCTTATCCCCAGACACAAGACTTTAGAAAAAACATTCTATGAAACCGGAGCGCTTGCTAGACTCCTACTACCAGCAAACAGGATTATACATTCTTATGTCCAAATTGCCATACACTCAGAAGTGGAGTACACACCTACGGAACTACAATGGGTACACAAACACATGAGAGTGTTCATTTATAGACCACGGTAATCCATCACTCACACACACACACACACACACACACACACACACACACACACACACACACACACACACACACACACACACACACACACACACACACACACACACACACACAGCACAACATTGTAAAGTTCCTAGTAACATTCCTCTTGAGAGTGCTCCAACATATGCAACTTGATCTAAAAGCCCGATACTGGCAAACACTGTGGCACACACTCATACACACACACACGCACACACACACACGCACACACAGAATGATACTCACACAAACACACACTCACTTCTTTAGGCACACCAGCACACACACCCTGACTTGGCACCCAGGTTGGCAAGAAAGTGTCTGAAATGGGAGGCTTCGGTGCCGGTTTGTTTTGTGCTTCTAGTCAGACATTAAATTCCAGCCACGAGGAAACATCCATCAAAACTAACAGCAGAGAGAGACAGCACTGGCAGTCCTGGCCAGCCTTTTGACAAGTAGTGTTCCTTTGCCGTGATGGATTTACACACAGCATTTACACGCAAAAGCTTTTCTTTATACACACATTATAGCTCCGCTGGGGTTATGCTTGGCCACCCCCACCCCCACCCCCCCTGCACACACACACCTCTTCTCTCATGTACAGGAGGTGCGCATTCGTCAACAGTAAATCAGAACACACGCGTTGGTGCAGCTAACAAGCCATAGACTCATCCCTTAACACCCCTATGCGTCTGTCGCTCGCTCACTCGCTCACTCAGATAGATAAATAATCTACACTCACCTACGGGCTAATGGCACAGGCATAGTTTGGGCATTACATCATATAGGGCCATAACTTTACCACGGTGTAGCGATGAAAGCATTATGAGTCGCGACTTAAGCTGGAAACAAAGTGGGGTTGAGAGACAACGATAGGAACATAAAGGAAAAGTAAGGCAGACAGGAGACAGACAGAGAGGGAAAAAAAGACAGAAAAACCAAAACAGACATAAGTGTTGGACAAAGAGATATATATATATGTGTGTGTTATATAATATATATGATAATAAATCATATATATAATTTCTACCTTACAGTTATAAATAATATAACTTTACAGTGTTTTATTTCCTGGGTTGAAATGTATTCTTGAGGTGGCAGCAGGGTGTCCTGTTGTTGCTTGATGACTAGGTGATGTGTGGATCCCTGGAGCATGCCAGGGGTTAATAAAAACAGGTTTGCATTCTCCTGTCAACACTTCCCTTCAGCAGAAAGCGCACACTCACTTTATGAACAACACGCCCGGCTGCCAAAAAAGCCTCATTCACAAGATCGGCCGTAAATCTATCACAGCCTCACCCGCCAGAGACAGAGACACGCTGACGCCACGGTCAGTCAGACACACACGCAAACATGCGCGTGCCACACACACACACACACATTCATTCAAATGCCAGAAAGCACATGCACAATAATGCACAAATTCACTGGTGAGCTCATGTATACGGGTATACACAGATACACACAAACAAAAAGCACATGTACACGCAAAATAGACTGGTTGACATGCATGTAACACATACATACATTAACATACACAGTCATGCACACACTGACACACACACATTCGTAGACATCATCCTCACACATACATTCACACTGACGCAACCACACATACAGGTGAACACTCATACCAGCACAAAGTCACACACACACTTGTGTTCCATGGAAGTTCCAGTGAACACGAGATCACCTTGTTTTGTCCCATCGTGTTTATCTGCTTTCACACAACGAGTGTAGCAGTAGCATGTTGTAGTTTGGGATTCAATCGTATTAGCAGATCAAAAACTGCATCGTGTTCAAAATGATGAATGAGGGAATTGCACTGACAGGCCTGTTGCCAAGGACTGCAGTCATCATGTCTGAGCCAACATTTAAAGAGAATGAAGAAGAGTGTGCCTAAATAGGTTTTCTGTATGTTTAAATGCACCAGGTAGAATATAAATTATAGCCTATGCTATATGTTGACACAATACTCCAACCAGATTTTGTATGTGCACAACAAGGAATGATTTACTCGGCGTACAACTCCATGATGCACTCATTGATTTTTAATTTTTTAATTGCATTCACTTATTGCACTTAATGATTTTTACTTTTCCCTTTAAATATATCCAACCGACTGAGAGGTGCCTTGAGAATGATGGCCTAACTGACTATCAAATATCAATGCTCTTACATTTTTCTTTTTGTGTGTGTGTGTGTGTGTGAGAGAGAGAGTGTGGGAGAGAGAGTCTGAAAGAACTACATTTTGCTGTTGTGATGTTGATTGACAGCTCAAAGTTCTCCCTAACAAGTTCTTCCCAGGGGGACAGAGAGCGAACAGCGCGCAGATATGTTGACTACATATTCATGTCAATCACGTTTTGTGGTCATGACCACTGTGGTGACAATCACTGTCAAAATCTTATTGCTATACTTAGACTGCCATAAATGGGCACGGAGAACAGCAGTCACAGAGCAGTGATATTAAGAGGAATCAAACTGTGGAAATAGGCCTACGTGTTTAAGATGTTCAGAAACCAATATTATCTTGAGCGCTGACTTTTCTGTCCTTCCTCCGTTCTTTCACAGATGCAAGATGGATCTTTAAAAGGGGAGGTTTCAAAGAAATTCGTTGCTACCCTCCTGTGGTGGAAAGAAGAATTAGCCTAACTGCGCATAACATTGTTAAAGTAGCCTATAATGTAGTTGACCTAATGGCATCACACTGAAATGTTGGCATGGCACAAGACCGCTGACCTATACACCAAGTTAAGAGAATTAATTGGATTAATAAAACATGTATCTTAAAATAAAATTATAATGTTATACTATATTATGTAGTGTATGCCTACATCAAAACTTAGACGTACTGCGCAGGAAGAAAGATTAGGCCATGGATTGTCTTTTCATTCCTTCATCATAGGGCCTAGGTTAGCCTATACAAACAAAACAAACAGGACAAAAAAGGAAGCTGAATAAAGACAGTGTAGGCTTTGTAATAGGCTATCAATGCATGCTTAAGGTAAATCATCAGTTTGTATGTTACGAGTTGTATTTCTAATTGGCCTACCATTTGTTTACCACTTAAAAGACAGTGCAGATAAGGTGATTAACATAAGAAAACAATTGAATTTTAAGAAATCACAGGAGCGGTACACTAATAGTTGGGGTTGGGTTGAAATTAGATGTAGTGAACAAAATCACCACTAGAGAGCAATGTTGTCATTCTAATTCTAGTTGCCACATGGAATTTAGTTTTACGTCACAAAATAATAACCCAACAGGTTAACACATTCAGTTTCACTAGTTTTAAAGACTAATTTAACATTAAAATGCTCTCCTCCTCAGTAAAATATCTTTTAAATTTCCTAACCTAATATTCTCTGCCATAGTGGCTCTATACAAGTTGTAGGCTACTGTTATATAGCACAAGGTCTTCCACATGCCTTGGCTACATTTGGAGTAGTTTGAGTTGGAGTGTTCGTGACGCGCACACGCTGTAGTTTCCAGTTGCTAGTCGTTTGGAGTTGTAGTACGCTAGGCTATTTCATTTGTCAAAAATAGCTTACCTTAAAGAATGTTTTTTGAAAGTGTTTTGCTTGCGTTTTTGCTTGCTCTTTTACATTGAGTTTCGTGATAGCCTAATGTGTGTCTTTATTCCGCATCCATGCAATGTTCACAGCTTACGGCCTGCCTCCCTGTCTTATTTCCCGACTCCGACTGTTTTCTCTGGCAATTCCAATTCAACAATTGCAGCCTCACTCCCTTCCTCGCGCTGTTGCCTAGCAACGCTGCACAGAGTGGAGTGGACCCATAGAGTGGACCCTGGGGGAGGCGGGAGAGAGAGGGGCGGATGCAGGTGGACTAGGATAACTGCACATCGGCTGAGCCTGACAGCCCTCAGGTAGGCCTAGCCATTGCTTACACGTGGCCTGCGAAAAAGGGGCGGACCACCTTGCCAATGTCAAGCCATGGACTTGTGCGCAGAGAAAGCCTTTGGGCAAAAGTTGAAACAGAAAAAAAACCTTACTTAATTACTTTTATTTAGGGTTACATTTTGTTGCCCTCATTTAGCCTACATAATTAGCCTAATTGCAATGATAACTAATAGTTATATCAATTATAATTAATAGTTATCTGTTGTCATTCTCATTATCGCAACAACAAAAACTGATCTCAATCTAATCTCTAATCTTTTCTATGGAATTGTTAGTCTATGTAATGAATTTTAAATGAATGGGTTTTGGAGCAACGGGAGACATCTTGTAATGATCAAATGAGGCACCTGAATCTATAGTACATGTTACATGCAATCCGAGGCTCCTGAGGGACACAATAAGCCAGACATTTTCCAACCAAACAGCCAAAGTGTAGACTAGCACTTACTGCTAGACACACACACACAGCAGAGAGAGAGAGAAAAAGAGATAGAGAGAGAGAGACAGAGAGAGAAAGCAAGTAAGTGAGTGGGTGGACGTGAAAGCAAAATGGGGAAGTCTGTAAGGAGGCATTGGCAGGATGACATGTCATGTCCTCAATGGGCAGGAGGAAGGGACTGATACGCCTGAATCTGAGAGGGACACGAGAGGTGAGGCGCCGGTCACAGCACTGCAGTGCAGACCTCTCTTGGACTAAAGATTTCCATTTGTTTCTGGAAGCCCAGCTCTGCCCCCTTTTCTCTCTCCCCCCCCCCCCCCCTCTCTCTCTCTCTCTCTCTCACTTGGTCATCTCTGCTCACAGCTTTGCGTATGGAATGTGCTCACTTTGCCTCTACCCCTCTGTGCATTCCCCCCTCCCGCTCTAGAACCCAGAAGTTTTACCCCTGCATGCCTCCGAAACTATGCTGATCTCATAAGGCATGTTCAGTTCACCAAACTTCCTGACAGCTTGTATCTAATGTATGTAGGCCAACACCCTCAAACATTCGACAGGAAATGGATGTACTGTCACAAGAAAATTGTCAGCAGTAGGCTATGACAATAGTGATAAAAACTTTCAAAGTGGCAAACAGGGAAAGTGCTATGTGAAATGCTACAATGAAGTTGAATTACTGAAATTTTAGATAGGTCTACTTGCCCATATACTTAGATGCACATTTGCAGACTGCATAGTTCATTATTAGAGGTGAGTGTACATAACTGCCCTTGGTCGTCAGTTACTGTTCTTTACTTAAGTAGCCCAACTGTTAAGTATTGACCAGCATAGTAGGCATCTCGGCTTCTTGTTCATGTATTTTGCTTTTCATTTTGCCCGTCTTTACACAATAAACATGAAATAGGCCTGAGTAAACAATGATAGATTGTTTAATGTGAATGAACTGCTACAGGGGACAGAACCGCTACATGGCAAACTCGCTAACGTTAGCCCTTAAACTCACTGCCAGCACACCTAAGGAGGCGGGTGACTCGAGAGATGAGCGAGAGGTAAGGTTTCCCCATAGATATACAAGAACCTTGGTTTCTCCTCCCGTTTCCATTTGCCCAACCCCCACAACGTCCAAGTCACCGCCCTTCCCTCTCCCGCTCAACCGAACGTGCTTACGCCAGAGTAACGTTCCAGCCGTTTTCACCGCAGAGTATTATGGGGAAAGTAGTCTTTTCAGAGGCAGCATATCTCTGAGGCGAAAGTAGACCAAATACAACTCCCATATAAACCTTCGCATGTGAGGTTGGTCCATCCAATCTGAATATGTGGGAGGAGAACATCCGCCCACAAAAGCCATAGCAATCTTTCTATAGCTCAAATGCAATTGAGTATCAAAAAGTGTGCATATGCAATACTGAAAATTAAGATGTCACTATTTAAATGAAAAACAGCAGATCATTATCCAAGGCTAGACAAGTCGATCGGGCTGCTGTGACAGAAGAGAACGGCTTGGCATTCGCTTGAAATTTAAATGGAAGTGGGTGGACCATGGTGTAGACAGTCGCAACTTCGATGTGGACATACTTCAACGATGAACATTCTTTTTACGGGGATGTAAATTCACCTGCAGGACTCCGTTCAGCACGCGTCTTAAAGGAATTGAAAGTGACTACTAGCCCGGACATATTTTGTGTAACGTTACAGTTATCTACTGGCGTACAGATTGTGCTTTGCATTTGGTACCGCCCTTCCTGACGGGTGGGTCTTTCGTCAGAGCCAGAGAGAGCCAGCGGTCGGAGGAGCTACGCCACAGCCTAGCAGTAGCCATTCGTGGAAAAATAGGCCGTCCTTCTCCGGGCTTCAGCCTGCCTCTCTGCCTCCACGGCGTCCGGCCTTTTTTTCTTAAACAACTCCTCTCCGTTTTTCATTAATGCGGGATGAGTGGTACGTACCCTCCCTCTCATCCGTCTCCACCCCTCTTTTTATGCATCGCCAAACTGTTATCCCCGCTTTTTGTTGTTGAATAATGTTATATGTGTTTAGGATATAACTGTCGTTTAATTTTTTCCATGATTGCTCAATTTTGGCTGTGCAATGTGTCGAAAGGACAGCCTTCAATTGCAGTGTTTATGCTACTTTTCATGCCACTGGTTTAGACTAAACCACGCGTTGGTATCATTTAGCCACCTTTGGCATGTCATCTGAACACAATGGCATGGGATGTTTCCAAATAAATGATTTAATTTGGTGAACGTTTACTTTGTTTGGTTGTCCTCTCACCTTGGTTATGATTGCAAACGGGCAATTCTCGCTTTGAACATAGGTTATCATCTCATTTTTACAGATCAGAAGAAGGAAGCTATGGCAACAGATGGAGGCAAATCAGGAGGTGACAAGGGCAAAACTTCAGGATCACAGGTATCAAAAACCGCTAGGTCCAGTACCTTGCAAAACACTTCCTGGTTCTGTTGTAGCTTCGTCCCCGTCATTGCATGTGTGTGCTGCTTAAGGTGTTTGGTTAATTTGGGTAACCCTCAAGGCTATGTGTAATTCTTGACTCATATTTTGCCCTGTAAGCTACGTGCATATGGCTTTTATAGATCTTGTAACATGACTTAACTCAGTCTGTCACAGATTCAATTGCCCTTATCGTTTTGCCGATTTGTTTGTGCTAGACGTTGTCAGTTATTTAAACTGTAAATGTTTCGTGTTGTAATTGCCTGCGACCTAGTTTTATTTTGTAAAGCCATCTCTCTTTGCCGAGAAATGAAAAAATGTGGTTCACTCCCACCCACCGACTCTTCCTGTAAACCCGCCCACAGTTTTGACAGCTCCTCTCGCTCTCTCTCTCACTCTTCCTCTCTCTCTCTGTGTACGTGGTGTGCTGTTGGTGTGTGTAGGACGCTCAGCCATCTCCACTCGCGCTGCTAGCGGCCACATGCAGTAAAATAGGGGGCGTGGCCGGCGAGGGTCAGGCGGGAGTGCCGCAGCAGATCATCATCGACCCCAGCCAGGGGCTCGTGCAGCTTCAGAACACATCACAACAGCTGGAGCTCATTCCCGCGCAATTCACCGGCAACGGCTGGCAGATTATCACCTCATCCACTCCTACCACTCTTACAAAGGACAGCCTGACACAAGCCGGTGTGACCTTTGCCACAGCTGCCTCCAGCGACAGTACCTCTGTCCGCAAAGTTAAAGTGATTGGTGCAAACAATGTACCTGCCGGACAGCAGCAGCAGCTGCAGCAGCAACAGCAGTTTCAGATCATCCAGGTGCAAAATATGCCTAATTCAACAGGCGGTATCCAGTACCAGGTAATACCACACATCCAGACTGCGGATGGGCAGCAAATCCAAATAAACCCAGCCAGTGCCACATCATTAAGCCTACAGCCAGAGCAAATCCAGCTGATCTCGGCTGGCAACAACCAGACCATCCTTGCCACACCTCAGCGGGCAGGCTCGGCCAACATTGTCACTCAGAACGTAGCCAACCAGGCAATCCCCCTCCAGATTCGGCCCTCCTTCCCTCTCCAGCTGCAGACCATCCAAGGTGCCCAGGCCCCTATGATGACTACAGTACCCATAAACATTGGCGGCATGACCCTTGCTCTGCCTGTCATCAACAATGTCGCAGGGGGTGGGGCTTTCCAGCTGATACAGTCAGGCGATGGCAGCATCTCAAACGGCAACTTGGTTGCTGCACCTGTGAGCAGTAGCGTGGTGGAATCTTCCGGCATCACCACCTGCACCACCACAACCACCACTGTTGATGCTGCCGGTATGCCCACCGTGGATAGCACCACATTAAGCACCACAAGTCCTGCACTAGCCGATGGTGGCGCCACAGAAAAGGACCCACAGACCCAACAGGCCGAGGCAGACAGTCAGAATCACCCTGCTGGCCAAATCCAGATCCTGGCTAACGGTCTCCAGCCAGCAGGCCAAGACCAGGCGGGCCAGCAGATCCAGCAGTTCCACATTGTGGGCCACCCTCTCCTCCAGCAGTTCCAGATCCAACAGCCCCAGCAGCAGCTGGTCCAGGGCTCCATCCAGCTGCAACCGGGCCAGACCCTGCAGCCGGTCCAGCAGAACCTGCAGTTGCAGGCCTTCCAGAACCCCACGCAGGTGCTGATACGGGCGCCCACGCTTTCGCCCAACGGGCAGATCAGCTGGCAGACGGTGCAGGTCCAGAACGCCGCCATGCCCCAGCAGCTCACGCTGGCGCCCATGGCGTCCAACGCCACCACGGCGGGCACCGGAGGGGCCACGTTCACGCAGATTACACCGCTGGCACTCGGAGGCACGCCCATCACCCTCAACGCCGCCCAGCTGTCTGGGACGGGGGTGCAGACAGTCAACATCGCTGGGCTCGGGGCGGCAGGGATGCAGGTGCAAGGAGTGCCCCTCACCATCACAGGAACAGTGCAAGGTAACAGTGCTAGCACACCCTATAGTGGCTTAAGTGTTCAAGTTGGATATCACCATTACCCTTCCTTAGGCAGCCTAGTTATTTATGCAGAAAGATTTCCCAGTGAAATGTTGTGCGTTAGAGCACTGGTTTGCTTATATTATTTTTTTACAACGTGACTGCAAAGGGATGTGTGCACATCTCACAGAGTAGTATGAGTCTCTGAGTAGCAGAAGGTTCCTATTTTCACTGGTGTTCGAGCCTCAATGAAAACACACATTGATTTTGATTCTTTTTGTGAAATCACAACTTGTTAGGCATGGTCCGATATGATCCCTCTGTAATGAGAATATACTGTATGTCTGGGGACAACTCCATTGAGAGCCATTGAGACCCATCACTAGTTTAGCGGACTCACCATCCAAGACCCCACTCAGGGCTTGATGAAGGCACCACTCACAGTTGCTGTCTAGTAGAATATTTAAGTCACATGTTTCATGGGATTCTTATTTATATTTGGACATACTATTAGGCTTGTGTGGAGAATAGGCTCAGGAAAAGGCCTGGCTGACCGAAATGTTTTGGTCTCTAAGTAACAGGTTGTCTGGGCAACAGTAGAGTTTTTTAGTCTGAAAGATACACAACACACCCAACTGCTATGACGTAGTCATGACTAAGGAAGTACCAGCCCCTGTCATGTTAGTTACATGTACTGTAGATGTCCTAAGCAGCTCAACAAGTTTGTATGAATATTATTGTATTGAAGTAATCCAACAACTAGACAGTGTATAATGGTGGGATTCTCCTTAAAAGAATGAAGTCTTCTTTTTGCAGTCGACCGTTATTCATGCTTGTAAAAAAAAAAGTTCCCCTGTGATCTGTGCATTAGTTTTCTCTCTGACGTTCTGTAGCGTTTTTACACCCCATGTCTCTTTTGGCTGGGCCACAGTACCCCTCCTACACTTTCTGCGGTGGGTAGTTCCAAGTCGAGCACAGCAAGGCTTCCTGTAATTGCACATTCATTTTGAATGCACTGAGAGTGGTGTGAAAACACTTGTTTTTGAAAGTTCTGGAAGTGTCCTTCAACCATGCGGGTGTAAGAGAAATGTATTGAGGGTAATTGGTCAACAGCTACGCAGTTAGTATGTTGTGGACATGGTAAATTGTCATGGGTTGTGCACGAACATAACCACAACTAGAGACGGATATCGTCAAAGGCTGTTCTTGGTGTGTGATCTTTCAAAATGTTGAATTTCTGTTGAAAGTCTCATGCCTTATGGTGAACTGAACTTGTTACTGATTCAGATGTGCTACACAATTCTTTTCTGAAATTAGATTCAGGTTTGTTGAAGACACTTAACCTTTTTTCGAGAACATTTTGTTGGTTTGCGTGTATCTCGTACACCAGTAGTAATAGATGATACTAGATCATAGCCCTACTATTATGTCAGATTAAAGGCGTTATGTGGAAGAATAATAGTAGTCAATGTTTTTCCCCCTCATAACAACTCTTTCTCCTTGCCCACATTGTTTGAGGAGTCCTGTAGAGTGAGCTATCCTCTGCCTTTAAGGAATGCTCCTGGCTTATCTTGGCCATGTCCTGGAGTTGTTCTGCAGAAATACGTATGATTATGTCACAGTGTGATTTCAGGAATGTCGGCCAATTGGAACTATCCAAAGAATGATGCATCAGAACGTCTGACTCACTGTACCAGTAGGGAATGCAAAACGGTCTGCATTTTCTTCATAAAATCCTTTTTGGTCTGCAGTAGAAATGTTCAAATGACAGCTTACTTCTTTAGAGGCTGTTAAAGAAAGGCATTGATTTGGCCCTGAAATCCCTTTCATACCAGTAACCCACTTGATTGACAAGGACACCCATTTCCATTTCTTTTGGTGGGGGGATATTGCCTTTATATTTTTGCCTGCGCCATCTTTCGTGTGCTGGGTGTTGCTGTGAGAGCCTAGCCCATAGGAGGAGGGCACCCGTCTCCATATAGGAGGAAATGTTTGCAGATGTCTGTGAGAATCGCTGTCCCCATTCTGTAGCAGGCATGTGATACTCAGTGTACGGCACTTCTCTGAAAAGAGGAAGAGGGTTTTATTCTTTTCCTTTTTTTTCTTTCTCTCGAAACATGCTGCAGACATGAGCTCACCAGCATCTGTGTGCATGTTTGTAATGAATTGGTTTTATTCATAGCTGTCATGAGGCAGGAGGGTGAAGTTTTCTTAGTGTGTGTTGACACCACTGGGGTGATTGATACTACACATGCAGATTGCTGCAGATGAGAGTATTCATATTATTCATCAAAACAAATGCAAATGTATGTTGTTTGGAGCAGAGGTCATGTTGGTAATAGCCTGCTTTTCTGCTGAGTTCGTTAGAAAACTTAGATGGTGTTAAGGATAAAAGAGTCATGGAAGTTTCCATGCCAAACAGCAGAGCTATTTCCACTTCCTCCTTCAACACCTCACTACTCTCTCTCTCTCTCTCTCTCTCTCTCTGTCTCTTGCTCTCTGTCTCTTTCTCTCTCTCCTCTCCCCAAAGGTCAACAACAGGGTCAGGAGGGGGTCAAAGTTCAGTCGACTCCCGTGACGGTCACGGTGGGCAACATTGGGAACACGGCGGTCAGTCCGGACCAAATGGGTCAGGTGCAGAGCCCGTCAGACCAGGAGGGCCAGCCCAGCAAGAGGCTGCGCAGGGTCGCCTGCTCCTGCCCCAACTGCAGAGATGGAGAGGGCAGGTCAGAGTGTGTTTGTGTTTGTTTGTGAGAGAGAGAGGGAGAGAGAGAGAAGGGATAGATAAAGAAAGAGGCTTGAAAGATGACAAAGAGAGAAACAATGCATTTTGCCCAGCAGCATCAGCACTGAGATAGTGAGAGAGAGAGAGATAGTTAGAGAGAGAGTGAGAGATAGTGAGAGAGAGAGAGATAGTTAGAGAAAGAGTGAGAGATAGTGAGAGAGAGAGAGATAGTGAGAGTGAGAGAGAGAGAGAGATAGTGTGTGTGAGAGAGAGCACAGAAGGACAGTGAGAATTCTGGCGTGAGAAAGAGAGGGCCTGTGTAAGCTGTGAGTGAGTCGAGTGGAGAACTGAGCAGGCAGAAGGGGAAGGAAAGACTGAGGGAACAGGAAGAAGTGAATCCTGAATGAGGGCGTGTGCTACAGTCACAATTAAAAAATACTTTTGTGTGAGTGTGTGTGGCGCTGCTTGTTTAGACAGGTTACTGGGTGTAAAGTAGCACTGGGGGCATTTCCTTGTGCACTTGTCATAGAGGATCCCAAGTAGCAGCTAACTGCTGTCCCTGCTCTCCCAGATAGGGCTCAGATCTTTAGTGAAGTCAGCCACTGTCTGAGTTCTTCCTGCCGCCATGAACACAGTGATGCTATCATTTTTCTGTGATTCTACTGAGGCTGTTACCAGAAAAGACATTTAGGCTGAGTTTGGATATACAATTCATGTTCACGTTCACGTTCACGTTCCAGTTCACGTTCATGTTCACGTTCATGTTCATGTTCATGTTCATGTTCATGTTCATGTTCAGTTCCATGACTGGATGTCACCATAGCCTTGTGTATCTTCACTTAGCCAGATAAACAGATGGACTACATCTGTCCTAGTTTGATTCTTTGTCATCTTCTGTTATTTTCACAAAAAGTACAGGTTGTTGATTATTGTGAATGTGTGTGTGTGTGTGTACCCATGTGTGAATGTGCATTTGTGTGTGTGTGTGTGTGTGTGTGTGTGTGTGTGTGTGTGTGTGTGTCTGTGTGTGTGTGTATGTGTGTGTTTGTGTGTGTGTGTGTGTGTGTGTGTGTGTCCACAGGAACAACAGTGACCCCTCTAAGAAGAAGCAGCACATTTGCCACATGGAGGGCTGTGGGAAGGTGTATGGTAAGACGTCTCACCTGCGAGCTCACCTGCGCTGGCACACGGGCGAGCGCCCCTTCGTCTGCAACTGGATCTTCTGCGGCAAGCGTTTCACCCGCAGCGACGAGCTGCAGCGGCACCGCCGCACGCACACAGGTAACGCACACACACATAAACACACACGCTCAAACACACACTCCAACAGGCACATTATATGTAATACTGGCAGTCAACCCTCTGGAGTTGAGGGGCAGATTCAGGTACTTTGGTCAGTCTGACATGCCCTGATATTTGTCATGCTCTGACAGTTTAAACAACTTATTTTTTCTAAAATAACTAGAAAACACACATGCAAGAAAATTTACAAATGTACACTATGCTTGAACAATATGCATACAATGTACATATGCACACAGAGTCTAGTCCACACATCTACACAAATGCAACACACACACACTTGCATTCAATGCTCATGCCCACAGACACACTTGTAGCATAGTAAGGCATTACGGCCTTTGAGGTGTCCCTTTATACGAAAATATTGGGCGAGGCAGAGGCAAAGAACTCCATGACGCGAAGCGGAGTGGAATTTCCTCTGCCAAGGTCAATGTTTGTTATCCCACTTACACCCACTTACACCCCGGTTGCCACACATGTATTTAGCTAAGCATGTATAGCCCACAAAAGAAACATTTGGTTCAGTTTTAAAATAAGCCAATCGGTATAGTTTGTAGTACTACTTTATTTAGTCACGGACAAGGATTGGTTACAATTAATTCCATTGTTGCGAAGCCCGAATCCTTTAGCTTGCTAGCTGTTTCTTATTCAATGCCTGCTAGCTTGCCAGCTTGCTAGATCTCCAGATGACATGTTATTTAACCATGGCATTCATTGTGTTTACACCACTTGGCAAAAAAGGGGAATACGTTTATTTTGTTCATTCATTAGCATGCTTGACTACACACTCAGCTAGCTAACAGCTTTTCAATCAAGCCTTATTTACTATCCTTGTAATAGGTTCCATTAAAAGATTCCAGAGCATTGGTATAGAATGGTGATTACACTTTTTCACCTGATCCAGGTGTTCCATTATAAAGAAATATCAGAAAACACCTGCCAGCCAATCAGAAAATAATATTTCTCATCCTCGGGGGATAATCAACTGTAACATTAACTGACCTAATGCATCCAGTCAGGTATCACAAACACCTACCGCACACACACAGCTGGCCACTGTGTGTCCTTGGCCAGCATGCTAATGTCTCTTAGCTGTGTGTGTAGAGAAAGAGGTAAAAATATGTGATGTTCCTATCTGTCTGAAGTCCTATTCCAGCTCAGTACTGTCATGCAGTGAACGCAGACAGGTGTATTATTCTCTCCCACATTAGAACACACACACACACACACACACACACACACACACACACACACACACACACACACACACACACACACACACACACACATGCACGCGCACAAACAACTACACACGTACATACACCCACTCTCACTTGAAGCACACATCTGCATTGTTATAAACAATGAGGATAATTATAGTCGCCTACCCACTGACAATCACAGGCAGGTACGCTCATGAACCTGTTTGTCTATCACAAGGCTGCCCGCTGCTTCTGGCAGTGTGACTTCTGCATTCTGACTTCTGCAGTGTGACTTCAGACAGTAGTCAAGGTTCTCGGGTTAAGTCATCAGAAAACTCACTGAAAGAAATCCAAAACATTATCATTCATTTGAGTTTATTTCTGAATGTTAAAAAAGAAGCATATTGTCGATTGATTTTGATGTGTCTGTAAAATAATAGAAAAGCTGTGTTTTTTTACAAGACACTTATGCTGAGAGCAAACAGGTGATAAAGCAGGACTGCAATTATAGGCTTCACCCTGTTTTGGCACAAAGCCCTTACTTGTTTTAGGATGACATGGGTATGAGAGAACACTCTATTAAATGCGTTAATATGAAGTGCTCACCAACAAAATTGTTTAAAGTAATTCAGATTTATTATTATTATGTTATGTATTACAGCGTTGACACAAGAGAGTCCCATCTCTCACAGAACGAATGATTCACCTTCATTTTGAACCGAATTTGATCCTAGAAAGTTTCTAAAATCATTTTGCTCTTGACAAATGTTTGAGTACATTGCTGGCCGGATAAAAGAGTATGATGTACGGTAAGTGGTAAAAGTCTTGCAATTCATTTTGTAATTTAGTTTGTTTCATTTCATGTTTCCTGATAGGTGAGAAGAGGTTTGAGTGTCCGGAATGTTCCAAGCGGTTTATGAGAAGCGACCACCTCTCTAAGCACATCAAGACCCACCAGAACAAGAAGGGGGGCACAGCCCTCGCCATCATCACCACAGAGGACATGGAGGACACGGGTGACGACGAGGTCCTCGGCTCGCCCAGGATGGTTACCGTGGCGTCGCTCTCCCAGGATTCGAACCCGGCCACGCCCACCACCTCCAACAACCTGGAGGAGGAGTTTGAATAGCCCCGCCCCCTCGTTTTTGTTTCCTGTTGTTTTTTCTTTTTCTTTTTTCTCCACTCTGCACCAGCTCTTTGGTGCTGAATAGCAATGGACAGATAGAGAAGAGCACCTGACTTTTTCATTTCTTCATCTTTCTATTGTTTTTGTTCTCATTCTGCTAAGAGTAAAAAAAAAAAAACTAATGCATATTACGACAAAATATAGTCTAAAGTTAAAAAGAAATATGGCTTTTAAAAAGAAATAATTACATTTTAAAAAGCTAACGGTAGCCAGATAAAGGTATATTAACTGAATCAGAGCAGTAGCACAATGCTTGGGGGTCTGTGGTTTTCTCGTACGAATCGCCAACACAAAGAATCTTAGAGTTAAAAGAGAATCTATTTCTATGCACAAAAAATATGTACTTATGTTATTCACAGGGATGAATTAACTATATTATGACGATGGGTAGACGGGTTGGCTGAGATTCCAGTTGCAGAGAGGCAGACCATGGTCTGCGTTTTGTTTTTTGTTTTTTTTGTTTTTCGGACAGGTACACAGTACTGCACGTGATGGTCCTAAACACAGCTACTGTACGCAGCCAGTTACGTGTGTGACTGAAGACTTATTTCAAATCAAAGGTGGAAACAGACGTTTTGATCTATTTGATCGTCAGTCTCCTCTGTTCTGAAGTGTGTCAGTGGTCCTATTTGGACTGAACGCGTTTCATCCTGACTATAGTGGTGCATGAAGCAAGTCCCAGACATTTTCAAGGCATGTGAGTGTATTTGCCAATGGTTAAAACCTCAAACAGATGCTAAAGCCTTCAGCAAACCATGCCTTTCGAAGATTATGTTTGGATTTCCAAGTTCTAGTCTCAATGGAGGACAGTTAGCCAGGTTTTTGAAGTTCTTGTTTAAGGAAAACAGAACAGAGAGAATAAAAGAGGAGAGAGAGAGAGAGAGAGTAATTAAAAGCACATATTAAATTAAATGTATAAAACAAAGCATTCCTATTGAGAAAATTCTTAGTGTCACGGTTTATAGAAAAGACGATAATGAGGGGGGAGAACACAATCTAGCTTTCTGTGGCGTGCTACGTTTTGGTGAAAGCAATACTTTAAAGACAATCTTAGTGAAACCATGTTTACATTAATTGAGGGTTGGGAGCAAATGTAGGTTTCTTTGATACAGGAGTTTAAGAAAAAAAAAAAAAAGAGAAAAGGAAAAAAAAAGAAAACAAGCATAAAGGTCTTTCGTCTCTCAAAGTCATACGAACTGTACTACAATGCCTTAACACAAACTTGCAGTACTGCTCCATGTTGGCCAAGGGTCTCCTCAAGTGAGGGCGAAGGAGACTGGGGGCCTTAAAATGGTGACTTGTTTATTAGAGAAACTTGTGAACTCACTGGTGAGCCAGCGCTCTTTTATTTACTTTTTTTTTTTTTTTTTTTTTTTTTAACCTCTTTGCTTCCTTCCCCTGATTCGTCAGGTTGCGAATCCTTCTCTGAGGACAAAAAATGAATAAGTAAATAAATAGAGTTTGTCGCCCCTGCCGCTCCCCTACCTACACACAGCCTAGAGTCCAACTCAGCAGGACCTAAGAGTGGAAGACACATCCACATGTCCCGATCTCACCTAAAACATCACCAACACACACACACACACACACACACACGTAGTCAAAAACACAGACACACATACACATTGGCCCCATCCCTATAATCATTGTGCCTCCGAGTCCCCCCCTCCACCCTGCAGACCTGGGGCATTCCTAGAAATGGTGGGAAGGGTCTGAAGATCATTACGATGTTCTGAAACGTGTTTGGTGGTGTTTTCTATCTGTGTCCGTTTCGTGAGTAAAGTCTCTTTTTTAATTTTATTTAATTTATTTAAAATGTATTACCCAGAATGCCCCCTCAAATAATGCCCCACCCCACCCCACTCATGCCCCCCCCCCCCCCCCCCCTGCAACCCACTCCCTTTTATTACAGCACATTCAACTGTAGATGAGAAACTGTGTATTGCTAATTTATTATTTATCCGTATTTTTAATATTTGCCTTTGCAGAAATTGCTGATGTGTGTTGTGCGCTGTCGATTCAGAGATTATGTGCAGCATGTTTTTGTTTTCTGCTAATAGTAATGAATTATTATTTCTAAATGTGGTCCTTTTATAAATATAACCATTACTTTTTAATTTAAATGATCTTTTTTTGTTCTCACATCATAACGTGTTTCAAAAGAAAAGACATGGAAAAAAATACCAAGCAAAAAAAAGTTTCAAATGAAATGGTTGATACCAAACAATTTAGATGTTTTTGGTAATATTTTGTGTGACAACTGATTTTCTTTAATATTTTCTAGTGACATCTCATTTGTAAATCCTTTTCTAAGATGTTCGTTTGTCTCCATGACATTTGATAATGGTTTTTTTTGCCAGGTTAGCCTCAAAGGCTGCAGTTTATTGATATTTTTAAAATACAACTTTGTACAAATGTGTTATGTGAATGGGGGAAGAATAAAAAAAAAAGAAAAAGGAGAAACTTGCCTGCATAACACTTGAAAATAAAGTGAATTAAATCTGTCTTAAATATACTTGCTTTTGTACGACTCTTATTTCAGTGTCTTGAATGTTTTTTTAGATACATTTTTGTCCAAAGTCAGAGGATTGTCAAGTCTTACCACACTACAAGATATTTTGGTCTGATACTAGCTTCACAAAGCTCTGACCCAGTGACTAATCTTAGACCAAACCGATAAAGATAAGGTGGATGCTGTGCACCAGACTTTGAACTCTCTGCTCTGTTCGTTCCTGTGTGTGCTGTGTGTTATTCTGTCGAGGACACTTTCAATGACTCAACACTGCCCTCTCCTGGTCAGATACTGAACACAGTGAACTGGAAAAGACAGAACTGATGTACACGTACGGATGGCATAGTTAGCTCACTGTTCTCAAACCAGTGTCAAAGTGGTTGAATACTTTTGCCTTAAGCACTTTCAATCATTTTATAATGTGTTGATGGTGTTATCGATCATGATAAGTGCACAATTAAATGCATTCATTTAGAAAATAAACAAACCAACTGGACTGAGGATGGATCTGTAGGCCTGATTTGAGTAACCCTGGCCCAGTTAGTCTCTGCTGTCATAGTAACTCTGTGATACCCCTCTTGAACACACACTCTGCTTCAGCAGTGCCCTGCCTTGCGTCAGGTTGCTTTGATGAGGAAGCCCATCTGGAGAAGGAAGAGGAGGAAGAGGAGGACGCCCGTGCAGCCCCCGCCTCCCCCTCTGCAGCGTTAGGAGCCTTCCCTGAGTTCACTCCTCACTGCTAGCATGACATAAATAATATAATGTGAAGCTGCTAATACAGCTCAAGGAGTTGACTTATTTTTCCTAGCGGTAGTGATCACCATCAAGTGTCAGGCTGGGAGACAAGTGTGAGGTTGGGAGACAAGTGTGAGGTTGGGATTCACAGGCCTGGTGAGAACAGCACTGTTAGGATCCCACAGTCTCCTTGAGGGGTACGGGGGGCGAGTGGAGCTACTGATAAGTCACTATGTGTTTCATAGTGCATGACACTAATATGGGTGGAAGTGGCAACACTACAAACTACAGGGAGGCTTCTGTAGCGTACCCTTGTTCCTTTGCAATGATGTATAACAAGCCATTTCAAAAGGCTCTGAGGGCTCAGTCTTTAGTGTAAACTACCGAAAACTGTCAGACAATCCTCCTTTCAAATGTGTATTGACACAGGTCATAAAGCGTGGGGCAATTAGAATATTCATTCCAGGCAACACTGTCAACCAAGATGATATCATTTCCTTTTTTTTATCTCTCCCCCTTTTCAATGAAAGTTGTTAATTGCTATGTTGTGTGTGAGCGACAGAGGAGAGGAAAGGGGGGGTTGTTTTTCTCCTCAGTGATTGACAGGCCAGGAGCCACCGAGCAGTGCAGAGGGAGAGGTCTCTCCAGGTAAACATCTGCTGTTTGCTGGTGCTGCACCCCCGCCCCCCCCCACCCCCACCCCCACTCCAAACAACCACTCCATCACCACCACCATTCCACACCCCCAGCCATTGCACTGGGGAGACAGCAGCTGTTCTGGCTGTGACTGGGGAGCCAGCCTCCTCTTCAAAGCCAAGCCTCCTTTCTTCTGACAGGGCTCACTCATTTGTGTGGGGGTGTGTGTGTGTGGTGTGTGTGTGAGAGAGAGAGAGTGTGCGTGTGTGTGTGTGTGTGTGTGTGTTGTGTGTGTGTGTGTGTGTGTGTGTGTGTGTGTGTGTGTGTGTGTGTGTGTGTGTGTGTGTGTGTGGGTGGTGGTGGTGTGGGGATAGGTGGAGTTGTTGTATGGGGTGGTGGTTGGGGGAGGTGGTAGAGGTAGTTGGGGGTTGGTTGTGACATTAACAGCAGAGCCTTTCTCTCTCTCTCTCTCTCTCTCTCTCTATCTCTCTCGGCGCTGCTTAAAACAAAGACAATTTCCTTGCGACTGCGTGTGCAGCTTCTCAGAAGTGGTGTCATGGTGCTTCTCACAGTGGCGACTAAAAACAAAAACAAACAATCAAGGCCGGGGAGTTGGCTGGGGAGAGAGGTGGGTTGAGGTGGGGGATGCGACAGGGAGGTGTGTGCCAGGGGGGGGGGGATTACTGTATTTGTGCCATTTGCCACTGCGAGAGCCTCGGCGACGCCTGCAGATATCACGATGGTGGGCAGCGATGTGGCAGCATGTCGCCCTCCACTTAATTACCGAGGCGAGCTCAACGAGCGCCGCTCTGACAACAGCTGAAGAGACTCACTGAAGATGAAACCAGCCAAAGCTTCCAGCGTCTAACAAAAGGAAGACACAAAGCATTCAGCAGTGCTCCATGGGACAAGGCTCTCAGACATTATTCAAGCTGGCTCAATACAAACACATTCACTGTAATTTAACGATGGGGGGTTGGAGAATACCAAGCGTGGCACAGAATTGGAGTCTTGGGTACCACATCTTTGGGCTCTAACACTAAAGACATGGGGTGAAATGGATGTTTGCCATTTTGTCATATTGAAACACATTTCGTCTTTTAACTGTGAGGTTGTCTGAGTTTTCAGAAACACCATTAGTGCAAAAATAATGTCTCCCGTCAGGTTCGATTCGGGTTTCATACTTGATGTGATCATTTCACAGTTATAAGGAAAAATAAACCAAAGGATTATTCAAACACAACAACAGTGAAGGGTACACAACCCCAGGAGAGGAAAAACCTGACAAATGCAGACCCCAAACATGTCGGTATATTGGTAAACAAGTCAAGTCATAATCTAAACATGGTATGGTAATCTCCTATCTGCAGTTTTATTCTGGTTTTATTCTTGATCTAGTAATATCACAAGTGCATGTGTCACTATGCTAAGCAGACCACACTGGAGTATCACTCATTTTCCCAGGAGAGCAAGACAGACCAGACAACACCAGAGACACCCAAGGTGTCAGATGCAGGTCACAGGAAGTTTGCCAAGAGGTCAGTCACAGTTCAAAAATTCTTGAATGTTCAAGGGCTATGCGATGTCTTTGAAGGCTTACAGCCAGAGGCCAGATTGTTACAGAGCTCTCTCTCTCTCACACACACACACACACACACCCTGAGGGTCCGTGACTGAAGAGGTCACCGCAGGTAAGGCTACTCATCAGCTGGAAGTGCAGGTGACTGAGAGGTGCCATTGTGTCTCAGTAAATATTGTGTTTTCAAATTAACAGTTGAGTCGAAAAAGGTGCGGCTCTTTCAGTAATCTGTCAAAAAGAAAAAAAAAACAATCTTGTGTCTGGACAAACACAGTGTTCTTTGACTGCATTTTCATTAGCTGAAATGTTACAATTAAAATGGTCAGCTAGCCACACGTTAGGTCAGGAGGGTTAGTTGGTTGCTTAATTAGACAGATAGACTGCCTGGACTCAGGCTTGACTGAGGCGTTGCCTTCCAGATGTCATTTGGCGGTCAAGCATAATAAGAGCCTTGAAGGGCCTGGGAAATGAATGGTCTTTTAACTGAACCAAAAGTTGTCAAGTGCCTACACTTGTGCATGTACTTCCCTCTCTCTGCAGAAGCTGAAGGGTTTTTATGTTAACACAAGAGAATATGACACAGGCAGCCACAATAGCAAGAATTTTACTGAAGGTAGGGGTGGAAAAAGGTTGACTGATGACCAATGCTGTTCTAAACTCTGTAATTTGTATTTCCTCTTTTTTGTTATAGATTAATGTTTAAAACCCTACATATGCACAGTGTCCTTTATCATTCATGATCAAATTAACTTAAGAGTCAGAAGTCTTTGAAGTCACTGAAGTAATAGCAACAGTAACAGGAGTGTGCTATAACCATTTTGGTTTAAATAGTGATACAATACCAAATAACTCTGTTGCCTGAATAAATTATTTCTATTTTATTCTGTTGCAATTTTTTTAAAGTATATAAATAAAACTTCATGAAGCAGAGAAAAATGTTATTATGATATATGAGGATGATTTGTGACTATTTTTGCAAATTGACATTTTTGAGACAAATTACAAAGCTACAAAAGATTTAGCAACTAAAGAGAAACAAAAATGTTCATGTCATAGACATTCTCTTTTACCATCTACCATCTACCTCACAGAAGACTGGAGCACACAAAAGCAAAGGATTTCTCTGGTAGTTATCTCACCAGAGGGGTCAGCTCCTTTTCCAGAACTGAGACCCAGGGCAGAGGTCTCACACACTTTTTTTATTGACTGATTCATGTTTCAGTGGAGAATTACAGTTGGGAGGGGGAGGCAAAATTTAGTGTGTCTCTCATAGACATGAACATAGCTTGTGGTCTAAAACTCAAAGGGAATGGGCTTTGACCCAGATAAGAGTGATTGGGAGTGCAGCACCTGGGCCCCAGTGGTGAGAGCATCGAACCCTAGCCACCTTATCGCTCATCCGTGGAGTGTGGAATGCAGAAAAACACACTCTCTAACTTCAACATACATGACACATTGGGTTTGTGAAAACAATATGAAGCGTTAAAATAGTCCACATGCTTTTACCTGTATGACAATCATGAAGATTGACGTAATTTAATTAACAAGGATGTGTTCAGGTGCAACTTCCTTAGCAGTAACTGTAAGCGGTAGCTTAAGACACTTTGATAGGTCTGAGAACTTAAAATAAGTATTCTTCTCAGCAATATGACAGCTTATATGACACTTCACCTTACCTATAGCGCCATCCACTGGAGTTTATTGTGTACTCCTTCACTTTTCGGCACGGAAAGATACGTTTGATGCACAAGGTTGGGAAATTATACTTGGTTGTCACCGCTCCATCCAGAACAATAGGATTTTGTAGAATTGTAATGAGTGTAATTAGGGGGGGGGGGGGGGGGGGGCTATAGATCCTTGGCACGCTCCAATAAGCTATACTCTGAAATACTATGACCTACAATTAAAAGGAAAATGACCTGGATATAATTAGAATTAATAACGCTAATCAATTCTAAACTATATCTAAATTCTCACTCTTCTAAAATAAGTAGTTTAAGCTAGACATAAAATACTACTAAAAATAAAAAGAATCTACCCAGGATGAAAAGGAAAGGACTGAGCATTTGCCTCATCTTTATTAACAATAAAGACTTCCAGAAACGGAGAAAACCACCACACATGTTGGGGGTAAAAACAAGTGAACATCAAAAGACGAACGAACAAACAAAGAACATGCTGTAGACATATATTGCCATTTGTTACTCCCAAACATCAAATACGAAAATAAGTATGCAATTGTGCTTCTGTGCTAAAAAAAATTCTATTGTTTAAAATCTAATGGAATTATATTCCAGTGTCTGCAATTAAAAACGGAAAGAATGGAGAGAAGAATTAAATGTTTCAACTCCAGTTTAAAACTTTTAAAAACATTTCTGGCTCACAGCTAAAATCTGTTGTGTTGTGTGTTGACTGGCTTTGTGAGGGAGAAGGGAGAGTGGCCCTCATCTTGTTGTCCTAGGGGAAGAGCGCCCTCTGCAGGTGAAAAGTGCTTTCATGACAGCATCTTCTGGAGGCTGAGGAAAGGGGTTGAAAAGACAGCTGTTACACTTCACATTTAGATTCTACACATCATTAAGGCTTATGAAGCCAGACACCATTAAAAGGAGTTTGCAATCATTAAAGGGGTTTGACCACAAATTAGCATTTTGCCATTATCTGCACAACCTCAATGTCTGCTTATCCCAAGAATGACTCACTAATTCACTTGATATTTCCTAAAAACACGCTAGAGCATAAGAGATAGACAATTATTTGGGTGACAATTAACGGCAAGAACCATTATTGCCAATTTCTCGGCTTTAATTTTGATTGTAGTTGTTTTAAATTTAAAGCCTGTGACTGAACCGTTTTTGCAATGGTTTTGGTAGTCTCTCGTCACATACGATAATCATCAATACTGGTACGGCTGACCGGTGTCCACTTCATTGTTCTTTCAGGTCTGTGCTGCGCTCACGTCAATCACTACAGACTGTAAAAAACGGTGTTTTAAAAATCCTAATAGGTGCAGGAGCTTGGAAGGAGTCCTAAACTGGCCACTGTCATTAAACACACGCCATCTTAAATTTTCTTCATCCTTAAGAAACTTCAATAAATAAACTAAAAATAAATAAGCCCCCCCAGGCAACCTCAGATAGATTAAGTTCCTACGCACCTCTCTAGGTACTCCCTGACACAGCTGTGTAAGTAACTCTAGACAGGTAACCCTAGGTTGCTTGAGTTAACGTTAAAGGCATTGTCCTCAATTCTGGCGAAAGGCCGTTGATATTTGAGCTCAACAGCAAATCAAAGGACACCCTCCATTCAGTCCTCCTGAAGCGACGTGTTGATTAGCTGGAATTGTTTATGCTTGGACCGAGACACTATGTTTGTTTTCCATTTACAGAGCCGGAACTGTGTACGAACACCTGAATTTATTTGAATGCTCACACTGAATGGACAGCTAGAGGACCGTGAGGAGGAATTCGCTGAACATGATAATCGCAGGGAGCCCGTTTAAGTTAATGTTAAAGTTCAGTACATCATACATACCTCTCCAGGTACTCCTTGACGCTGCTGTGGCCGTAGTGTTTGGCCATGCTGGTGAGGGCACCGGTGGCACAGCGCCCGTCACGCTTTCGGCACAGGCTGCAGTTACACATGCCCCGACAGAGAGGGCACTCCCACGACTGATAGGGACACAGGGGTTTGTCATTTACAGACCGTCTTATAAATCTTTATGATATCTCAATTGTTTTCTGTATCAAAAATAAAAAAGTAATACAAGTAGTAGTAAAAAAAGAAACATCTTTTTTTAGTACAAATAATCATCATTCATTTATCTTAATTATTGTCATTACTAAAAGGTTATTTTCAGACACGATTAATCAGTTTTATGATTTTACACATATGGAAACATATACACACAAGAAACTGCACTAATCTCCCTCACACACACACACACACACACACACACACACAACCAAGAAAAGGTGCGCTTACAGGATCCAGAAGTGCTGTGCGGACATCTTCCCCATATCGGTTCCTCAAACAGGGCCCACAGAACTGCCCTTTGACCCCAACGCAGTCGGGGCTCCTGCACACAGTCTTGGTGTCCAGCGTCTTCTGTCTGCACTGGTGACACGTGCTGCCCTATAAGAGGCATTGGCAACAAAAATGCTGCTCAACTTCACGACAATTTACAACAGTTCACCAGTTAGTTCTACCACCACTACTACTACTACTCTCACTTCCACAGCCACCACTACTAAAATCATTGTTTCACTTCCCTCTCAGCTGGGACCTATGTGCTGAGCTGAACCAGGCAAAGTAATAACCACATTAAGAATACAAGCTTACAATAATAATTTAAAATAATAATAATTGATTTACTGGCAAAGCTTCACTTTGCTGATAAAGTATGATTTTTACTCTATGACTCTAAATCCTTAAATCTTAGATTTTTCTTATATATATATATATACACATTACACATCATAATTACTCAAATCTTTTGAGCTCAAGGTTTAAAAGTGGATATATAACCAGCATACATCTCCCATCATTCTTAGTGTTCAGTGTGTGTTCTTAAGGATACTGCTAAAATGAATCACTATGAAAAGCGAATGTGACTATGAAGGAGCTATGTCGGACTATGAATTGAGGGGTAGAGCCGTACGTTTTCTTTGTCGAGGATCTTGTCACTAGCGCGGTCGGCCACGTTGTCCAGGTCGTCCTGGGTGATGTCCTCCACAGGCAGGTAGGAGCGGTTCATCTTGGAGCGTCTCTTTTTGGACGACCTCTCGCGACCTCTCGCGTCCACCTTCACAAGAAGTGGAAAATGATTGTCAGAGATCAGAGGTAGTGTAAGTCTGTTTAAGTAGGGATAGTTTATTAAAATTACATCTTTGTATGGCAGAAGGAAATCTGGCCCTTGATGGATGTGTTGGATGACAAGAGCTATATGTATTATTGTGTTAATCACTTTCAGCTCAACACGAGTGTGCACTATCATTCAAAGGTTTGGAATCACCCAGAACATTGCACGTATTCCACGAAAACCCATATTTTTATCCCTCAAATAAGGTGCCAAACGAATCGAAAACATACTCAAGGCATTGACAAAGTAGAAATAATGATTTCTACTTGAATTCATTTTGTGCTTAAAAACTCGCTTTCATCAGAGAATCCTCGATTTGCAGCAATTATACACTTTAAAGCATTACAGCTGGATTGCTTCTTACCATAATTCGATCTTACATTCTTTGGAGCAATGCTTTAAGTCTTGTTGTTGTAGAATAAGATTGTCTCCAGTCAAGCACCGTTCACAAGGTATGGCATGACGATGGAGTTATGGTATAATGATGTAATAGCCTTCCTTTTTAAAGATTTTTTAAAGCTTTACTCTGTGCAAATTACATACTTTCCCAGAACCAAAGCACCACCGAGACCATCTCATTTCCTGTACCGTGCCTACCGCCGTAGTGTCAAGTACTCCGCCATCATTTCATTTGGTCTGCACCTCACAAAGTTTCTGCTCTGTGATCCAAACACCCCATATTTCAATCATCTTCCAATCGTGTATCCGTTTCCTTTGGGCCATTTTAGTCTTTTCCTGTCATCAGGCCATTCTTCAATATGGCTTTTTCTTCGAAGCTCTGCCTAGAAAGCCAGCATTCCGGAGCCTCTTCTCTGCTGACCATGACACTGGCGTTTTACTGTTACTATTTAATAAAGCTGCCAGCTGAGGCTATATAAGACATCTGTTTCTCAAACTAGAGATTCTGATGTTCTTATCTACCTGCAGAGTTGTGCACCGGGGCCTCCCGCTTGTCTTTGTGTCGTGGTTAGAGGCGGAGGCGGCGTGTACTGTTCTGTGAAGGATGTGGTGCACACGTTTGTATGATCTCATCCGTTTGTTGCCAATACCTTGCATGGCATAACCTTCATTTCTTAAAAAACAATAACAGACTTCGGAATAAAACACTTTCATTCTGACAATTTTTAGACCATAATCAAATCCACAAGTACTGATGCACCTGATAGACGGTTGTATTGCTTCCTTAAACAGTACAACAGTCTTCAGCCCCACAAGCATAATTACTAGGGCTGTCAAAGTTAACGCGTTAATCTATGAGATTATTGTGGCCAAGATTAATGCCATAAAATATTTTAACGCAGTTAACGCAACTTTGTTTACTTCCGGTGTGTGTTGACCCCTGACACGAAACCACCGCGTGCCTGCAGTCAGTTAGATAGGAGAGACCGAGACGGTAGTTGAAGATGGAGAGAGCTGAGGGATTGTTGTGCGGAAAGTTTCTGTTTAAGAGGCAAAATGACGGAACAATCGACAAAACTAAAGTTGTATGTAGCATTTGTCATGCTGAATTTAGCTATCACAGAAGCAGCTAGTCTTTAAGTTATCACCTTAATGCAAAGCACCCAACAGAAAGCAGTCCCAGGTTAGATGGTCGCCAACCCCCACTCCACGACTTCAACATAGTTGAGGACGGTGGGCTGACTGAGGTGATTCGAATTGCTTCAGGGGACAATTTTTACGATTTACCGTCGAGGGGCACCATTGTGTCTCGCATACATTCCTTGTATGACGGCGAGAGAGCACGAAAAATTCAGCTCCTCGAGCCAGCAGCTCAGTGTGTAGTTTTGTGTTTAATCGCGATTAATCTAGATTAATGAATTTCAGAATGTGAGATTAATTAGTTATTTTTTTTTATTTATTGACAGCCCTAATAATCACTAAAGGATTTTTTTAAAGATGAATCAGCCTTCTGAACATGATAATTTAGGATTAGTCAACATAACGTGCCCAAAAATGGGTATTAATGTCTCTGTAAATCTGCTGAAATAAACCTTTACAACATCAACAATGTCGAGAGTACACATGTTATTGTTTCTCTATGCTTCCAAACTTTTGAATGGTAGTGTATGTCTGTGTTTCTGTCTGGGTGTGCGTTTGTTTGCGCGCGCGTGTTCATTTATGCATTTCTCACCTCCACCAGCTTGCGCAGGTCCGCCTTGTTGAGTGTGAACTGCTTGACTAGTTTGGGGATGACCTCCTCGATGCCAAAGTGATCACGAGGACGGGCCTTACGTGAGGGGTTCCGTCTCTCACTCTGGGCCTCAGACACTGATTTCCTCTGGGACGATTTCTTCTTTTTCTGGCACACACACACACAGTTATTAATTCAAGAGATCAAACAGGTCTGTTCAAATACACACACACAAACCGCAAACATGGTCCACATATTGATGAGGTGGGCAATCTCAGTTCTCTGACACACAATGTGATCCACACTCACTGCAGGAAAACTCTCACATTAGGACCTATGGTCAAAGGAGCGATGTGATGGTGACTGATGAAAACTTACTGGGGTGGTCAGTGGGGAAATCTGTTCCATGGCATTCAGGTCGGCAAAGAGTTTTGCGAGCTAAAAGACAGAGAACACAAAAACAGAAAATAATGATGGATAAATAAGGCAAAGATCACATGCGGTTCCACTACCACATTTTTCATTCTCCTTCGTCAATCCAATCCCATTGTTGGCTATCTGCAGCCACTTCTTACATGAGCATGAAGAATGTATTGTTCACATGTACATACTTGCAGATTACAGGGACCGTGCCGTATCTAATTACACCTCAGTTCAGTATCTTTCATGAGGTGCTTTCAAGAATTTCAGGGGAAGAACTAATTTGATTCTTTTGCAAATGTTTAACATTTCTCTGTAAACTCTCTAGTCCTTCCATCACCAACCCCATTCACTACTTACAGGGCCCAACTTTCACTCAGCAGTGCTCACTAATCTGACCCGATAACTCTATTCCTGACAGAGTGTTTACAATAACCATCTTCCTCACCATGGCTTTGTTCTCTTGGATATTCCTGGCCCGCTTGCTGAGGGCTTGGGTCTGATCTTCAGACGGCTCGTCCTCTTCTTCAGACACCTCCTTCTCCTCCTCCTCTTCTTCTTCTTCTGACAGATCTTTGCCACGCCTCCCTGCGGTTACCACGCCCCTCCGTGGTCTAGTGGGCAGTTGTGCCACACCCCTCGGCCGCCTCTGTTCTCCAACACCTCTGCTCTTCTGTGCGGCAGGTTTACCGTTTTTCGGCTCGGCCGTGGCCGTCTGTGTTTTCAGAGCGGAGCTCTTCTTGACGGGGAAACGGAAGGCCACACACAGCCCAGAGCTCTGCCTCCTGGGTGGCACAGGCCCCTCCCCCTCGGAATAGAAGCCCGTGTCCTCATCGCTGTCCTCTTCAGAATCCACTGACTGCTCAACAGACAACACAAATATTTCAGAACCTGTAATCTAGTCGATACAGTCTTGATACAACTTGTACTTACTCCATATAGTGACAGTCTTGTACTAAATTGCAATGGCCAAAAACTACAATTAAATCAACTAAAGTTCAAAGATAAGATGACTTCCACAAAGCTAAATATGAAGCTAAATATAAAGCTAAATATAAATCTTATATATACATACACACACACACACCACACACCACACACACCACACACACACATACATACATATACACACGCACACACATCCTACATCCAAATGCATTGAATCCAGCTGAATGAATTACTGTAGAATGCCACTGTGTTTCTCATACTTTTGCCCTCTTCTGCGCCCTGTGCGGAGAGCTGTCATCAGCAGCAAACCCCTTGAACTCCTCCTCGCTGTCTGTGTCCATGAAGATGTGAACAAGTTCGTCTGTGATGTACTTAGAATGGAAGCACAGATCCTACAAACAGGATTGGATTGTATGGGAATGAATGTCAAATGTGAATGTGAATGTCAAAATGAAAGAATAGTAAAACATTTACCTGACAATAATGGCACCGCACCCAAGTGAAGTAACTTTAATCAGACTCAATAAAAGTTAACTGTATAAGTAATCCATTCTCCTGTTGAACATTATATTGAAGAAAATCCATTACATTCCAGCTTCCTGTCCTGAGTGCTACACTCTGTGGTTCACATTACACTTCCCGCCCAACTGAAAAATTCATGCCTACTTCATGATACACACTTAAACGCAGCTGCGGGTTAATAAAACCTTTGTGTGGTACCAGTACATCACCAGTACATCAGCATCACCTCAGGTTATAAGGGTACTACTTACAGCCTTCCCGGAATCCACAGAATGCAGGCTATCCCGACTGTCCTCTGAAAGGTCCATGAGGGGCTCAGTCTTAAACCCCTTGAAATCCTCATCCTCGCTTGGACCCTCAAATATGTCCACCACAGCAGCCCTCTGAGAAGGCTACGGGCAAGAGTGAAGCATTGCTGTTTTTACATGACTTAAATTAAGATCAGAGTAAGGAGTTATAGAAATGTGGCCATATTCACTGTTGTTCTGCTTCGACCATGAACACATCGAGAATCACATTAAGTTGGCAATGGTACACAGAAACACAGGCTTTTAATATTTGTTCACAACTGGTGTCAGCTAGTGGTTATGTAAAGTTGTTGTCAAATCAAGGGGTGCAAAGTAGCGGGGCTACTTTACATTGTGTTCCATGATCTGCGACTGAAGTCTTTATCAAGAGAATCACATTAAGTTGGCAATGGTACACAGAAACACAGGCTTTTAATATTTGTTCACATTTTACAGAACAGTTGACTGGGGTCAGCTAGTGGTCATGTAAAGTTGTTGTCAAATCGAGGGGTGCAAAGTAGCTAGGCTACTTTACATTGTGTTCCATGATCTGCGACTGAAGTCTTCATCAAGAGAAGCATGAACAAGTCACTGAGGACAGCGTAGGGTCAAACTAGGAATCTATCGAACTAACTATCATCATGTAAAACAAACCCGTCTTTCAGTAGGGCCCTACTTACCTTTGTGGTTTTGGTCATTTTTCGCTTTTTAGGATGGTTCCTTCTGCCCATGTTTAAGCATGCAGTGAACTTCTACCTCACAAAGAATGAATGGTTTAAAAAACAACACGGGCATACGGACCTCTATCGACACATAGGGGTGAGATTTGTGATTTACACAACCCAGCAATGACAA
This sequence comes from Clupea harengus, assembly GCF_900700415.2. NCBI lineage: Eukaryota > Metazoa > Chordata > Actinopteri > Clupeiformes > Clupeidae > Clupea > Clupea harengus. The sequence continues at coordinate 19,937,872 of NC_045170.1, forward strand.
TTCAATCCTAATTTCTTCATTCGTGGATTTAATACATTATACATAATACCTGACCAAATTGAAATACTTCGAAAATGTTCGTTTTAAAAGTAGAGTTACGTTTTACCTCATTTACTTTAAAAGCAAACGCCCCCTTCTGCTTAGCTATGTGTAAATGGTACAGTCCAAGTTGGGCCTCTCAGAGTTTCGCGCGAAAACTTCTGCCGTGCTGAGGGGGTCAGGTTACCGGCATAAAGCTGGGGTTGAGAGTGCATACAGTAGAGTAGAGTAGACAATGAATCATGGGTGTATCTAGGGCCGAGGTTTTTTTTTTACCTCATGAATATTATTGTTTGTCTACGCGTGTGTGATACAGCGGCAGTACCGCTGCCGTGTATAGAAGGCCCACCACAGTCAAAGAATGAACTGGCATTTATTAGTTGTGCAGTTCCTTTACCTAAACCAATTACAGTTTATATTTATGATCCATAGCTATTTCCTCAACATCTCAAATGCTGATGCGAACCTTTGCAAGAGTTATAATGTCTGTCAAGTACTAGCTACTACAATTATGCAAGTACTAGGCTACTTTTGTGTTTGCTGTCTGAGGGTAGGTGTATGTGTCAGGAACCTACAGCAGATTTAAGCCTACAGACACAGGTTGAAGACACATTTTAAAAGCCAACAAAAAGGTGTTCATGCACAGTTCGGGCTCTGTAAATGGGAAAAGAACAGTGGCTCAAAATGGGTCATACAATATTCCAGCTAACCAACATGTTGCTTCAGGAGCACAGAATGGAGGTGTAATTTGACTGGATGTTGAGCTCAAATATCAGCAATCTCTCGCCAGGACGGAAAACTGCGCCTTACTTTAAGTAGTTTGTGGAACGAGCTTCCTAAGACTACCAGAGCAGGGGCATCCCCCTTAAGAAGATCTTGAAGACCCAACTCTTCAGAGAGCACCTCCCTTCCTAACTTGCACTTCTACTAGTACTTAACTTGAACTTACAGTAGTTACATTCCTGCACTTTTTTCTATTTCTTATGTAAAATAGTTTTTATTGCTCGTCGCTTGATTGTTCTCTCCCTTGTACGTCCTTTTGGATGAAAGCCTCTGCTAAATGACTACCTGTAAATGTGAATGTAAATGTATGTTGTCTTCTGTAGGTTGAACTAGCGATGAGAGCAAATGAGGTTTGAAATCCTGCGAGGCCAATTATTCCCATATGTGTGTTTGTGTGTGTGTGTGTGTGTGTGTGTGTGTGTGTGTGTATTTCCAGCTCTCAGACCTTTGGCGATGGCCTTTCTCACATGGACATTCTGTGTTTTTATTTCCTATCGATGACAAACTATCTCACAAACATTTTGGTCCTTCCACTCCATCTTATGCCAAGACATTGCAGCATTTGTATTGGATCGTGGCTGGTTGTATGTGTCTTACAGGAAATATGTGAGTGTAAGCCCTGTTATCATTCCAAATTCGTGACAATCATGCTGTTGCTGCATGGGGACACAGTGGTCATGTCAAAGCCAGTGGTGGGATACAATTCCCTGTGAGCAAAAAGGGAGTCTGGTATGAAACTGCTGTGCATAGAAGGACACAGTCAATTCCATTTCATTGGTTTACCTAATTCTACTAACTTTGTGGTCCACTGCAAAATGTGTCAAAATGCAGAGCATGTGTGCCTTTTGAACATTTACTTTACATTTTCAGCCATAGCATCTTATTTGTGTGTGTGTGTGTGTCCACTTCACTAATCTAACTAGAAAAGACTAGAAAACAAAGCTTCAATGGAGAAGTACTTATATAATTCCTAGCTGTGTTCTTTGTATTCTTTCAATTTTGCAATATGTAATCAGTGCTACAAAACTCCAGCAAGCCACCAAAAGGATATGACCTTTTACAAAAATTGGAGGTAAAGCCTACACACAAACTAAAGGCATGTACAGTATTGGTTTATTTGTTTACTTCTTTATCACTTTTTCTTAAGAATACCATTAGTTTGTAGATCTAGATATATTTTTGTTACAGACAAAATATAGGAATTAGGAATAAATTACACTGCTTCTTTGAAATGGTCGAGTTAATACACAAAGCAAGACTTTGCACCATGACAATGGTGTAGACCATGACCAAATTTCATTTTCACAGGTGCAGATGCAGAATAAACCATAAATTAAAATGTATTAATGGATTAAATCAATGTGGTGCCAAATACAATTTATTTCTTTATTCATTCATCTAATCCAACTTCATGCTTAATCAGAGAGGTTTAAGAACCTCTGTATCATATTATAGCAGGCTATGCGGCAGGGCACGTCAACATCTGCCACCATCTCTGAGCCACAGGCATCTTTCCCTCGCCATGTGTGAGCTTGCGAAGTTAGTCAGTGACAGCTGAGAGTTCCACAAAGCTTTAACGACGCATGATTGCTCTAGACGAGTATCTTTCGCCCACAAATAATGGCTGTCTTTTGTCGCTCTTTCATTTTCTGCTCAATTGGCACCTACCAGACCGCTTTTCCAGCATTGTCAGCGCAAACACCTGCAAGTGCAAGGCAGCGGATTGTCCTCCGCGGGAAAACAGCGCTCTTCCCCTCCGTCAGTGATTCTTTATTCGCAGCCGGTCTCACAGCCTTCATTAACGCGCAGAGCTAACGACTCGTTCGATGACAGCGAAATGATACGGTAGCACTGCATGATCTGCGCGGGAGGAGAGGAAATAACAGCGCCCGCAGCCGCACATCCTTCGCGCGCCGCCCGCGCAACGCAACATGCCTCACAGCAGGTAGCGCTGTCACAATGCGCGTGCAGTTTAACGAAAATTACAAGCAGCTGTTTAAGCTTTGTTTTGCCATCTTTTATGTCATCTGTTTTAGAAGCAATGCACTCACTAAATGCACTCTAGAAATAACCTCTTCTTACAGGATCTGGCAGTAGCCCCAGTGTCGTGAGTGCCAGTAACCAAGCCTCAGCTGCATTCTGGGAGCATCACGAGAAGTCAGTGAGTAGACTAAAAGTTATGCCTGCTTGGTTACCCCACGATGACAAAGCAACGCATATATGTAGGCCTTAAGTGGCCTTAAATCAAGAATATAGGTAACATACATGAAATATGTCGAACTGCGTTTGGCCATACAAGACACTAGCTCAGCCAAGCCAGATGGATATCTGCATGACAGCTGATAATGTTATATTGCTTTGTTACTAGATTCTAAGTCTGTTTTGGTGATATCCATAGACCGAGACGAACACAGGTGCAAGAAATTAGGCACTTCTCCGGAATTCCCAACCACGCAATTACCTCGATCACAACACGACACTGGCTTGTCTCACCATTCCAAGGCCTCGAGGGTGCATAGATTAAATTGATAGATTAAATTGAGCCAAGAACTCGCTAAGGAACCACCGCCATATGACTAAACATTGATTTAAACAAGTTAGCCTACTTGCAAGGGTTCTCACTTTTGTTTTTTGTAGGATAGGCCAAAGGCAATATTGGCGACTCCATCTGCCTTTTCCTAATTGGGCCTAATTATGTTTAATAGCATATCTGATACATGTAAATTGGGAAGGAATATCTTGAAGTCTGACCGATTATTAAGAGGGGCTGCACATTCTTCAGTGCTGTAGAGTCTTCGTCTAATTATGAGTCAATGTCGCCATCTAGAGTTGAAAGATTTCATCTTTATTAACTGAAAACATTTGATTTAAAAAAAAAGGTTGTATTTGTTATAGGCCTATCGAACCGAAGCAGGTCCTTTTGGGGCAATATTTAGAATATACCACTGAAAGTGTGAAATGTTTTATTCAATTTAAATGTTTCTATGCTTTTACTGTAAAGCTTTCATTTTGACTACTCAGAGAACATATGGAATATACAGTATCTGTGATTTGATATCTCTACAGGCGCTTGACTTAACTGCAAGCTTTAGGCTTGTAACTCATTAAACCTAAGTTTCGGCACTTTCAGGCTGCTTGTGGAAAAGATAATGAAGATATAAAAATGCTGTAGATAAAACATGTAACACTGCAAGGAAAAGAGCAGCATCATAATCTCAATAAAGATGTGCATCCATCTTGGACCTGCCAGATTTGCTTCTGTATGCTGATCCCAACAAGTGTTGGCTGCCTGTACAGTGAAGCAGTCCTGTCGTTTATGTTATGATCTATTGCATATTTCAGAGTCAGCCTCTTCGGCAAGGGAAGCCACTTTCTGCACTCCTTTCCCAACCTGCTCATAATATGATATGTGTGGTCATTTACACTGAGCAGATATTTTTTGACACTTTGTTATAGTAGTTGTATACTTGTCAAAAGTACCAATGCTACATAAATCATTGATGTGCAAGCTCAGAACGGCCTAAACCCAGTGTCGTGATGTAGTTCAGTTGAGCACTGCTGCTCGGCAGACTTGTCTCGGGCACAACTGGTGATAAATATATAGGCTAGATAAAAAGCTATCATTGTAATTTGGTTCTTGAAATGTCGGCTTGCTTGGCAGAAAGACTTGGCTCGGTTATGATGAGTATTCCTTGCCGGTCACTACAATGGCTTGCACTCTTTACTAATGAATACATGACCATGAAATGTTGCTGATGAATTTATGTTCATGCATTTTATCTCCTGTTATTATTGACTTCTGTTTGGCTTGATTCAAGGACACCATCCATCCTTGCTGCTTATTTTTTTCACAGAGAAATGTGATGGAAATTCTGAAATGAAAGAACTCGTACATAGAGCTTCAGTAAGACCTCATATAAAAATGAAGCAATGTCGCCACCCTCAGTTAAAATGACACTCCTAGGTGTAATGATGATTATGATGCTACTTTAGACATTCTTACATTTTTATAAATATAATCTTTTAAATAAAATATAAATATCTCATATATATATGAAACACATATATAATGGTTTTATTTGTGTCCTATGTCTATAGGTTAAATTTGGCTAATAATTTAAGGGCGTGTCCTGCTGAAGTTCACCTAGCCTAGGTTACTCATTAATATGACTTGGGTAGCCTACACGGTTTCATTTGGAAGTATTTAGATCGTTCTAAAATTCATCATTTTACTTGATCTTATCTGAAACGACTGTCTTGGAGGAAAGATATAGCTAATATTGCGCTTTGCAAAGTTCTCCAAAGTTCCACTCTCTTTGAGGCACGTGTGACAGGCTTTCACTCTAGGCTACAAAGTATACTTTTCCTGAGGTCCCATGACACTGACGTCACCTTGTGTTTCAGATCAGATGATAAACTATTTACTTCCCGAGATGACTGAGGTGATGCAGTTTCAAGATATTTCATAATGCCGTTTACGAACGTACTTTGTTGCTGTTTCAGGTCCTCAGAGAACACCCTACAACCGAACGAGGAAGTTTCCAACGAGGTAGGTCGCGCGATTAGGCTGCCAAACATGTAGTCTACTCTCGTTACCTTTGTGTCTAGCATTGCTAAATTCTAATATTTGTCTTGGCTGTACCCATAACACAGGCAAAACATTTCCATTAACCTAGAAACTGAACAACAATGCTGTCGTTAGAGGTCATTTGAGCCATAATGACACTAGCACATTACAGTTTCCAAATTTGCAAATTCATTTTCACGGTAGTTTTTTATGTAACCGGCCTGACTAACCTCCAAAATGAGATAAGTGGGACAAAGGCAGTAGGCTGTCTAAACAATGCATAACCTACTTTCATCAATTGTTGACTGGCTGTGTTAGTTATGCTATTTGGAGACGAGGTTATCTATTTGAATAAACAGATAATGCCTGTGCCATTATTTGAAACAAATTATGGTCTACGACTGCGGTGTCTTTTGAGTTTTCCACGTAGAGGCCTGGTTATGAAACGCTGTAGTGTCACTCCCAGATCTCAGAATTACCTCCAAATCCATCTTTCTCAATGTGTTTCAGAGACAACCTCTTTTGCAAGGGCAACCACAGTCTGCACGCCAGTCTCGTCCAGCACATAATGGTCAGTGTGGTGACTTACAAAAACATCTTCACACTACTCACAAGGTTATGTAGCTGATATGTATTCAATAACCATAAGCCACTTCAGTTGTATTCTCATATAGTGAGGGATGATGATAACTTATTTGTATATCACAGACGCATCCCAGAGAAGTGGCAGGTTTATTGCCCGGCACGTTGGCATCCCTGAACTTGATCAGCGCTTTGAAGATGTAGCCGAGATGTTCAACCTGCAGCAAGGGCACCATGAGGCCATGAGAGAATGCCTCAGCACACTCAGGGACCGCTACCACTGTTCCCATGGCGATGGACTGAGTGAGTGCTTGAAGAGAATCAAAGAAGAGCATGGTGAGTTCCCCTCTCCACTGTGAGATGCTTGAGTGCAGATGAATCATCCATTTAAAGAGGCCTGCCGGCTCTGCTTACATACCACACATTTAATAAGTTGGCATGGGGGACCCACAGAGAGATATTGGTCTGTTTAGCTTTTAACAATAATACGAGGGGCATTTCTGTTTTTGCCTCCTTTTTATTTATCAGTCCATCAACATTTTTGACATATAGTCTGTAACAAAGACAGGCTTGCTACATTTGAATACTGCATAGTTTTACACACACATGCAGGAAGTTCTATTCATTTAGTTTCAGTATAACTTTTAGCTGCTCCCTTCATCATTCTGATAACTGTTCCTGCATCATGCTGATAACTCCAACTTTGATGGAATGAAAATTAAAGGTATTACTCTGTTGTGGAGGTGTTGGTGGTCCACTCATGTAGTAACAAACTCTGGTCCATCATGTCCTTCTGCAGGCACACATCAAATCACCTTCCACATGAAAGGCTACGACTTCTCCCTGGCAGTGGTGCCAAACGATGAGGTGCCCACCAAGCTATGCAGTAGCCAGGACCGCATCCGTGGCCTCTGCCAGGCTTGTAAGGCCATCGTGGCCGCTGGCACCAAGCTCCAGGAGATGATTGGCTGGCTGACAAAGGCAGAGGAGCGGCTGGCCAATCAGGTGCTGGAGGTGGCCCCCGCCTACCAGGAACAGCGCAGGCTGGAGGACAACCTGAGGGAGAACCTGCAGGAGTGCCATAGAGCCAGAGAGCTGTCCTCCGCCTACAGGGAGGAGGCCGGGAAGCTCCTTAATGAAGCAGCGCTGCTGTCGGGCGTCAACCCCTGATACTCACCCTGACCTTCTACTCTCCTATCCTATTCCCCAGGAGCCTAGGTCTAGATACAGGCACTCTTTGTGGTTCTGATATGCTCTGATATTTTTGAAAATGTAAGGAACTTTAAAGCCACTGCAGGTCTAAAGGGAGGATTTGGGCATACAGGGTTGCGAAGTTGATGTCTGTGTAGAGGCAGTGTATGAAACATGCTAAAGCCATTGCACTGATGTGATATCATCACTCCATATCTGCATCAAAAGGAATACATTTAAGAGTTTATTCATGTTATGTATTGCATTAGGTATTAGGCTTTTTGGGGGCCCACTGTGTAGAATTGTAATTCAGTGTCCCCCTCACCATTGCCTGAGAAATGAATTATAAGTAATGTTAGTCTTGAAAGGAACTGCTGTAGGAAAGTCATTATTTGCATGTGTTTGTGGATATGCAGGACTGAGAGCAACTCTACTGATTTATAACAGTCATTATTCGTCACATTCCTTGTGCAAACAATCCTTTTAAGGCATCACCTTTTCACACAGGGAGGCATAGAAAGCCTAGAAGCATTGACAGCCCTATTCATCACTTTAACATTTGTTTATGAAAGAGAAGCATTTAAACAGTCAACACTGAGATGTTTTGCAGACACTCCAGGGTTTAGATAATTAGTTGCAACCACGTAATGTAAGTTAGAAAGACTAACTTAGTATAGTATTTCTTCTAGGATCTGAACTGGCAGGCGGAAGCATACTTGAAGGGACAACTTTTGTAATTCAAGACTTTTTTTTGGTTCTGGAACTTAGCCTTATGAATGTCAGTTTTGAGATTATTGGACTATTATAATGTAATAATACTGTAATATGTAAACAGATTGTATTTTTGTTATTTTTGCTGAAGTATGCAATGGGAAAGCCATTGGATTTGTTCACAGACTATAGTCCAATAGGCTACTGTACGGCAACTCTAGCAAGTAAAACCGCAGATTAACTTAATTTATGAAGTAAAATAAGGGAACAGATCAAATGGTTATCACTGTGCATTCTTTTAAGTATACATTCCTTCATAATGTATTTGTTGACATTTTACAGAACCAAAACACACCAAAAAAGGAAGCAAATGGAATAAAAGACCTTAAATAGGAAAGCCAGAAGCCTAGGCAATAGAGTGCATGTAGGCTAAGTTTAGTAATACATTTGGAAAGATATTTTTAAGGCCAGCTAAATTTGGCTACTTAAGTCTGGAAACAATAAAGTCCCTTTATTAAAAATAAAACTTTGTTAAATTGTAGCTTAGTCTTTATAGCCTAGTTGTTCTCAAAATATCTAAATTGTTTAGACAACTCTGGGATTGAAATTGAACAATATTGCACAGGCCTGTAAATATTATTACATTTAAACTGAACGGCAGAATTTAAAAAAAAAGTTTCTAATTGCTGATACATTTTAACTGAAGCTCAATCAAATAGGTCTATGTGCCGAGCACAGACAATCTACTGTGTCGAGCGACGATTGATTCAACTGAGACAACCTAACTTCCTCGTGGAAATTATCGAACCCCACCCTAGATACTAGATGATTGGTTGCTATTTGTAGAAACTCGACGGAGCCTTTATGTACTGCTTTGTGATTGGTGAGAGGCCTTTGCCAATCTCACATAATGCCCACGCTCAAGTTAGCTTGAATTGTGAAAGTAATGGAGATGGATGACTTGAATGTGCTCAATTATTTAGGAAATATATGGAGTAACTGATAGCTTCCTGAGAGTCCGAGCGAAAGCAGACAGCAATAACTGTGGATTGTGGGATAGCATGATAGTAAGTATTGTAAACCTTCTAAACAGACCTTACGAAACTGCGTGTGTTCAAATGCTTTTTGTGTATATTAGTAACGTTAGCTAACTAGCTAACGCTAGCCAACGTTACTCACTTTCTAAAATTCCATTGAGTCCCGCAGTAATCGGGTATCGTTATGATGTCCATGAGTTGAGTATATCCATCGACTCGTATATGTTGATGCTGGCAATGTTATTTCAGATAAGTTAGGTTGATAACATTAGTAAGTTTACCAGTGTGTGTCAAGTGTCAAAAGTGACCTGGACAGACGGGCTGGAATTGTCTGCACAACGTGTCAGGAGTATGCAAGGCGTCTTGTTTATTACGTTACTTATCTAGCTATCCTACCTACTTAACCAGTAAGGTAAGTTTAATAATGGCTTAACCAGGCAGTCTGGTCAGGATAGTTGACACAACTGTGACCCTAGCTAACGTTTCATGGCTAGTTAGTTGGATTGTTCTGTTGTGCGAATCATGTTTTTTGAAGTTTCGGAGGTGACAGTGAACGGATTAACGTTACTGTCGTTAGTTTGCTTTATTGCAGTTGTTGAAATAGGATCTAACCACTGAAAGAACATTAGGGAGCAACTGGCCGAGTAGAACATTTTAAGAGGGCTATCTATCTAACGTATTAACGTTACATGGCTTTATTCAAGTGTTACTCAGCCTTCTCCTCTCAAAGGCAGATAGGCGTACTTAGACACGTCTTCATGGAACCATGATCTAATAGCGATCTCTGGTATATTTATGGTCTTTCTTGGGCAACTTTGACATCTGACGCCCACCCACTGAGTCGAGCAAGACTGCGGAGTAAAATTGACGAGTCGCATGTTTAAACTTAGCGATCCATACACTCGTTTTAAATCTGGTGGTGTTTGACTTTCCGCAGCTGCGTTTAACGTTTGCTAGGTCACGTCAAGGTTGTGCCGCGATAAACGATATGAAATCAGTCGGCTGTTCTGTTGACGTGATGTGGCATACGTCCAAAACAGATGGGGCTACTGAGTTACTTCAATATTTATTAAGAATAGTTGTTTATTTAGTTATGCTTGGTGAAAATGTACAGAGATCATGTGTTTCTCTATAACAATTGAGGCAGATGCTGAGAATGATGTATTCAAATTGAGCCCAGTACACATGTGATGAGCTGTCATGAACAAGGTCTGTGTACTGGTATTTTAACTAATACGACAGTAATTTGGACCTCAAGGGCGATGTGTTAATAGAGCACAATTGGGGACGCTGTCATCAGAAATAGGAACTCACGAACACCACTGTTGGCTTTCACACCGCCTATAAATGGCTGTATCTTACAAGGACGCCGGCGAAGCGAGCTTTTTAAAATACAGATTTTTTGCATGAAGGAGCGAAATTGAGCTTCCTATAAGAGGATTCCAGGAGGCTGCTTTGCTGGGGGAAGATCAGTCTTTGGAGAAAGGTATCATCAAGGGGATTGGCGTATCTCAGAAAGTCCAATTTCATTTTATATAATCGTGTCTGCAGCTCAGACAAGCTTGTGATGACATGTATGCATTGCTGTCATGCCATTTTCAGTATGACAGTTTTAAGAACTAAAGTGAAGGTTTTTGTTTTACTCTGGTAGGCAAATCCTTTGGAGGAAAAGCCACCTGAATAATACAAATCTCTCTCAGACACATTCTCTGTCTTTCTCTTTCTCTCTCTCTTTCGCTCTCTCTCTCATATCCACACGCACAGTGAAGGGAGAAGTGATTACATAATTTTGTCAAACAGGCCTACGTCTTCCACCCAGGAGTCATATTATGTGGAAAAATAGGTTTTCCTGTGCAGTTCTCATTCTTTACAGTGTGTCAGGCGGATGTGGTTATTCTGATGCTCATGGCTTTGTCATGAGTGACTGTGAGGGAGACTGTGCTGGTGTGAGTTTGTCCATGTAGACTTGTCTCCTTTCTTTGAAGTTTAAGGTCAATTTTTTTTTTGCTTTGTGTCTTGCAAGTGCTTTTTATTCTTAGCCAGTCTTTTATCATTACAAGAAATTACACACACACACACACACAAACTCAATCTCTGTCACATTACTCAAACACTCACACACACGAATAGATACACCTGCTCCACACCTCCGGGTCTAATAGTTGGAATGATGGGCTGTTAACCGAGAGAGACATAGAGATAGACAGAGAGATGGACGAACAGAAAGAGGGACGGAAGGAGGGAGTGAAAGACTGAGGGGGCGAGTGCAGATGATTGCAGAGAGGTATGTAAAAGGTGTGGGCTGCCCCAGGGCCTGCGAGGGCTAACGCAGCAGGGCAGTGTGGGTGTTAGCCGGTAGAAGAGAGGACAGGACAGGACAGGAGGGGAGGGGTGGAGGGAGAGAGGCCCAGACGCACGCGCTCTTGCTGGGCATGTCGTGAGGGATCCGACCCTCTGCCAGCTGTGGAGCTCCGCTCATGCCGTTCTGCCTCCCCTTTCTCCCCATACATTGAGAGATGTGGCCAGTGTGTAAGGGCCCCCGTTTACTCTTTTCCCATCTTTGAACAGAAAAGATAGAAACAAGAAGAAAAGCTTGACATCACCCCCCCCCCCCTCACCACCACCACCACCACACTTCCCACACTCATTCATTCCTCTCTTCCACTGCGCACATGCTGTAGGTAGTGGCAGGTGCAGGTGCAGTGTCCCTGTTATGGTTTCCCTTCCCCATTCTCTACCCACGGGCTCTGCCGGAGGTCAGCAGGAGTAGCGGTGAGGGATCCCAGAGGGGCGTGTTCCGGGTTCTGGGTTTCTGCAGGGTCAGGTAAGGTCATTGAAGCGTCCCCAGGCCACAGACGGGAGTCTTACTCGTGCGGGTCAACTCGGTACGGCCTCCTCTTGTGCAGTACGTGTGCGAGGAGTGACCATTATTAAGGGTGTGGGTTTGTTTGCCGGCTTATTGACTGTTAATGGCTTGGAGCCGGTTCAGCAGGATCAGGCTAGCTTTTTTCTTTTGCTCTCTCTTTCTCTCTTTCTTTCTTTCTCTCTTTCTTTCTCTCTCTCATACCATGTTTGGGTGTGGGACTATGTTGTAGCCTTTTTTTAAAGGTGTCTGATTCATAAAATGGGTCATTAAAGTCACTATCTCTCTCTCTCATCCCTCTCTACATCCCTCTCCTTCCATTTGCCATCAGTGCATTGACTTTCTGCTTGTCTTTAATACTACCTTTATTCTTCTACCACTCATTCCTCTTTCAGGCTCCTACTCAGTGCATTCCCTTACATCCTCGATCGTCTGTCATTTGTCATCAGAGAGAGAGAGAGAGAGAGAGAGAGAGAGAGAGAGAGAGAGAGAGAGAGAGAGAGAGAGAGAGAGAGAGAGAGAGAGAGAGAGAGAGAGAGAGAGAGAGAGAGAGAGAGAGAGAGAGAGAGAGAGAGAGAGAGAGAGAGAGAGAGAGAGAGACCGAAAAGAGAAGCCGAGTGCATGCCAGAGCGGTGAGGCCAGTTCTTTGGTGGGCGGGACCACGGGCGTGAAAGACAGGAAATGTGGAAACGTTGTCAGTTGTCTGGGGCGGCTTTCTCAGCGGGCTGTGTGACCATCCTGGTTCTCTCATTCTTCCTCGCTCCTTGTGTGCATGCGCATTTTCTGATCAACCGCAACAACCAGACCCCTCGTACAGTAAGTACATTCTTAACATCACAAAAAGTCAAACCTAATGAACAAGTCATTGTGCTCTCGCTGTAGAGAGCAGTGTGCTTCAGGTTAAGTTTAAGTTTAAGTTCAGACAGTTGCTTGTGAAGACTCCTCCCTGAGAGTGGGGATGAAGTGAGTCATAGTCTTGGGCCAGGGCTGTCTGGATGTGGCTCTTGTGTGTCATTAACCTCAAGCTAGAACAGTCTCTCTTTCACTAATAGCTCTCTTTTATTATTGTAATTTTAATTATAGTTTTTGTTGTTTGTGTTGTTGTCTTTGTGTTTTTCTTTTATGATGATATTCAGTTTTTTGTTAGTGATGATTGAATCGTGGGTCTTATAAGCCTCAAGCCACAACAGCGCTGGGTTTAGAAACAACCCCTCTTTAAATATTATTTTTATTTTATTATGGTTGATGTGTTGATTGAACCATGGGGGCGAATGTAATCTTGTGAAACAGTCAGCTGGCCAAAAAATCTGTGTTTCCACCGAGCTTAGTGTACCAACTGGTGTCAGCCCCACTGAACGTGAGCCGTCATTCCAGCCATGGATTAGAAGTTTTGTTTTTTTCCCCTCATAACAGAGGGAGGGAAGAATGGGGGGAGGAAATCCAGAAAAGTAGCTTTGCGTTCTCCAGAGATTTGGGGCTGGCACAGTGTGGACAGAGGGTGTGTGTGGCTGACACCTGTTGTTGGTGCGGCTCCGTAACCCAGGACTGGTGCATTAAAAAAAAAAAAAAGAATCTATCCAGTGAAGTGGTGGTTGTGGGGCTGGGGATCGGAATGTTTGTGTGTGTGTGTGTGTGTGCGTGTGTGTGACTGCAGGTCTGGCTGGTTTGGCAGAAGTGCTGTCAGACTCTGACGTGTTTGTTCGAATGCGGACCCAGCTGAGCCCTGCAGCATCCCAAACAGAGAAGGGAACCTGTGCCGTGTGTGTGTCTGTGTGTGTGTGTGACCACATCATGCCCTGAAACAGGGAAGAGGAAGCCCGTGTGGTTCTGCTTCACATTACTAAAGTGTGTGTGCGTGTGTGACTTTACATGCATGTTTTTGCTATCGTGTAGATTCGTGTTATCATTAGCCCTCACGCCAGCAGGCTTAACCTACCAGTCTGTGCTCTTTTAGTTCCTGTACCCGCTTTTATCTCTCTGGACAAAGATAATAGTTCTCGGTGCCCTCTTGTTTTTGTCTGAGGTCACTTTGGCAAGCTCTTGGCTTTAGATTTAATGAGAGTTGTATGGTGCTAGTTCCAAAGATCAGTGGCAATGCCCTCTGGTGAAATGGAAAAGAAAACACAAGTGATCTCATGGAAAGAAAAAGTATTTCTATACTGAGTAACCCAAACAAATGTCTCTGGATGGCTCGATCTGTTGTGTTTGGCATTATTCACTCATGCAGAGGTTGCTTGCAGCTTAAACTCTGCCGTGTCGGGGCTTGTGTTTTATGTGTGTGTGTGTGTGTGTGTGTGTGTGTAAAAACGGCTCCTGCTTCAGTTGTCTGCTGCTCCCGTTTCTAATAGTTCTGAGGTGTTTAAGAAGAAAGGAGATGGGGTCCACTCCCCTGAGAGGTTGGCTTATGTTGGCCATCTGATCCCATTGATTCGGTAAAGCAGTGGCTGTCAACTGGTCTGGCCTTGGCACCCACAATTTCCCATGGTCACCAAGTCACAACCCAAACCCAAGTGTGACATCAGATTTTTTTAACCACACTTTCGAATTATCTGGGGATTATTTGCTTCACCGTTTACCCAACTTTAATGATTCAAACTTCACGTTATACTCATCAAATAAGCTTGTTATACAAAGGTGCATGCTGAATTCTTTACTACACCCAAAACTACATCTAAGATGGCAAATTTCAGTCACACGCTAACGGCACATTCCAAAAACATACATTACCCAGCAATATAACTACAGTAATTAGCTAAACGTTTTACAGAATTAGGAATGCGAACACAAAGATTCAACTAGCCGCCTCGTAGACAGCTAGTAAGTTAAAACTCTTCCTGCTTACTTCACAACCCTACTCCAGCGACCATTTGGACTTTCACAGTAGGCTATGCATCTGCCTCTCACACAGAACTTTCCCTCTCTCCGAGAGCTCCCTTTTCCCTTTGTGACTCAGACTCAGCTTTTTCAATTTCAAAATAAAAGCTACAGTTCATCTATTTTTTTTACACTCAACAATCACACTTTATGTTATAACTGCTGTTTTATGGTTCATGGCAGCGCTGGTTATTATCTGGAAGCAGAATGCATTCGTGTCTCTGGACTAGGGATGGGCATAATTAATCGACGATCGATTAATTGATCATTAAGAATTTCCTCGATGAAATTATTTTTTCATCGATTAAAACGAATGCATGTTCTGTTGCGTAGTGTGCGTGTAATTTATTTATTTTAGGGCTGTCAAAGTTAACGCGTTATTCTATGAGATTATTGTGGCGGAGATTAATGCAATCAAATATTTGAACGCAGTTAACGCAACTTTGTTTACTTCCGGTGCGCGTTGACCCGTGGCACGAAACCGCCCCTTGTCTGCAGTCAGTTAGATAGAAGAGACCGAGACGGTAGTTGAAGATGGAGAGAGCTGAGGGATTGTTGGGCGGAAAGTTTCTGTTTAAGAGGCAAAATGACAGAACAATCGACAAAACTAAAGTTGTATGTAGCATTTGTCAAGCTGAATGTAGCTATCACAGAAGCAGCTCGTGTTTAAGTTATCACCTTAATGCAAAGCACCCGACAGAAAGCAGTCCCAGGTTAGATGGTCGCCAACCCACACTCCACGACTTCTCTAGGAAATTAACTAGACCAGTCCGTGAAAAGGTTACCAACGCTGTAGCAGTTTAGGTTGCGGGTGACTGTCGGCCCATCAACATAGTTGAAGACGGTGGGCTGACTGAGGTGATTCGAATTGCTTCAGGGGACAATTCTTACGATTTACCGTCGAGGGGCACCATTGTGTCTCGCATACATTCCTTGGCTGATGGCGAGAGAGCACGAACAAAATACAATTAAACAACAGTGTCTAAAATAATGAATGAAGTGATTACTCGTTAATTTATAAGATTTAGTCTTTAGAAGAAAACAAACTTTTAATCACGATGAATCTAGATGAATGAATTTCAAAATGTGAGATTAATTAGTTTGAGAGAAAAAAAAACGAAGGTCAGTTGTGTTTATGAGCACCGGCTTAGCTGTCGGCTCCGCTGCTTAAGAGTACAGCAGCGCATATTTTCAAGTGTAACCATTGAACGGATAACGTTTAACTGCCACAAGAGTTGTCCATCTTGTAAGTTTAACTGCCACAAGAGTTGTTCATCTTGTAATAAATATCTCAATGAGGAAACACGCTGTGTTTTTTCTATTTTCACTGCATTTTAATATAGCCTATAAATAGTGAATTTTAATATAAAAATATTAATGATTAATCGAAAATCGATCGTTAATTCTCCCGACGATCGATTAAGACAATTTAATCGAATGCCCATCCCTACTCTGGACAGTCATTCAGGAACATCCAGCTATCTGTGGGCCATTGCTTGTGCATTGCTTGAGCAAAATGAACAGGTTTTATTAGTTAGGCAAAGCCCTATGTTTGTGTTTGTGTGTGTGTGTGTTTGTGTTTGTGTGTTAAAGGTGAGGTAGCATGTTTCCCTCCACCCCAGAGCTCAGTGTGTATGTTTATGAGCTTATGTGCTCACAGCGTTAACCTGCAGGGTAGGGGGTCACCATTAGAGAAGGTCATCCGGCAGTACTTAAGGAAGGGTTTGCCTGTTACATCCTCCCTTAAAACACACACACACACACACACACACACACACACACACACACACACACACACACACACACACACACACCACCACTTCTCGTCTGCTCATTAGTGCCTTTCATCTCTGTCAGGTGCTCACCCCCCCCCCTGTCTCGAAAGCCCCAGTGCCCAATCAGAACGCATGGCAGGGGAGTCCTCAATTGCTTTTTGCCTACAGTGCCTCCACACGTTTGATCATTTAACCGTAAATGCCCTCGGTCACACATCAGCTAAGCCTTCCTGCAGCATTCAAAACATCCTTTGGCCAAACAAAAGCAGCACAAACACCTCAACATTCTTGTGAATGGATATTAGGACATTGTTATTATACTAGGATATTAGGCTATAAGGCATTTTAGCTTACAAGTAGCCTACGCTGAAGGGAGATCTCTTTCTCTCTCTCTCTCTCTCTCTCACTCACAAATACACACACACACACCCCTCCTTGAAGGATCTAAGTGGGAGCAAAATCAATATAGAGATGTTTGGATGTGAACAAGACACATTAATTACAAGCCGTGCACTCTCACATGTAGGGTTTCTGTTATCAGATGCTGTCCCGGTGAAAACAATCCAACCTAGTGGTCACTGATTGTGTCTGTGTGTGAGTGTGTCTGTGTCTGTGTTGGCTCATGGCTTCCCTGGTAAACAGCTTTATTATGTAACAGTAATGGGCTTTGTGCGTGCACTTGTGTTGTTTGATGGCGGTTGTCTGTGGCTGAGGGGGAGGTTTGCCTGGGTAGTGGGATATTGATCAGATGGATCTCCCCAGCTCTTGAAGCAGTGACACTAAGCTGTGTGTGTGTTAGTGTGCTTTCGTGTGTGTGTGTGTGTGTGCATTTGTGTCCATGTTTGTGTGTGTGTGTGTGTGTGTGTGTGTGTGTGAGAGAGAGAGTGAGTGAGCGTGGATCCATGACCTAATCAGGCTTACACGCCCTAGTCCCAGTGTGGCAGCTCATTTGGCCTGAAGAGGTGGTATAATTGTGCTGCCCAGAGCTCAGATGGTGTCCTGAGAGACCCCTGGAGCTCTTCCTGGCTCCGTTTCAAACACACTCACTGGCACAGATTCCATCTCTCTACCCTAGTCTCATCTCGTCTTGGTCTCCTGTGTGCCTGTCATTTACGTTCTGTCATTTTTGTCCATTTCTCTTATCTTTTTTTGAATGTGGTTTTTTATGCTCGGTTTCAATGTGTCCTCTCTGCCCTCCCATCTCTATTTTTTCTCTTTCTCTCTCTCTCTCCCTCCCCCTCTATCTATTTTTCTATCTCTTTACCCCTATCTAGCTCTAGCTCTATCTAGCTCTACCTATGTATCTCGATCTCTCTCCGCGAACCCTTGTAATGACTGCCTTTCACTGGGTGCAATAGGCTGTGATGGCTTGTGGTCGTGGGGGTTTTCAGTTAGAGAGACGGCTATAGAGACGTGTGTGTGTGTGTGTGTGTGTGTTTGTGGCTGCAGGGGGGTTGGTGAGGTAAATGTTTATTTTTTTCTATTTTCCGAGAGTAAGAACCGCCCACTTTCTTTTTTTTTTTTCTCCATGGCTGGATCTTTCTGAAGGTATGACTCACTGGCAGAATGCTACATTGCTGCACGCTAAAAATAAGGACGATTTGCGCTCTCCTCCCTTCCTCAGGGTCATTCTGTCCTTCTGTCCTTTGGTCAGCTCGCCTGTCTGTGTTTCTCTCTCTCTCTCTCTCTGCCTTGTCTTGTCTGTCAGTTTTGAGTTAGAGGTTCAGATGATCGGAGGTA